>NW_026000026.1:38101944-38143572 GCF_001458135.2 Marmota marmota marmota
AGGAAAAGTAGCAGAATACAACAGTCACTAATATGCCATTATGTAAAAATGTGAGTGTGTAACCGATGTGATTCTGCAATTTGTATTTGGGGTAAAAATGGGAGTTCATAACCCAATTGAGTCAAATGTATGAAAGATGATATATCATGAGCTTTGTAATGTTTTGAACAACCAATAAAAAAATAAAAAAAGAAATTATAATTTGTGTACTTTTCTAAGTGTATGTATGCCTAAATAAAAAGTTAATTCATAAAATAAAATAATAGGACCCTGCTAGTTTATGTGCCACATTTACATGGATTTTTAAGAAGTACCTCCCTGGGTGCATGAAAAAGTGAGTAGTGGCAACTCCAGAAGTCTATGCCTTGGTAAATGGAGGGTGGGTTGGGTTTCATACTCACTGATGGGCATGGCTAAACACAAAACCACACATCTGCATGGATGTCTGCAAATCTTCAAAAACACTCATTTGACCCTCCCTCAACCATAGTTTTATGAGGAGAGCAGGGCAGGCATCCTTATTTTACAGATGAGGAAGTAGCATGGAACAGTAAGACCAACGCACAAAGGTGCAAGAACTAATAAGGCATGGAGCCAGGACTAACTTCTAGACCAGCAGCTCTTCACATGGTTCTGATTCCTTTTCAGGAGCGGGGACAGGAAGAAATCTTCTGTTACTGTGTATGTTGTTATGGGTCACCTCAAATGCTTTGTGTAATAAGGCAGAGGAGCAATACATTATCTAATATTCTTAATACTGGACTTTACTAAAGCTCCCAGGTTCTGAGCCCATTTGGAAAATGTGCATTGAGCATGTACTTTAAAATAAACATTCATCTTTTGCATGTTTACCTGTGGATAACGATCAGTAGAATAGAGATGTCTAGATGTCAATGGTGTACCCTGTCCTTCCCATAGCTTAAAATTATTGACTGAAGGATATAAGCCTTTTTATGTTTTGAAAAAGTGAAAAAGACACAATATATATGTGTCCAACTTACCTAGAAGTGTCTGTTTATTTTGGGAAGAGTCGGGCTCTGCAGAACATCTACATGATCGGAGAACAATCACTCCACCAAGTACACCATCTTCACTGGCTAGGAAAGGTGAACCTAGGCACAAGGGATTAGAGGTCATTTTTCAGGGAATTTTACTTTTTTGATTTTTCAGTTTTCATTTGATTACCAGAACAAAAATGTGCTATGAATAAGAGCTTGGAAGATGCCCATTTTCTGACAGTCATCATTGTTCATACCTCGTATAGACTTGATGGCAAAGGCAGGCTTATGCCTGAACAGGAGCCATTTGGCAAAGACATTACCAGATGCCGCCAAGATGACTTGAGTGGGGAATGGAGTGTGCATTACTGTATTCAGAATGGAATTGGAAACACTACCAGATTAAAGGACCAAAACACAAATACATGAAAAAATGTTCAACAACTCCCTTTGATCAACTCTTAGAGGCTACTTACCAGGCTCTCCCTGATGTCAGGGATATACCACCAAAAGCTTTGATTAACTACCTTAAATTCTATTTTAAACAATAAGCCACAAACTTTATTACAAACATTTAAAAATGCTCCTGATGGTTTACACAAATAAGAGTGAAACTATATTTCTATTATGAGATTCTGGTAGTTAGAAACAGCCCATCCTCCTTGAGATCTCACACACTGAACTATTGTGAGCATTTCAAGAACATTACATTTTAAAACCCCTCATTTTTCTTCCCCAAGGACATCTTCTTCAAACATCTGGCATAGCAAGTGAGCACATGGAGAACAAATGCAAAATTAACCTAAGAACTATCAAAGAAAGTAGTAAAAATAAAAACCAACCAAATTGGATTGGGGGGGAGCTTCTGGTTAAACTTAGTAGATTAAATACATACATTTATCTCCACTCTCTCCCTAAATCCAGTGAATTGGTGGGAAAGGAAGGAAAAAGGCATGACTCAAAAAGGGCAGAGAAAGAGGAAGTGGAGGGGAGTGGAAGGGACCTTTTAGTAAATGGAAAGGAGATGGACAAGCAATTGTTCACCTAACAGACCTACGGAAGCTGAAATCTAATTTTCTATAGGATAGAGGGAACTTAGAGTGAGGGACATCTGCCGCAGCCCGGCTGGCTGGGCAAAATAAGCGGAGGGTGACGAATAACTTGTGTACGTTGATACAGCAGGAGTGGGAGCCATTTATTGTAGGACAGGAGCAGTATTTATACATTCCACACAGCTTATCTAATTAGCATAAACTAGATACATCAGTCAACCAATCAGGAATCTCTACACTTAATGGCTCGCTTTTGTTACTTCTCAAACCACTCCCTCTGACATTTTGCCAGGCACCATCCAGACTTGTTTACGAACTTTAACATTCCCCTGGCAAAATGCCAGGTGTTATTTTGACTTGTTTACAGACTCTAACAGACATCCACAAGGAACCTTCTAGTTTTGCCATAAAACTGAAAGGATCAGAAATTGGAGACTTGGAACTGAAGGCAGGGATAGAGGCCAGGGATGAAATGAAGACAACAAATTAAGACCTGCTAAGATCACTAAGTTGTTTCAATTAGGCCTCTGTCTCAGGAAAGAGAGACCAAAACAAACAAAAATGCAACACAGGGAAAACAGGCAAATGGACTGAGCAGAAGTAAAAAAAAAAAAAAAGCAAGATAAAAGATACACTTACACATTGATGAGACTACAAATTAGAACAACCACTTTGGAAAGCAGTATGGAGATTCCTCATAAGAATAGGAATGGAACCACTATATGACCCAGCTATCCCACTCCTTGATAGTTATTCAAGAGAACTAAAATCAGCATACTATAGTGATATAGGCATATCCATGTTTATAGCAGCACAATTCACAATAGCCAAGTTACGAAACTAGCCTAGGTATTGTCAACAGATGAATGAATAAAGAAAATGTGGTGTCTATACACAAAGAAATTGTATTCAGCCATAAAGAAGAATGAAATTATGTCATTTGCTGGTAAATGAAAGGAACTTATGAACATCATGCCAAGTGAAATAAGCTAGATTCAGAATGTCAAGGGCTAAATATTTTCTCTCCTTTGGGAATGCTAGAAAAAATAAGGAGAGAAATAAAGGGGTAGAGGATATCCTGAAAAATTAAAGAACAGTAGAGTAGAAGAAGGGGATTGAGAGGAAAGGTGGAAGGGTGGGCAAGAGGAGAAACTGCAGAATAAAATTGACCAACTTATGCTACACATATGTACATATACATCATAATGAATTCCATGTTTATGTATAACTATAATGTATCAATTTAAAATAATAAATACATAAATAAATAAAAGATCAGTAGAGTATAAGCCAGGGATCAGGGAAGGGAGTAAAAGAGGAAAACAGGATGAGCTTGGGATTGTGAATGAGTAAACTATGTTATACGCATTTCTGATTATGTCAAAATGAACCTCACTATTACGTATGACTATAATGTATTTTTAAAAGCATTAAAACTGGGCACAGTGGCACACACCTGTAATCCCAGAGGCTTGGGAGGTTGAGACAGGAAGATCTTGAGTTCAAAGCCAGCCTCAGCAACAGCAAGGCACTGAGCAACTCAATGAGACCCTGTCTCTAAACAAAATACAAAATAGGGCTGGGGATGGGCCTCAGTGGTTGAATGCTCCAGGGTTCAATCTCCACTACCAAAGAAAGAAAGAGAGAGAGAGAGAGAAAAGGAAAGCAAGGTTTCCAAGTTGGGGGTGGGGGGTAGGGAGAAGATTACAAGGAAAAAAAAAGATTACAAGGGGATCATAATGGCATCAGATTTCTCAACAGCAATACTAGAAGATAATAAATTATGGCACTGTCTTCAAAATGCTGTGAAAAGATTTCCAACCTCGAATTCTATATTAAGACAAAAATGCCAATCAAGTGTAAAAGCAGAATGAAATTCTACAAAGTGTTAGAGTGTACCTCCCATGCATTCCTTCTCAGAGAGTTACAGGATAAAAGGACCATGGCAAAATGAAGGAGGAAGTAAATAAGGAGAAAGGAAATTGTTTCTGAAAACAAGAGATTTAAAACATAAAAGAAAAAGGGATTCCCAGATGACACACAGCTACAGAGCAAGCTTAGAGAGCAAACAGTCCAAATTGGAGCAGGAAGACAGAGAAGGCCAGGAAGGAATTTCCAAGGGCAGCAAAAAAAATAAACTGACCAAATACATATTGGATTTTAAATTATTGCGAGGAAATGTTTCAGATTTTGAGGGAAGTGAGAATATGGAAGAGTGGTTGTTATTAAAAAAAACTAAAAAATAATGAGGCAAATGTTATCTATGAAAAAAAGATAAGTCTTGGTACAAGAAAGGAAAAGAGAGGGTTAAGGGTCCCTCAGCGGTGCAGCCCTTGCCTAACACATGTGAGGCCCTAGGTTCAATCCCCAGCACCTCAAGGAGATGGAACCATAGTATAGTATGTAGCTCATGTGAATAGCTATAGTAAAAATACATAAACTCTCAACATTAGTGAAATACAAAATAGAGATATACACATTGAAAGGGGGAGGGGCAAGTACAGGTTCATAGAACTGAGATTAGAAGAATAAGAGAACTAAATCATTGCCTTCTCTGAGTGTGAAGATGATAATGACTAAATCTGATAAATAATATCTAAAATTGAAAAATTAAGAAATACTACTATCGGCATGTTATGTTGAAGTACAGATGTAAGTTTTAGAAGAAAAAGCTAAGGGAGTTAAAAGTAGTAGCCTCTAGGGAGAGAAAACTGGGAAGCAGATAGGTTGGAATAGGGAAGTACTCAATTTTATTATAAGTCAGTGATACTCCTTTCAGACCATTTCTTGGAAAGAAAAACAACATAAATTGAAACCGTGTAACTAGAGTAAATTTCTTAATCCTCTGCTTCTTAGAGAAGGGGAAAGGAGGTAGGGGGACTCGTTTGACAAATGACTCTACATTGGGCCTTGGTTCCATGTCGTCATGTCTGAAGTTGAATTTTCGGAAATACACTACCATGAGGTGTTTTATTAACATTTTAGAGATGAATAACCTGAGGTCCGGAGAGGGTCAATGACTTTCCATAGCCATGCCAAAGTTCGTAGGGAATGCCACATCCCCCCACCTTCTCTGAACTTATGATCCTTGCTTCCTTTGTAGCACTTCCTCTTCCTTTTTATTTGTTCCTTTTTTAGGAACAAAAAAAACTCTGGACAATCTCACATTCTAACTGCCAGGTGGTTACTACTCAAACTCAGCACTTTTGGAACTGTTTCTTTTCCCATCAAATCCAACAACTTTTCCTAAGCTTCTTATAGTTTATTCAAGTTCAAGGCTCTTTGCCTCTTCCTTCTCCAATAACCGAACACTTCAAACCAAGTCAAACCCTGACAGATCTGTGATTGTACACCTACCTCTGTCTCTTCATTTCACTGTAGATACCCTCTGTGAACTCTCACTATACTGCAAATACTGCAGTAGGCTCTAATCTGCCCTCCCTGCCCCAGTCAATCTCTAAATTAATAATCCAAGAAATGTATACTAGGTGCCAGGACACTTCTAGGCACTGGGAATACAGCAATGAACAAAACATATATCTGGATGAATAGTATGGGGAAAAAGTAATACACTCAAAGCAATAAGGAAATCCATCCAGATAGGAGGGAGAACTGTCAAGAAAATAAATAATGGAGGGCATCAGTGGAGCATGGAGGATCAGAGGAAGCCTTTTTTGGAAAGGTGCTAACCACCACGTGACAATCTGGAAAAAAACATTCCAACCAGATGAACCAGAGGCTCTAAGGTAGGCAGAGCTCAGTGTGCTCAGGAAATAAAAATTGTATAGAGTGACAGGAACTGAAGGAGGGAAGGAGAAGAGAAGAGAATATGAGTTGAGAGAAAGGTAGGGGGCCAGATTATGGACAGTGATAGATTTTATGTGTACCTGTAAAAGGTTACTGGGCTGTGTGAAATGAACTGGCAGGGCAAGTATTAAAGCAGCAAGTCTTTGGCTGAGAGATAATAGTGGCTTGGGTGAGTCTTGTGACAGTAGAAACTATCTGCAGAGGTTAAGTCTGGGATATATTCTGCAAGTAGAACTAACAGGGTAGTTCACAGAATAGACATGGGAGGTGGGGAGCATGGGAAACAGAAACAACCAAATTCAGTCCCAGAAGAGATATGCATCCTATATATGATCACATCATTAAACAACTCAAAAACCTTCAGTGGTTCCCTACTGCCTATAAATGATATCCACACTCCTTATCTTCCTATATTTATTTTTACAATTCAGATGTTTCAGCCAAATTAGATTTTCTATACTCCTGTAGAATTTCATCTAGGATCACTGTTGTGGACAGCCCTTTCTGGCTGTACTCCCAGCAACTCAGCAAGATGTGGTGGCACATATCTGTACTCCCAGAAACTCAGGAGGCTGAGGCAAAAGGATCGATCACAGTTTTGAGGACAGTCTCAGCAAATTAGTAAGACCCTAAGCAACTTTGTGAGATCTTGTCTCAAAACCAAAACCAAAATAAAAAGGATAGTATGTGAATGCTCTGAAAGGGGGCAGGGCCTCAGGCTACCATGGAAACTCGTAACAGAGCTCTTTAGCTTTGATATGTGCACATTCAATAATTTAACAAAAGAGTGATTAGGGTATATCCGAAAATTCCAAATTTTCCATGGAAAATACTTAGATTGTTATTGTCACATAAGAAAAAAAAAAAAAAACACTGACTCAGGCAGAAGATCTTGTTAAGTCTCAGGGTAGCAACTATGTATTATTAAGCAAGGAATAAATCATTTTTTTAGTCCCATGCCTCA
Organism: Marmota marmota marmota; assembly: GCF_001458135.2. Classification (NCBI taxonomy): domain Eukaryota; kingdom Metazoa; phylum Chordata; class Mammalia; order Rodentia; family Sciuridae; genus Marmota; species Marmota marmota. The sequence continues at coordinate 38,108,766 of NW_026000026.1, forward strand.
GTTTGTTCTATTATAAATCATAGATATTAAAAGACATCTTTTAGCTACCTTTGAGGACTGGTATGAGGACTGAATTTATATACATGAACTTTCTTTGGTGGTAGTAATATTGGTAGTAGGAATACACTTCAGAATTTTGCTGGTGTTTCAAAGATCATCATATTGAATAGGTCTATTACTGTATCTGCCTGGGTAATCTTCTACAACAGCTAGAACCAGTGTCAATTTGTACTCGGTGATAGGATGGTGGTTCTAATGGGTATTAGTTTCACAAGTTAAAAACACTAAATAGTCTCTGAAAATAAAAAGCTAATTCTTAATCCTACTGATAAGAAAACAAAAATTAACAGAGAATGAAATGCTGGATTCTAGGTGCTTTGTATACCCCATATGGGAACTGTGGGCAAAAATGAATAACCTTAAGACAATTCAATGTTCTATTAATATATGTACAAAGCAATTGGATAGATTTAAGAGATAAATAAAGAAATAAGAAGGTTAAACTTTATTCACCATAATAAAATAAGTCTTAAATAGCTCCTTTAAAGACCTGGGTCTGTAACAGCTATGGAATGACACTCTAAGTACAGATTGTAAGGGACACATTCAAATGTGTGTAATCTGCACATTCATTTAGGTTGCAAATCTAGACTGCATATAAATGAGACACCTACTTACCCTATATGTGCTATTGCCTTTAAGGATGAAGAAGGTGAAGCAATATGAGAGGAAAATCACTTCAAGTATTAGAGAACTCAACAAGAATATTAATCCATTGTCTTTTGATTGCTAATAACAAAGTCCCAATTAAAATAATTTCAAGGAAAAAAAGTGGGAATTCACTGGCTCATAAAATCCAATGGGGGTAGGGGAAAACAACAAAACTAAGCCTGAAATGATCAACGGTGACCACAAGCCAGTGGAGTGGGGTGATTGGAAAGACAATGGATATAATACAGGGTCAAAGATATGGGAAATTAGGATTCAAGATTTGCTGCTGTATTCTTGAATTGCGGCCAGTCATTTTTACCTCTCTTGCTTTTCCCCACCTTGTCTGAAAAACTGGGACACTGGACTCTAATATGCACAGTCCTAAAAGAATTTTCAGTTATGGAGCTTCATCTCTACCCACAGCAGCAATTAGCATTACCTGGTGCCAGAGAAGCAAAGACAGAGGTCTTTTGCAAAGCCTAACATTCCTCTTCAACATGTGAGAACATATCAAGAAAGTGTTGTATGGCTAGAAGGCAGCTGCAAGTGTTCCATCTTCCCATCACACTTAACAAAGAACTTCTGTCTTTTAAAAATACATTTTTTGCACTATCTTCTTTTTAATGTCTATATGCCAATTGTTTGAATGTCATTTTTCTCTTGGAAGAATAACTCATATATTGAATACACACACACACACACACAGGGAGTTTGGAGATCTGATGAGCAAGAATATGAAGACTGGAAATATTGATTATTCTCTACTTAGAACACAAAACCCTAACTTCAAAAGAACTAAAGAGATATAAGTATCCTTTACACTCAGAAGCAGGATAACCGTCTATACTTCCTCAGAGATCAGAACTTTTTCTCTAAAGATGCACTTAAGTCACAATTTTGTTAACTTATCTTCCATGTGAAATATAAACAGAATGGCAGGAAGTCCATAGGACACAACAACAGGAGTGGATCACTAATTTCTCAAGTATTAGTTCCATTAATAAGATGACACTGCATTCTGCATCTGAGGGGAAATCTATGAGGTTGCCTCCAGTATCCTATAAAAGGTGTTTTAATTTAACTAGATTCTATCATTTGCTGCTCATACAAAAATCCCAAAGGGAATGAGCCTGACTACATTCCTTTTATAGATGAAAATCAAAGGGAAAGAAAGTAACTAAGACACAGGGAGGTAAGTGACAGGCCTAGGGAACAAAGAGGAAATGAAGAGCTGAACACCAAACCACTGGCCCAAGTCCTCTGTCTATAAATTATAAGGACTATACCTGCTCCTCAAGAATCTACCCTGGTCACAGCTTGTGGATGTCATTGTTATGTGTTGATAAGCATAATCTTAAGAACTGCAATGTAACTTTTCAAATAGAAGACTTGAATGAGAGTTAAGTTTGACCAGTGACAATTTTAAAACAGTTTATCTACCAAAATCTAAAACTTTCACTGTTATCTTGATTTGCATTTCTTAATTATGAATAAAGTTAAATGTTTATATTATGGTTTGGATTTTAAATGTCTCCCAAATGCTTAAATGCTAAGGACTCAGTCCCCATCTGCAGCACCTAGACTTATCTAATTGTAACTTATTATTCAAACACTTTCCCCTGTACTTTCTCCTCCTGCTACAGTTTGGGATCTCAAGTTTATACCAAAAGCCTGCGTGCAAAATGTGTAAGCCTCAGATTGAAGCTATTTGGAGGTGGTGGAAACCTTAAGAGGTGTGGCCTAGTGGGAGGTCTTTTTGCATGCCCTTGAAGGGGAATGTGGGATTCCAGTCTCCTTTTCTTTCATGTCCAGGCCATAAGGTGAACAACTGTTTTGCCAAATACTCCCTGTCATGACATGCTGCCTGGCCATGGCCACCAAAGCAACTGTGTCAACTAACCATAAACTAAAATCTCCCAAACAGTGAGCCAAAGTGAACATTTTATGTTTAGAAGTTGATTATCTCAGGTATTTGTTACTGTAAAAGAAAGCCAACCAATACCACCCATGACTCTCCCCAGCTCTGGTGGTCACCATCCTACTCTCAATTTCAATGAGATCAGCTTTTTTTTAGACTTCACATTCTGAAATCATGTTGTTATTTATCTCTCTGTAAAGTGGAAGAGTTTCTACCAGAGCTTGTTAAAAGAAAGACTTGACTAGTGTACATCTTATGGGCAACTATCATTTGACTCAGATGTAGAGCCTAGAAGTGGAACAGCATCTTGTGGTCATGAAGAATATAGTCACACTCTAAAGATAGCCAAACAGATTGAGAGTCTAAGCCCCTGATACACTGTGGAGTCACTGTACCAGCCTAAAAGCACTCCAGGCTTTCAGGCTTCTTTTTTTCAGACTTCTTATGTGAGGAAAAAAAAAAAAAGTCCTTGTTTAGTTAAGCCTTTTTAGTTAGATCTGTCATATCAATCAAACATAATCCCAAATTAAAAATGTATTTATCCACTTCTTTACTGGGTCCTTGGGTTTTTTCCTTACTAATTTGCTACACTCTTTATATTAAAGCTATAAGTCCTTGACAATATTTGTTGCAAATATTTTTCTACAGTTTGTCAATATCTTTTGATTTTTCCTTATGATTCCTTTTCTTGCTTTTTTGGAATAGAAATATTTTTAATGCTTATGTGGCTGAATTATCAATTTTTTCCTTTAAGGTTTCTGTGTTGGGAGTTTTACTGGAAAGGCATTCCCTAATGAAAAACCAGGCAAATAACTTGTCCATGTTTTCTACTGGCACTTTTACAATTATAGTTTTTAATTTTAAAAGGTCAGTCTTTCTGAAATTAATTTTGCTGTTAAGACTGTAGTGGAGATCCTGTGGTATTTTGTTTTGTTCTGTTTTTACTAAATGGTCAGCCAATTGCACATCATAAATCTGTTGAAAAATTCATCTTTTACCCACAGACTTGAAATCTTTTTTATGACATATTAAATTTTCATATGCATTTGAATATATAAACTGTTCCAATGATAAAACTACTACCATACAGATAATAAATTAATTTAATTATTAGAGCTTTTTAAGTATATTCTGACTGGGCCAGTTTCCTGTACTTATTGATTATTTGTAATATTTGCTACTTTCATATGATTTAAAAAATAGACTTGTTTAAAAAAATATTCTTGGCTTCCACTCTCACTGGAATTTTTGTATGGACATAAGTTACTTAAATTAATTGTGACTTTGCTTAAGAGTCAGGAAATTCTGATAAATTTTATCTAGGAAAGCCTAAATATAGTCAGTTATATCTTTGACACACCAAAATCCTGGGGCCATGTGGATTTTTAAAGAAATATGATATGGTATTCCTAAAATAAAATATACAAGAATACCTCTACATAATTTAAAATGATCTTTCTGCCTTCAATGAAATAAGTATCTTCTAGAATACCCTGAGACATAAACTAAGTTTTAAAAAATATTTTTTCCTATGCTCAGTTCTGATCCATCTTATTTTGTTTACCATAGCCTATAATCAGTATTCATAATAGCAACAACCTTCAACCTATTCCCACAAAACAGGACAAAAACAAACCAAAACAAAAACCTCTTATTTCCAAGAGAGGTTGGATAGCAAGTTTTCTGTGAATGAAGTGAAAATACTCTGGATTGAAAAATTTTTAGGTCACCTAGTCATAAGTATATGAAAGACTCCCTGATACCATCTTTAAAACATATAAACCATTAAAATTCTGAGGAAATGAGGCTTTGCTTTAGATTCCATGTGTGTTAAAAACCTTATGGTATTTACAATACAGTTCAAGGAACCAGTGTTTATGAGCAATGCCTCTTGCTTCTGGAGGACTGCTGGTGTTTTAAATTTGGACTTGGTAAACACAGTCAATATGATCAAATAGTACAGATAAGCAGCTGAGAGTACACTAGAGAGTCTCCACCAATCACTGCACAAAGACTTTCAAACAACATTGGACTTTAAGAACATTATACACTCCTCTGTTGCTGCTTCTTCTGGGTTTTCCCTTCTCTGAATTGTTTCCTTACATATCTCATATTTTGCCGTGTGTGCAGACTTGACTCACTTTCACTTTTTGAGGTGAGTTCACTGCACAGAAACACATGACACTGACACTTCCAGCATGCTTCTCATTCCAATGTACAGTCAGTTTAAGGGAGCTTTGGGTGTTCTCATGAACTTTGCCTTCAACTGCAACAAAAAGTTTTTCATAGTTTCTGTCTGGAAAGCTTGATAAAATAGCGATTATTGACATTCTACTTCCTATTGAGTTTCTAGATGTGTCACTTTTTACTTTTGTTACTCTATTAAGAGTACAGTCAAGTAATTACAAAAGTTTATTATCAATGCTTGAGCTTACAACTATAGATCTAGAATGTGCACCCTTTATATTACAAACTTAACAAAATTGTCATGTATTCCATATAATGAGTTACTATATCCCAAATTGATAAAAGGGAATTACCCATTAATACAGGAGGATATTTATACAGAAGATAAGACTTTAACTAGACAATGTTTTAATGCTATGATATATAGGATTTTGTATTTCATTTGAATATACTTATCTATGTATTCCATTCTTAGTGAAGTCACTGAACATATTAAATCCCTGCTGTAGACTCAGCACTCTCCCAGACAATGTGTACATAGACACCAAAAAAGTTGTCCTATTGCAACTGCTAGAAGAAAAATAGGGTCAACATGCTAACATTTTAACATTGATTTTCTTAATAAGAATCCTAAAGTTCAAGAAATAAAACTAAGAATCAATAAGTGGTATAATATCAAATTAAAAGGCTTTTGTACAGCAAAGGAAACCATTAAAATTGTGGAGAGTCTACACAACAGGAGAAAATATTTGCCAGCTACTCTTTCAACAGGTGATTAATATCCAGACTATATAAAGAACTCAAAAAACTTAACACCAAAAATAAGAAAGAAAAACCCAAATAATCCAATCAATAAGTGGGCAATAAACTAAAAAGATATTTCTCAAAAGAAGAAATACAAATGGCCAACAACTATATGAAAAAATATTGAACACCCTTAGCAATCAGGGAACTATAAATCAAAATTGTACTGAGGGCCTGGGATTGTGACTCAGTGGTAGAGCGTTGCCTGGCATGTGTGAGGTACTGGATTAAATTCTCAGCACCACATACAAATAAATGAATAAAATTTAAAAAATAAAGTTCATCAACAACTAATAAAAATATTTTTAAAAACTATACTGAGATTTTATCTCACCCCAGTTAAAATGGCAATCATAAAGAATACAAATAACAATAAATACTGGTGAAGATATGGCGGGGGAGATACACTTATACACTGCTGATGAGACTACAAATTAGTACAACCATTATGGAAAGCAATATGGAGATTCCTCAAAAGACTAGGATTGGATCCACCATATGACTCAGATCCCACTACTTGGTATTTATCTCCCCTGAAACAAAAACAGCATACTACAGTGATACACAAATACCAATGTTTATAGCAGCACAATTCACAATAGCCAAGTTATAGAACCAGCTGAGGAGCCTATCAACAGATGAATGAATAAAGAAAATGTGGTATATATGCAACAATGGAGTTTTATCCAGTGATAAAGAAGAATAAAATTATGTCATTTGCTGGAACTGGAGAATATTTTGCTAAGTAAAATAAGCAAGATTCAAAAAGTGAATAATTTAATGTTTCATCTCATATGCAGGAGCTAGAAGGGGGGTGGATAATAAAAAAGGAGTTGACGGGGAAATCCAATGAAAACTGAAGAGAAAGAAACAAAGTAGAGGAAGGGGATTGAGAGGGAGAGAAAAAGGGAGGACATGGAAAGTACTGGGAAATAAAATTTACCAGATTATGCTATGTACATATGTGAATACACTACAATGAATCCTGCTTGTATATAATTATAATGAACTAATTGAAATAATAATAAAGATAGAAGAGAGATCAGTGGAACAGAGCAAGAGGATCGGGGAGGGAGGAGGAAAGGGAAAGGGAGAGTACTGGGAGATGAGATTGATCAAATTATGTTGTGTGCATGTACAAAAATGTCATAATGAATTCTACTTTTATGTATAATTATAATTTACTGATAAACTTTTGAGGGGTTCTGAGTATTGAACCCAGGACCTCAGGTATGTTAACTAGGTGTTCTACCTACCACTGAACTACAACCCCAGCTCTAATTTTTTTTAATTGTTCCTGAAAAACTTACAAGTCTGTTGACCAGACACAATTTAATTACATTAAAGCTAGAAAACCAGAATATAGTAATATATTAAATTTTTATATATACAATTTTACATGTACATATATTATCCACATGAATGTGTCCCAGCAGAATATACAGGCAATCAGAATGTGTGTTCATCACCCAACACCTAGAACAGTGTCTGACACACTTCATAATCAATAAATATTTGTTAGATATGAAAAGTCCAACAACCCATCTTCTGTTAAGTGTTTTTGGACTTACTTAGGAAGGGCATACTCACTTTATTAGGGAAAGATTCCTCCATGGAGGAAAGAAGGAAAATCTGCCCTTGGATAATAGGTTGAACTGAAAAAGCACTAGAATAAGCAGTCACAGCTCTTGGTATTTGGAGAAGGTGAACCTTGGGAAAGGTCACATAAAAGAGTACACAGTGACTAGCTATATCAGGCATTTAATATTTGCCACATGATGGACATGCGAAGTCATGATTTCCCCAGCACAAGCAGCACTAGGAGAAGAAACAACTGAGTTTCAGTATAGGGGCTAGTTTTGTCAAATCAAGTAGTTCAGAACTAATACATAGAGTGAAGAAGAAAAAGAACATGAGCAAATTCTAGAGAGCCAAAGGACAATAATATAGAGAACACCTAAAACTATGAAGGAGGAAAATCACCATGAGAAGAAACAGACCAATTTTGACCAAACTCATAAGAGAGAGAAACACTGAGGAACTAATGATTAATTTGCTGAAATGGGAACAGCAAAGGAAGAAACTGAGAAAACTTTTGTAAAAGAGAAGGAAGGATGAGATTTTAAGACAGCAACTGTGACTAAGCAGGCCAAGAGGGTGACATCGACTCCCAGATGTTATGCTTAGAAAGTTGATGACACGGTGATGACTTTAATTATGGACTTAATTTCCTAATAGAGTTTCAACAACCGTTTTAGTTGTCTCAAAAGTCAAGCACAGAAGGGAGAGCCCTACTACCCTGTGCCACTGCAGCCTGGAATTCCAGAAGGAGAGCCACTCCACGCCCATGCAAAGAGCCACCCTGCACCAGTATGGAAAGTGGTCCCACACTGGGGTTCCTTATTCATCAAAGCCTGGCTCCACAGTCCAACATATCAGGGTACATATAGGCTTAAGTCTGCCACAGACATGAAACTAGGATAGCACCCCTTCTATCAAGGGACAACAATAATGACCTGGTAAGAAGTCACCAAAGTCTCTGTGGGCCTAGCTGCACCAAAAGTTTCTCTACTAGGGGTGCTAACAGTTATCCTGTTGCTGAGGTAACAGAGAGTCTTGCATGGGGTTGCCTATCTCTTATTTCTCCTACTAATAGCCAACTTCTTATGATTACCCTCTCACTAGTCGTATAATCTAATACCTCCATATTCTCACACCCTACCTCATAAACATCTCAGCCAATCCTCCAAGCCCCCTTCCACCATCAGAAATTGTAAACCATTATGCAAACCTATTGACTATATGGTAGAAGAATAATGAACTCATCATTTCTGATTATAGTGACAAAACTGTAAATGTAAAAACAGAAGCTAACTGACATATGGCTGCACACTGGGTAAAATTGCCACAGTCTGGCTGGGCACAAATCATGAGCCACTGAAGCAGGAACAAACTTTATTTTTAAACTGCAGGAAAACACTTCACACAGCTCCCGGGGAATCCTCCCGAACGCCACGAGGTTTCTCCAGGAACCCCCAGCCGGAAATATCTCTCCCGGAAATCCCTCCTCCTGCACTTCCCCAACCAATGGGAACTCTCGGGGAATCCCCGGAAATCCCCACGAGAACTCCAAAATAGTGCAAGAACTCAAAAGTTGCGGCAGAGGCGGATAGTAATGCCTCGCCTGTCAATCAATACTGTTGGCAAAATGCCAGGGGCCATACAGACTCGGCCCTGGCTCTCAGCATAAAATGAGTGCTGTAATATCGATCTCTCCCTTAAAAGTGTGGTATTGATAACTTGTAGGGACACTATAAGACAATAGAACAGAAGACGTAATACCTCAGATCTACACTGCAAGAGAGGAAGGCACATAGACATCGTGAAAAAACAATGATCCAAACAAACCAAGACACTACAACAATAGAATCCATATATAGCACAGTAGATAAAATATCAGAGAAGCAGTTCAGAATATACATAATTAAAATGATTTGGGAATTAAAGAACGACCTAAGTGAGCAGATACAACCAAAACTCGATCACTCCAACAAAGAGATAAGAGAACAAATTCAGGCAACCATGGATGACACCAACAAAGAGATAAGGGAGCACATACAGATTGCAAGAGATTACTTCAAGAAAGAGATACAGATACTGGAAAAAAAAAACAAAGAGAAATCCTTGAAATGAAAGAAACAATATGACAATTTAAATACTCAATAGATAGCATCACCAACAGACTAGATCACTTAGAAAACAGGATTTCAGACAATGAAGACAAAATATACAATCTTGAAAATAAAGTTGACCTCATAGTGAAGACGGTAAGAAACCATACACAGAAAATCCATGAATTATTGGATACCATCAAAGGAGCAAATTTAAGATTTATTGGGATAGAGGAAGTTTCAGAGATTCAAACCAAAGGAACGCACAATCTCTTCAATGAAATAGTATCCGAAAATTTTCTAAGCATGAAGAATGAATTGGAAAAATCAAATACAAGAGGCCTATAGGACACCAAATGTACAAAATTACAACAGATCTACATCAAGACACATTATAATGAAAATGCCTAGCATACAGAATACAGATAGAATTTTAAAGGCCTCAAGAGAGAAAAATCAGATTACCTATAAGGGAAGACCAATTCGGATCCCAGCAGATTTTTTAACCCAAACTCTCAAATCCAGTAGATCCTGGAACAACATATACCAAGCTCTAAAAGATAATGGATATCAACCAAGAATCTTATATCCTGTAAAATTAAGCTTCAAATTTGGTGATGAAATAAAAACCTTCCATGATAAACAAAAGCTAAAAGAATTTACAGCAAGAAAGCCTTCACTACAAAACATTCTTGACAAAATATTCCACGAGGAGGAAATGAAAACAACAATGCAATTCTGCAAAGGGAAGAACTACAATAAAGGAAAAGCCAACCAAAAGAGAAACTAGGTCAAGCTAAATACCAAAAATAAACAAAAATGACTGGTAACACAAATCATGTCTCAATAATAACCCTAAATATTAATGGCCTAAACTCACCAATCAAAAGACATAGGCTAGTAGATTAGATTTTAAAAAAAAGACCAACAAGATGCCGCCTTCAAGAGACTCATCTCATAGGAAAAGACACCCACAGACTGAAGGTGAAAGGTTGGGATAAAATATACCATTGACATGGTCTACATAAGCAAGCAGTGGTTTCCATCCTCATAAGAAATAAAGTAGACTTCAAGCCAAAGTTAATCAAAAGGGATAAAGATGGACATTTCATACTGCGTAAGGGAACCATACATCAACAAGACATAATATGATAAATATATATGCCCCAAACACTGGAGCATCTACATTCATCAGTCAAACTCTTCTCAAGTTCACAACATAATTCTGGGTGACTTTAACACCCCTCTTTCACCACTAGACAGAGCTTCCAAACAAAAGCTAATCATAGAAACTATAGAACTCAACAATATAATCAATAACTTACTTAACTGACATAGAGTACTGACATAGACATACTTTCTTCTCAGCAGCACATGGATCCTTCTCTAAAACAGACCATATATTATGCTGCAAAGCAAATCTTAGTAACTACAAAAAAGTAGATATACTACCCTGCAATCAATCAGACCACAATGGAATGAAATTAGAAATCAATGATAAAATAAAAATAAAATATACTCCAAGACCTGGAAACTAAATAATATACTATTGAATGAACAATGAGTTGTAAAAGATATCAAGGAGGAGATTAAAAAATTCTTAGAGGTAAATGAGAACACTGATACAACATATCAAAATCTCTGGGACACTATGAAGGCAGTTCTAAGAGGAAAGTTCATTCCTTCATTCATGAAGTTCATTCCTTCAAAGAAGAAAAAGTCAACAAATAAATGACCTAACATTAAATATCAAAGCCCTAGAAAAAGAGGAACAAATCAACCCCCCAAAGCAGTAGGAAACAGAAAATAATTAAAATCAGAGCTGAAATCAATGAAATTGAAACAAAATACCCTAGAGGTTAGTGCTCTATCTGATGTGTGAGAGGTAAAAATTTGCTCAAAAGATGTAGGCTCTCTATTCACCTCACAGATTGTTTCTTTTGGTGACAAAAAACTTTTGAGTTTCAGTCCATCCCATTTATTGATTCTTAAGTTTTAATTCTTGAGCTATAAGATTCTTATTAAGGAAGTTGGGGCCTAACCCCACATGATGAAAATTAGGGCCTATTTTTTCTTCTATTAGACGCAGAGTCTCTGGTTTAATTCCTAGGTCCTTGATCCACTTTGAGTTGAGTTTTGTGCATGGTGAAAGACAGAGGTTTAATTTCATTTTGTTGCATATGTATTTCCAGTTTTTCCAGCACCATTTGTTGAAGAGACTATCTTTTCTCCAATGCATGTTTTTGGCTCCTTTGTCTAATATAAGATAATTGTAATTTTGTTGGTTAGTCTCTGTGTCCTCTATTCTGTACCATTGGTCTACCAGTCTGTTTTGGTGCCAATACCATGCTGTTTTTGTTACTATTGCTCTATAGTATAGTATAAGTTCTGGTATAGTGATTCCACCTGCTTCACTCTTCCTGCTAAGGATTGCTTTAGCTATTCTGGTTCTTTTATTTTTCCAGATGAATTTTATGATTGCTTTTTCTATTTCTATGAGGAATGCCATTGGGATTTTGATCAGAATTACATTAAATCTGTATAGTGCTTTTGGTAGTATGGTCATTTTGATAATATTAATTCTGCCTATCCAAGAGCAAGGTCGATTTTTCCATCTTCTAAGGTCTTCTTTGATTTCTTTAGGGTTCTGTAGTTTTAATTGTATAGAACTTTGACCTCTTTTGTTAAGTTGATTCCAAAGGTTTTTTGTTTTGTTTTGTTTTGTTTTTGAGGCTATTGTAAATGGGGTAGTTTTCATCATTCCCCTCTCAGAGAATTTATCACTGATATACAGAAATGCCTTTGAATTACGGGTGTTGATTTTATAACATGCTATTTTGTTGAATTCATTTAACAATAAGCATTGGTGAGGATGTGGGAGAAAAGGCACACTCATACATTGCTGGTGAGACTGCAAATTGGTGCAGCCAATATGGAAAGCAGTATGGAGATTCCTTGGAAATCTGAGAATGGAACCACCATTTGACCCAGCTATCTCTCTCCTTAGTCTATACCCAAAGGACTTAAAAACAGCATACTACAGCCACATCAATTTTTATAGCAGCACAATTCACAATAGCTAACTGTGGAACCAACCTAGATGCCCTTCAATAGATGAATGGATTAAAAAATGTGGCATATATATACAATGGAATATTACTCAGCAATAAAAGAGAATAAAATCATGGCATTTGCAGGTAAATGGATGCAGTTGAAGAAGTGAAATTAGCCAATCCCAAAAAAACAAATGGCAAATGTTTTCTCTGATATAAGGTGAATGACTCATAATGGGGTAGGGAGAGGGAGCATGGGAGGAATAGATGAACTCTAGATTGGGCAGAGGGTGGGAAGGGAAAGAAGGGGGCAGGGGGTTAGCAATGATGGAGGAATGTGATGGACATCATTATCCAAAGTACATGTATAAAGACATGAATTGGTGTAAACATACTTTATATACAGAGATATGAAAAATTGTGTTCTATATGTGTAATAAAAATTGTAATGCTTTCCGCTGTCATGTATTTAAAAAATAAAAGCAAATTTAAAAAAATAAATTGAAACAAAAGAAACAACTGAAAAAAATTGGCAAAATAAAAACTTGGTTCTTTTAAAAAATAAATAAAATTGGTAAACCATTAGCCATACTAATGAAGAGAAGGAGACAGAAAACTCAGATTACTGACATCTATGATGAAAAATGAAATATTACGACACTACAGAAATACAGAAGATATTTAGAAATTATTTTTAAAATTTACACTCCAATAAAATAGAAAATATCAAAGACATAGACAAATGTTAGGGTCTGTAAACAAGTCAGGATGGCGCCTGGCATTTTTGCCAGAGGGAGTGGTTTGTGAAGTAACGCCAGCGAGCCATTAAGTATGGAGATTCCTTATTGATTGACTGCTATATCTAGTTTATGTTAATTAAGATAAGCTGTGTGTAATGTATATATACCCCTCCAGTCCTACAATAAATGGCTCCCACTCCTGCTGTATCAATCTACACAAGTTGCTCTTTCTAGAAGCACATGATATGCCCAAACTAAATCAGAAGACATGCACAATTTAAACAGATCAATTTCAAGCAAGGAAATAGAGGACACCATCAGAATCCTACCAACCAAGAAAAGCTCAGGACCAGATGGATACACAACTGTGTTCTACAAGTTCTTTAAAAAAGAACTAACACCAATACTTCTCAAACTATTTCATGAAACAGAAAAAGAGAGAACACTTCCAAACACATTCTATGAGGCTAATATCACCCTGATTCCAAAACTAGACAAAGACACATCAAAGAAAGAAAACTTTAGACCTATATCTCTAATGAATATAGATGCAAAAATTCTCAACAAAATTCTGGCAAATCTAATACAAAACATATCAAAAAGATAGTGCACAATAGTCAAGTGGGGTTCATCCCAGGGATGCAAGGTTGGTTCAACATACAGAAATCAATAAATGTAATTCACCATATCAATAGAATCAAAGATAAAAATCATATGATCAGCTCAACAGATGCAGGTGGCACTGCAAATTGGTGGCAGCCTATCTGGAAAGCAGTATGGAGATTCCTTGGAAAACTTGGAATGAAACCACCATTAAACTCAGCTATCCCACTCCTTGGTTTATACCCAAAGGACTTAAAAACAGCATACTCCAGGGACATAGTCATATCAATGTTTAAAGCAGCACAATTCACAATAGCTAAATTGTAGCACCAACCTAGATGTCCTTCAGTAGATGAATGGATACTAAAACTTTGGTATATATACACAATGGAACATTATTCATCATTAAAAGAGAACAAAATCATGGCATTTTCAGGGTAAATGGATGGAGTTAGAGAATATCATGCTAAGGGAAGTAAGTCAATCCCAAAAAAATAAATGCCCAATGTTTTCTGATATGAGGATGCCAATCCATAATGCTTTTAGTTTCAGAGCTCTCACAGCAAGAGACTTACCCTTTGAGCATTTCCTTCCCACTGAAAGTGTCGAATAAGTGAGGTGGTGTGTGTGTGTGTGTGTGTGTGTGCGCGCGTGTGTGTGTGTGTGTGTGAGTGTGTGTGTGTGTTTTAAAGTCTATACTGAAAGAGAGGGGATCGCAGCTAAAGGATAAACAAAGGAAAAATAATGATGCCACCCTCAGTCCTCTAAGTGATATTGCCATTAGCTATTTACTGAGTACTATTAATTATGTACTTTGCCCACTCTGGGTACTGAGATTATATTAATAAACAAGATACAAAAGGTCCCAGCTCCCATAAGGATTATATTCTGATAGTTGAGATGGGCAAACATGCAAAGATACACACGATTCATAATTATGACAGTTCCAAGGATCAAATAAGCAAGAAACTGAGATGGAGACTGTTGGGGGCAGAAAGAAATCACTGTTGACAGAACTTTCTGAGAGGGTGACATATAAATTTTTATAATAAGAGGAAAAAGGATTAAGATAAAGATTGGACAGGAGACCATTACAGACTAAGGAAACAGCATATGCCCAGGTCCTGGGGTATGAAAGTACCTGCCAATTTGGCAAAACAAAAAGAAGATCAAGAAGACCAAAATAATGAGCAAGAAAAGAGAGTGACCTGGGATGAAATTGAGGGGACAGGAAGTAATCACATCTGAGAGACCATGAGGTAATACCTGCATTTTATTTTCCTTATAGTAGAGGGCCATCAAAGGGGTAAAACATTTGACTCATATTTTAAGAACAAAAACCTTTACAGAAGGGATTGGAATAGACTATTCTGTGGAGAATATATAGGGTTGAGAGTAGTAGTCAAAGGAAGATGCAGGAAGACTGCCAAGGAAATGGCTGTGGTAGTCTAAGTCAGAGTTCCTCCATGAATGTGGAGAATCTCCATGTTCCTTGGATGGCCTCCCTTTTGCTATGCCCAGCAAGACATCCCAGTGTGGGCGAATGAACCATATCCCTCCCCAGGCTACTAAACATATGCTGCAGCAGATTCTGCTTAGAGTAGAAGTGGAATAAGAAAATCAAGTGGCAACTGAAGCTACCTACGTGCTGTACTGAAGACAGCTCCCCTTCTGGAGGCCCACATGCCACATCAGAATGTGTGCAAGGGGTTACTGACCTCAAGCTGTCATTTCAATCAGGTTATTTATAAGTCCCTCATTACATAATATCAGTGCAGTGCCCTGAGTATAGATGTCAAAATTCTGGGCACAGCAGGCTCAACTGCTTCCCATGAAATTCCTTCTCTGGTCCAAAGCTCTGAATTCCTCCTCTTTGTTGGTCCATCAAGGCTTTAGTTAGCTCTGGAATTTCCTCCTTGTCCTAATCCACCAAAGCTCTAGTTTGTCAACCTTAGACCTCTGAGGAGGACCTATTTTTTTGGTCCCTCAATTTTTAATAACATCCTAAACCTTTCTTTCACTTTTCTTGTGGAATTTTAGCTGCCCTATTTGATTTAATTGCATATTTTTATATTCTGCATGTGCCTAGAAACATAAAACTGTAGAAATCTGCTTACTATATCTAGTAAATAAAATGAAAGGAAGAAACTACAGAATTAAACCATTAATGTCTGCATAAGAGCAGGTGATAGGAAAAAATCATGAGCCAATGATTTTTTTAAAATTTTAAAACATTTTTAAAGTGTTAAATGAGTGAAATCATATTTAGAGATTAGCTACAAATATAGCAAAATGCAACTGAAAGTTATAAATTCTTTTCTTTATTTCTACTGATAAAAGTATATCTACTAGAATTAATATGACATTAGTGGTAACAAAATACCAAATTGATCTGTTAGTCACTTTTGTTAACTTATAGAAGGATGAGCAGTAGACAGCCAGACTCAAGCAACTCTAAGGAAAAATAAAATAAGATAAAATAAAAATGCATATAATGAGAAAAGGACTAAAAGCAAGAGCAGGTTATCTTACCAAAAAAAAAAAAAAAATGGGCAAAAGCACTGATAATTGATCCTATGAATTACAGATATTATAAAAAACCCAATCATTCAAGTAAATATAATTTAAAAAACAGAATGTTTTGCATGTAATAAGATGGCTTTAGGAAATCATAAGCCAATAAGTAATGCTTTATACTCAAAACAAACTTTTAACTTTATAGAATTTCTGTTAAAAAAATACAACCACAAAAACCCTTATTATAGATATAATTAATCTAAATTTATATAAAGCAAATATTTTATAGATTTCTTTCTGTATATATACATGTACATGAATATATGACTCTTACAATTTCAGAAACGGCCATTAATCATCTGAGATAATGCTGGGAACTCCACCTACAGACCCAGAAATGCAGAAACACAGAGATTCATAATTGTATAAAAGGAATTATTCGTTAATAAGTTGAGGTAAACACTGAAAAACCACTCAAAGAGTTTTGGGAATTCCATATAAGCCAGATCTGTTTTAGACTTATATCCCATTAGGGACTAATTAAAGGATAAAAAGACCCTGTACCCACAGATTGTCTGACAACATGGAAATCAAATGCGGCATCATTCTGAGACTCATAAAATTCTAAATTAGAAGTGGGATGTTTTCATTTGCAAGTTTTCAATTACTACATCACCACCAAAAGAGACAACTAAATATAGCCCCGCCAGTGGTGGCACACAAAACCTTGATCTAGTGTGCAACCAAAAAAGTTAACGTTCAAAACAGCAGTCAATTTAAAACCGTTTCAAAATAGTACACACCTTTTAAAAGAGCCATTTTTTAAAAGACCAAGATCTACACATACAGTCAAGTGAATGGAGGTGCTTTAATGGTGAAAGTGCCACAGAAAAGAGGGAAGTGCTGTTAAATCAAAACTTTTCATTTCTATAATTAAAATTCATGAATCCACATCTATGCTAAAGAAAAGAAGAATTGTTCATTTTCTTTACCCTTCCAGCTCCTTCTCAGGACTCCTGAGTCGTGTGGCTCTTTTATTTTCATGTCAATTAGTGTCAAAGCTCAGCAAAATAAGCATATTTGGGGCCCTGTTTGTTGACTTGTCAGCACACAAGGACAGTACTTAGAGGTTCAGAGTACTAAGCACTTTTCTTTCATATTTTAATTGTGATGAAGAGTTGGCAGTTTTATGCTTGGTTTGAAATTTCTGATAATGTAAATGAATTCCCAGAAACAATATTCATGTTGTGCTGAGGTGGAGCAGTATCTTCCTTCTCCTTAGGGCTGTTCATACTTCATGGTATCAGACATGTCTGGGTGGCAGTTCCTCTACTGGCCCCAAGAGGGCACTGCCTATCATATCTTTAAAGATTTATGCCATTGGTCATTGTCCCTCTGACATCCATCCAGGCCACAATTCTTACTGATTCCACAGTCCTTGGAGATTATCCTCCCAACTTTCTGACTTCTCAACTCCTTGACATCTTCTCTCTGAAGGATCCTATCAATGACAGTCACTCATTCTCCTTCTCATACCCTAGTCCTTGAGATTGACTAGGGTATAACTTTGTTCCTTTTATAAACCTCACTTGCAAGTATCCCCTAACTTTTTACAGAGAACATTCTATAATACCCAGACTGTAACAATTCTTCAACTTGTCCCTCACTCATCTTGAGTCTTCCCTTTGGTACTTAGTAGGCTAAGGTTCATGGTCTGTCATTATACTCAACTCTTTGCAGAAACTAGCAGATAAACTGGTCTGTTCTTGCTCCATCAGATTCATCTGGAAAAACTCCAAGTATAATTAAATCCTACTCCATGCCTACACCCAAATATGTGAAGAAAATCATACTGCCATGTTAGCCACACTCTTTAAATTCATGGTTACTAATTTAAGTTTGGATCCTTAATCTTCCTGGAAATCACCATCCATTTCCCAAGTATTGATCTATACTTTTCAATTTTGTGTCCTATCACCAATTATCTCCTTCTCCATCCTAACTCTACAGCTGTCTTTCTGGTTGCTTCTATTTGTCCCCACCACATCTTGATTCATGCACAGGGTCTTTGTCTTCCCTTCAGTACTGCAGATGAGTCACTCACATTTCTTCAAGGTCAGCTCCTCTACCTGTTCACTGGATCCATACCTTCTTCTTAATCAAGAATCTTCACCTCTCCCTATACACATATACCATTAATTTATATTTCCCCTGGATCATTCTCCCAGATCATTTGCTCTGATTTCTCCTGCACATAAAAATGAGCCTACTGTTTGTCTACTACATTGATAACCAACAACACTTCCTTCTCCAGCTATCACCCATCATCGTCTTCATTTTTAAAAAGTAAAGATTTCTTGAAAGTTTTGCCTATACTCACTCTCTTACATTACTCACTTAACTTGGGATTTTTATACCTGAAACTCCATTTGAACCCTTTTTGCAAAATTACCACATCACTTCCATAAGGTTTAAAGTCAATGATCAGCTCACCAGTCCTCATCTTACACCAACAATCTGACCTGTTGACCACTCTTTACTGCTTTGAAGAACTTACTTGACTTCCAGGACTTTAAAAATTCCTGGATTTTCTCCAGGTAGAGCACTGTCTACTCCAAGAACCACCTGGTCCAATCCCCACGGCAGACAGCAGGTGCTTACCCAGAATTTATTTTCTCCTCCTTTCTAACTAAAAGAATTCCATTTTTATTGAGGTGACAGTGATTGACTGGGTAAGAGATTACTTCTCAATCTCTCTTTAGCTAGACGTGACCATGGGACACAGTTCTGACCAATAAGAAATAAACTAAACATTTGGAGGGGCATTGGAAAAGTCCTTATTTGTCTATTATGTTTTTAAAAGTGCATTTTTAAAAGTTTATGTTAACTTTACTTATCATCTACCACAACTAAAAACAAAGTAACATCAGTTGAATGAATAAATGGTGGTATATCCATGCAATGGATAACTGCTATTCAACAATGAAGAGAAATAAGCTATCAACTCACATAACAGCATGAATGAATATTTTAAGTATACACAATAGTAAGATTCATTGTGACAAATACATACATGCACCTAATTTGCTCCATTTTATTTCCCTCTATAAGAAAGTTCCTTATTCATGCTGTATGTATATACGTGACTGTATGACCAACGTGATTCTGCAACCTGTACAATCAGAAAAATGAGAAATGATACCCCATCTGAATCAAATGTATGATATGTCAAGATCATTGTACTGTCCTGTGTAATTAATTAAAAAAAAGAAAGGATTGATTCAGTCAGCATACCCCTTTTCCTCTTTATGCTTTCCCCTTTTCCTAACTGATATAGAGATGTGATGCCCAGGTAGTGGTGAGAGTAATACACTGAGGCTAGCGGAGAAGGAGAAGGCAGCAGGTTAATCTAAGACATTGTGGAGTTGGTACACTAGACTCCTGAATGTATCTTATTATGATAGGAAAAAATAATCTCTTGTTAAGCTCTGATAAGTGGCTTTCAAAGGGATATTTAAAGAAAGAAATAAATCTTTGGTTAAACCATTATATGTAGGTTTTAGAGAGAAAACAAATCATTCAAGACCCTAAAAGCCAGAAAGTGGCAGAGTGGAGACTTATCCTGTGACTTCCATGTAATAAGTCTTTCTCTCCTGTCATTCCTCTCCTCAAAGACAAAACTTAATCTGCTAAAATAAATATCCACTTGAATTAATTAAATATTGTTGCATTTACATAAAATATTAGAATAGTCATAAAAGAACATAAAAAATCAATTCAAAGGAATATGCAACATGCTATTCCATGCAAAATAGACAACATGTGAATTAAGATAGCTCTCATTCCTATCCAAAAACAAAATTTCTCAGCCTCAGATACCTAGGAATTCTGGGATTTCATCTAGTGCCAGACATAGCTGAATTCACACTGCTGACAAGCTCTGTCAACTAAAACACTGATAATCCAAGTACAATTTCCTCCACATAGCTAACTAGCTGCAGGTCACCAGGGTGCTATATGACCTTTGGTTCTGAGTTTTCTAGCCAATTACCAGAAGAAAGAAGACTCATCCAAGCTTAGCTTTAAGTGTTAAAAGGATGGATGGAAGCAGTGTATTTGAAAAATCTTTTAAAAGTATAAAGTGTTTTATGATTATATAAGATTATTTTAATAGGTAAATAAATTTAATAAAAGGAATTGGGAAGAGTTTCTTCAACATTTCACCCAAACTTATATCTCAGATCTTTAAAACATCGGTTACTGTGATAAGCACCATAAAGATCCACGTTCTCAATCATCCCAGGCAACAGACAGTGACTTCTGTGCACCACCTCATAGGACTCCATAATGTCCTTCTCAAAAATGACTTATCTCATTTACTCCACATCCCTGTTCTAGTTATACTTCCTCAACTCATTAAAATCTCCAGAATAAATAAAGAACTCAAAAAACTTAACACTCAAAAAACAAACAACCCAATCAATAAATGGGCTAAGGAGCTGAACAGACATTTCTCAGAAGAAGATATACAATCAATCAACAAGTATATGAAAAAATGCTGAACATCTCTAGTAATCAGAGAAATGCAAATCAAAACTACTCTAAGATTTCATCTCACTCCAGTCAGAATGGCAGTTATCAAAAATACAAACCACAATAAATGTTGGTGAGAATATGGGGGGAAAGGCACACTCGTTCATTGCTGGTGGGACTGAAAATTGGTGCAACCAACCTGGAAAGCAGTATGGAGATTCCTTAGAAAATTTCAAATGGAACCACCATTTGACCCAGCTATCCCACTCCTCGGTTTATACCCAAAGGACTTAAAAACAGCATATTATAGTAACTCAGCCACATCAATGTTTATAGAAGCTCAATTCACAATAGCTAAACTGTGGAACCAACCTGGATGTCCTTCAATAGATGAATGGATAAAGAAACTGTGGTACATACAAACATTGGAATATTATTTAGCTTTAAAAGAGAATAAAATTATGGCATTTTCAGGTAAATGGATGGAGTTAGAGAATATCATGCTGAGCAAATTAAGCCAATCCCAATAAACCAAAGGCTAAATATTCTCTCCAATAAGTGGATGCTGATCCGTAATGTGGGGGAGGCACATGGGAAAAATGGAGAAACTGTAATTGGGCAAAGGGGAGGAAGGGAGGAGGCATGAGAGTAGGAAAGATGGTGGAATGAGATGGACATTATTACCCTAGATACATGTATGGCTGTACATATGGTGCAATGCCACATCATGTCCAACCAGAGAAATGAAAAGTTGTGCTGCAATTGTATACAATGAATCAAAATGCATTCTGCTATCATACATACCTAATTAGAATAAATAAATTTTTAAAAAAGAATTAAAATTTTAACAGAAAACATACACATTGTATTTATAAATAACTTGAATGAATTAACATATACAACTCTTTTTAATAGCAAAAGAGTATAATGACATAAACATTCACTAAGAGGAAACTGGATAAATAAACAAGGGCACAGCCATACAGTGGAATACAATGTATCTGTTAAGATTAATAAATTAAAAACTCTTTATATACTAATTTAGATTGGATTGGCAACTATAGTCAGTGATAAAAGCAAAGTAAAGGACTGGGATAGTATTGGTACTATTTGTGTAAAGGGCAAGAAAAGAACACATATACCACACCATATCACACACACATAAATGCATGGGCTATCTCTGAATGGACACAAAGAAGTCAATAACTTTGGTTTTCTCTACAAAGAGGAACTATCTTGACTGAGACAAGATGTAGATACTGTTTATCATTTTGTATCTTTTGAATGTCATATATGTAAATATATTACCTATACACGAAATAAATAACAGAAGGACAGTATAATACCACATGAACCTTCTGCAGACAGAAACATACCACCAGGTCATAGTGATATCTAAGAACCAAACACTGAGGATGATTCTCTTGGCTGCCTGAATAATCTTCTCTAAATCTGACAGTTCAACTGTTCAGCAGCTGTGATGACAAAGAATAATGGTTGAAATGTAACAATCATCCTATATTTGAGTAAATCCTTGGTTCTATTACCAAAAAATGGACAGAATGAGGTGACCAATTATGTATTCAAAAGAGTATGTCCAAGTATATTTTCTTCTTCCTTCCCCAGCATCCTTTCCATTTATGTATATGTACACACAAACACACACATTCTCTCTCTCTCTCTCTCTCTCTCTATATATATATATATATATATGTGTATATGTGTTTAATTTCATCGAGTATCACTGTTCTGCTGAGAATCTCTAGATCAACTCTGTTCAATGGAACGGCAATAATGAAAAGGTCCTAAATTTGCATAGTCCATTTCATTATCCACTAGCCACATGTGCCTACAGAGCACTTGAAATGCGGCTTACCGAGAAACTGAATTTTTAACTTTATATAATTTTAATTTTATATAATTTTAATTTTAATAATTATATGTGGCTAGTGACTACCATCTGGAAAAGCACCAGATCTAGACTATTTGTTAAGGAAAAGCAGAATATAATAAGGCATGAACATTCATTTTAAAGATAGTTCAAAGGCCTAAGCATGGTAAAAAGAGAACAGTTGCTTTGCCCATATTCCTACTGAGTTCCTGCACACATTCAGTAGCAGCACTAGCAATGGTTCTGGTTTAGGAATTCTCTAGGAATTACAAGAGATGTTGAGCTTATACACACCTGTTTTCAAAACTCTGAATTGAAATTTTATATACTAACAATTGACAACACAAACAGAAACTAAGGGGAAAATCTACTTATAATATCATTAAAAAGAATAAAATACTTAGGAATGAAGTTAGCCAAGAAGACAAAAGATCTGTACATTGGAAACTATAAAACAATACTAAGAAATTAAAGACAAAAATAAATAGAAAGACAATCTATATTCACATACAAAAGACAATATTGTTAAGATGTCAATACCTCTAAAAAATCTATATTTAATGCAATTCCTATCAAAATACCAATGCATTGCTTTATAGAAACAAACAAAAAAATCCATCCTAAAATTCACATGGAATCTCAAGGGATCCTAAATTGCTAAAACAATCTTAAAAAAAAAAAAAAAAAAAACTTGGAAGCTTCACACTCCCTGACTTCAAATCCAAACAATGTGATACTGGCATAAAGACAGATATATAGCCCAATAAAACTGAATGGAAAGCCTAGAAACAAACCCTTGCACATATGGTCAAATGATTTTCAACAAGGGTATCAACATAATTCTATGGGGAAAGGACAGCCATTTTCATCAAATGGCACTAGGAAAACTGCACACAAAAAAAGAATGAGGTTGGACCCTTTCTATACCATATATACAAAATGAACTTAAAAAAATGAATCCAAGGCCTAAAGTAAAAAGCTAAAGCTATAAAAATGCTATAAGAAAAGACCTGAGGACAGCTCCATGACATTTGGTGTGGTAATGATTTCTTACATATGATACCCAAAATACAGGCAACAAAATTAAAAACAGACAAAGGGGACCACATCACA
Organism: Marmota marmota marmota; assembly: GCF_001458135.2. Lineage (NCBI taxonomy): Eukaryota > Metazoa > Chordata > Mammalia > Rodentia > Sciuridae > Marmota > Marmota marmota. The sequence goes on from NW_026000026.1 coordinate 38,132,507, forward strand.
ATTAAAAACTTCTATGTGACAAAGGACACAATCTATGAAATGGGAGAAAACATGTGCAAGATGTATATCTGATAAGGTATTAATACTCAGTATATATAACCACTTACAACTCAGCAATTAAAAGAAAAAAAAAACCCAACTGAAACAACCCAAGCAAAAAATAGGCAAAGGACTTGAATAAACCTTCTCCAAAGAAGATATACAAACACCCAAAGCTCAACATCACTAATCAATAGGGGAACGCAAATCAAAATCACAATTAGGATGGCTATATGGAGGCAGTGGAAAAGGCAAGTATGAGGGTGCACAACTGTAATACCAGTTGTGTAATACACAGGAGGCTGAGGCAGGAGGATTCCAGATTTGAAGCCAGCTGGACAATTTAGCAAAACCATGTCTCAACATAAAAATAAAAAGGTCTGAGGGCCAGGGTTGTGGCTCAGTGGTAGAGCACTTGCCTGGAATGTTTGAGGCACTGGGTTCGATCTTCAGCACAACATAAAAATAAATACATAAAAATAAAGGTATTGTGTTCATCTAAACTAAAAGAATATTTAAAAATTAAAAAAATAAAAAGAGCTAAGACGCAGTTCAGTGTGTGAAAGCCTGTACCTTCAATTCCTAGTACCTAATACCAAACACGTGTACATGCATATACACACAACAAAACACAAAATGACAGGTATTAGCAAGAATGTAGAGAAATAAGAAATTTTGTGGTACTAGTAGGAATGTAAAATTGTACAGCTGCTATGGAAAACAGTATGGCAATTCCTAAAAAAACTAAAGAGAATCACTATATGGTCCAACAATTACAATTCTGGGTATATACCCCAAAGAACTTAAAGCTAGGCCTTGAAGAAATACCAGTATACCCATATTCATTGCAGCATTATTTACAAGAGCCAAAGGTCAGTTTTATGGGCTCAATTGTGTCCGTCTCCTCTGCATCCCCAAATTCATATTTGATGTCCTAACACTTAGTACCTTAAAATGTGACTATATTTGGAAACAGGTCTTTAAAGATGTAATTAATGTTAAAGAAATTCATTAGTGAGTCCTAATCCCATATGTCTTGTGTTCTTAAAGAGGAAATTAGTATACAGAAATGCACAAAGGGAAGAGCATGTGAAGACCTAGAGAAAAGACATGCTGAATAGAGAGACCTCTGAAAAAATCAATTCTGCCAGTTCTTGATCTCAGACTTGTAACCCCTAAAACTTTAAGGAAACAAATGTCTGTTATTTAAACTACCCAGACTGCACTACTTTATTATGGAAGCTCCAGCAAGCTATAAGATGGAAACAAATCATGTATCATTGACAGATCGGACTATACCCAAAGGACTTAAAAACAGCATACTCCAGGGACACAGCCACATCAATGTTTATACCAGCACAATTCACAATAGCTAAACTGTGGAGCCAACCTAGATGCCCTTCGGTAAATGAGTGGATAAAAAAATGTGGCATATATAGACAATGGAATTTTACTCAGCAATAAAAGAGAATAAAATCATGGCATTTGCAGGTAAATGGATGGCGTTGGAGAAGATAATGCTAAGTTAGCCAATCCCCCCCCCAAAATTTTCTATAACTAATATTAGTGGATTTTTCCACATGCTCACAAACTTGAAACGCCCCCCACTCCCCCAAAAAAGAAAAAAAAAAACCTTTCTGATCACCTAATCAGTACCCTTAGTAGGAAAATAATTACTAATATAGAAGGAATATCTTTATTTTTATTTTTTCTGCATGGAATGAAACAAATTCCATTTGTGGTTTTAATTACATCCTAATACTTCATAAATATCTTTTAACGGAAAATTCATAATAACTATCATGAATAGTTCAGCAGCTCCAGTTGTGTCATAATACCAACTTTTACAATCAACCAAGTTCATGGTCCCCAAGTTTATCTACCTTTGAAATCAAACAGAAGAGCAACGAAACTGATACTTTTTAAAGTAACATGAGACTGTTTACAAAGTTTTGAGTTTGTATGTATGCTTGATTATTTGTTTTCTTTTTTAATGCTATGCTTATTATTTGCTTTCCAACCAAATAATATTATCAAATTATTTCCAGTTATCAAAATTTGCTAGCTATTTTAAACAGCTTTTTGGTTTGTTTCCCAAAAACCCAAGTTGAGGGAAAACACATATTCTGTTGATACAGTCACCTTCTGCTACTTAAAAAGCACAAAGTGTCCAAAATATATGGGATTTCCAGGATGTGGAAGACCAGAGCTCCAGTAAACAGGAGGAAACTTTAACCACAGGGAGTAAACCAACTTCTGTTTTTGTTTTTGTTTGTTTTATGTTTTGAGAGCACAAAACACTGACATTAGTTTCCTACTGCTGGCTGATTCCAATAAGTCTGTTTTGTTAGTCTGCTGCTGATCAATCCTGTAATTAATTTAATACAATAACAAGGACTTGCCTATTATTTTTATTTTTTTAAACATTTATTTATTTTTTAGTTGTAGTTGCACACAATACCTTTATTTATATGTGGTGCTCAGGATCAAACTCAGTGCCTCACACATGCTAGGCGAGCACTCTACCATGAGCCACAACTCCAGCCCCAAATCTTGCCTTAAAAAAAAAAAAATTCTGGAGTTGTAGCTCAGTGATAGAGCACATGCCTAATATATGTGAGACACTAAGTTTGAACCTCAGCACCACATAAAAAATAAATAAATAAAACAAAGTCATTGTGCCCATCTATAACTAATAATTCAAAAAAAAAAAAAAGAAAAGAAAAGAGGAAAAAGCCAAAAATGATTGAACTGCTCAAAACAGGCTGACCCATTTTATCCAAAGATAAAAATGCATCAGACATGGCAATAGGCAACTTCTAGCCTCCCTGGAAATTGTCATCATTCTATTCTTAGACTCAACATAAAGTAAAAGATAAAATTTAGGTAGTACTCAGTAAGTAGATAGACTTATTTTAAAATGATAGTTGTTTGAGAAAGCAAATGTGGCTTTTAATCATCCATTCTAGCCAAAATTTTTACTACTTTCAACAATTCCACTGGGAATCCATATAATCACACTATTCTTCAGCCTACTGGCACTACCACACAGCTTTCTTTGTTTGTTGTTTATTATTTGTTTGTTTGTTGTTGTTGTTTTTTCTCCTCTACATTTTTATATTGGTGCATAGTTGTACATAATCATGGGATTTGTTGTTACATATTCAAACATGTACACAATATAACCATATAATTTGGCCAGTATCACTTCCTAGCACTTTCTGCCCTCTCCCTGCCTCCCACTCCTTGGTCCCTTTTCTACTGATCTCCCTTTGAGTTTTAGGAAATCCATCCCTACCTTTGTTTTCCTTTTTCCTCTTAAGTTTTCCTCTATGAGAGAAAATGTATGATCCTTACGTTTTTGAGTTTGACTTACTTTGTGTAGTATGATGTAGGTCTCTAGTTCCATGCATTTTCCTGCAAATGGCATAATTTCTTTTTTCTTTATGGCTGAATAAAACTCCATTGTGTGTATGTACCACATTTTCTTTATTAATCCATTGATGGACACCTAGGCTGTTCCATGGTTTGGCTATTGTGAATTGTGCTGTGGTAAACATAGGTGTGCATGTGTTGTTTAGTATGTTAACTTTAATTCTTTAGGATAAATACTGAGGAGTGATACAGCTGGGACATGTGGTGGTTCCATGTCTAGTTTTTTGAGGAACCTCCATACTGATTTCCATAATGGTTGTACTAATTTACACCACCAAAAGTGTAAAAGTGTTCCCTTTTCCCCCTATCCTCTCCAGCATTTATTATTCTTTGTATTCTTGATGACTACCATTCTGACTGGTATGAGATGAAATCTCTCTCTTACTTTATATTTACCTAACTGCTAATGATGTTAAACATTTTTTCATGTATTTGTTAGCAATTTGTATTTCTTCTTTTGAGAAGTATCTGTTTAATTCACTTGCCCACTTATTAATTGGGTTATTTGGTTTGGTTTTTTTTTTTTAAGTTTTTTGAGTTCTTCAAATATTCTAGATATTAATCCTTGGTCAGAAGAATAACTAGCAAAGATTTTATTACAGTCTACAGATTCTCTCTTTACATTCTTAAATGTTTCTTTTGCTGGGCAAACTTTTTTTTTAAATTTGATGCCATCACATCTTTAAACTCTTGGCATTATTTCCTGAGCTTTAGGAATTCTTTTTATATATATATAATTTTTTATTTGTTTTAATTAGTTACACATGACAGTACAACGATCTTGATATATCATACATTTGAATCAATGGGAAATAATTTCTCATTTTTCTGAGTGTACAGGTTGCAGAATCACATTGGTCATGTAGTCACGTATATACACACAGCAATAATAATGTCTATTCTATTCTGCTGTCCTTCCTTTCCCCTCTTCCCCACCTCTCCCCTCCCATCACTTCTCTCTACCCAATCTAATGTGACTCACTTCTTTTTTTTCCTCACATCGTCATACATGTATTCTGTATAATGATGAGGGTCTCCTTCCATCTTCTGTGCAATTCCCCTTCTCCCTCCCTTTCCATCCCATCCCTCTTCCCTATGTAGAGATAATCTTCTTCTCATGCTCTTCCTCCCTACCCCATTTTGAGTCACCCTTATATCACAGAAGACATTCGGCATTTGTTTTTTAGGGATTGGCTAACTTCACTTAGCATAATCTGCTCTAATGCCATCCATTTCCCAAGAAAGCTGTTTCCCATATCTATATGGAATGTTTTCTTCTAGGAGTTGTACAGTTTCTGGTCTAATTCCTAGGTCTCTGTTCCATTTTGATTTGACTTTTATATAAGGTGAGAGATAAGGGTCTGGACTGATTCTTCTACATATAGATAACCAGTTTTCCCATAACCACTGTTATACAGGCTGCTTTTCTCCAATGTATGCTTTTGCCACCTTTGTCAAGGATCAGATGACTACATGACCACACAGTTTTTTTTTGCTTGCTTGCTTTTTTTTTTTTTTTTTTTGGTGTATGTGTATGTATCTTGTTCTACATGAGATATTTTAAGCCTCTACTTAAAAACAATGAAAAAGAGGCCATTCTAAGAAGTATTTTAGAACTCACCACAAAACTCCCCAGAAAAAGATAAGCAAATGACATTAAATTCTGTCATGAGCTTTCTAACAAACATTCTTGTTGGTCCTTAGAAAAGCACACTCTTTTCTAGAATGACTGATGTACGTAATGGAAACTTCTCATCTCATCTTTGTTCCTACTATCCCTATTCCACCCACTCACTTAAATGCATTCTTAGTTTTGAAATTTCTATACACTTAACAATATTCTAGAATTCTACATGTGTTTTATGTCATGAAGGAAGAAAAATGTGATCATTTTGCAACTCTGTGACCATCTATGAGATGTACTCCAGTTAAAGAAAAAACTAATGAAGAGCACAGTTTTATTTTTCAATAAGTTTATACTGTATTTGTACATAGCTTAGAAGTTATAGATATGAGTCATATATTAAACTTGAAATGTTGTAACTTGTCACCAAAGAAATTGTCTCTAAAGAACTTCATCATTTCTGATTCTCTTTTGCTCTTGGTTATTCATGGAGTTCTTTTCTTACCTTGACCACTACACAACTTAAAAGTTGATTTACCTCAAGCATCTTAATGCCTAAACCAATATCTTTTACTCCATATTCATCTGCATGTTTTAACACATGGCAATCCTTCAGTTATATTTTTAAAATTCCTTATATTTCTAGCTTCCAAATCACAGTGTCTTCTCTACTCCTATTCTCCTTCTCTGTTGTATTCTCTTCACAAGTTACTCTTCCACTCACCCTTGAAGTTAGGCATCCTCTAAAATTTTCACCCACAGTTCTACTGTCACTCATTTGTATTTTCTAAACACTGTTCTAGCTGCCAGGGAGTTAGAACTAAAGGAAAATAAGAGTCAAAATCTCTCTTCTCAGAGTTTATACCCTCCTGAAGAGAGAGACAGAGAAAGACACACAGACAACTAAATAAAGAATAAACCAAGAAGGAGCTAAGAAGAAACATAAACCAAAGTGTTTAAGTATGAAAAGGAGTAGAATGCCAGGTAGCTTAGAAAAGACCTCTTTGAGGAAATGGTATATGAACAGATCTGGTCTCTCAGCTGGATCATCTGTTCTAAGGAAGATCCCAGAAATGAAGTCAACTCCAAAATCTCAATTCCCCTCTCAAGGTCCAAACTCACATATGCAAATAAGTATGTTGCCTACAAATACATCTATACCATCAAATCCAATCCAATCACATTCTTTGTGTTCAATATTTCATACATAACAGTCTCATAAGTTCTTATTGGCATACAATTCCATATCTTTGAGAATCAAAATTCTAGCTATTTTGATGCCTCTTTTTCCTATACCTGTTACATTATATTAGGCACCAAGCCTCAGAGATTCTCTATTTGAAAGTCTTTAATACATTATCCTCCTCTCTATCCAACCCAGTTCTCAAACTGTCATGGGCTACAGATTAATAATTCAGATTACTAATGGACTATAGATTAGTAATTCAATCTCCAAGGGTTCCTTTCTTCAATCCATCCCACATCTTAACATACAAATCTTCTGCCAAAAGTACTATGTGGTCATCTACTACACTAAATCCAATTATTTGGGGTCTTTTCCACGTGTAATTATTATACAAGTTCCATGAACAATATTCTGCCCATATCTTAAATTAGATGTCTTTCTGTACATGAAAAATCTAAAAATTTCCCTCCTAAAGGCACCTGATTCCTAATACTTCCTTGATCTACCATATATGTCACCTTTTCCTGCTTCTTTTCAACTCATCTGCCTTTCTTGCCTAATCATATTAAAAGAATTGAACTGTGAACTTCATAAAACATAAGAATATACGTGACACATAGTTTATTAAGCATTTTAATAGAACAAAAACCCATTAATAAAAAAAATTGAAAAAAGGAAACATTACCAATATTATTAAGACTTCCTACTCCTCCCTCCTCCTGATAACTTCTTACTATCCTTTATAGTTTTATTGTATGTGTGTATACAATTAAATGCCTAATTTTTCCAAAGAACCCCAAGTAACCCAATCAATAAATGGGGGAAAAAAACAGACACTTCACAGAAGGAGAAATATCAATGATCAATGAATATATGCAAAAATTTTCAACATCACTAGCAATTAGAGAAATGCAAATTAAAACTACAATGAGATTTCATCTCCAGTTAGAATGGCAATTATCATGAACACAAGTAACGATAAATGTTGGCAAGAATGTGAGGGAAAAGTACATTTACATATTGTTGGTGGAACTACAAATTGGTTCAAACATTCTGAAAAGCAGTATAGAAATTCTTCAGAAAACTTGGAACAGAACCACCATTTGACCCAGTTATCCCACTTCTTGGCATATACCCAAAGGACTTAAAATCAGCATACAATAGTGCTGCAGACACATCAATGTTCATAGCAGATCCATTCACAATAACTAAGCTATGGAACTAATCTTGGTGCCCTTCAATAGATGAATGGATAAAGAAAATATGGTATATATACATAATGGAATATTACTCAGCAATAAAAAAGAATAAAATAATGCCATTTACCAGTGAATGAATGAAACTAAAGACTACCATACTAAGTGAAATAAGCCAATCCCCAAAAATCAAAAGGGAATGTTCTCTCTGATACGCAGATGCTGACGCATAATAGGTGAGTGGTAGTAAGGAGTATAGGTTCACCAGATGGGAAAGGGAGATGGGAATGGGAAAGACAACAAAATGAATCCAACATAATTTACCTGAGTTTATATATGAATACACAACCAGTATGACTCCACATCATGTATAACCACAAGAATGGGAAGCTATACTCCATATATGTATGATATGTCAAAATACATTCTACCATCATGTATAACTAAAAACAACAATTTTTAAAAAAATGTTATTGTAGTTAAATAAATAAAATAAAACATTAAAATGGCAAAAATATAAATGCCTGATTTTGAACAATTATATTAATGTTAGCACACTGGTGATAGTCCTTTGAAAACTGCATCTTTAAATTTGGTATTATGAGTTTAAGGTTCACTCACACTGATTTATATAACTGTAATGTTTTCATTTTTCACCCCCAAATAGTATCTCCTACTGATAGAGAGTTGTTTCTACTTTTGCTGTTAAAAAAAAAAGAATGATATGGTATGAATATGTAACAAAAAATCCCATCATTATGGGATTAATAATGCATCAATTAAAAATGTGGAAAACAAAGAATAACATACATTAATTAAAAATGTGAAAAACAAAGAATAACAATGCTAAAAATATTCTTATGTATATTATCTGGTACACTAAACATATCTAGGACCATAATTTCACGGCTATGAGGCAGGCTCATGTTCTACTTTTCATGAATACTACAAAAAATTTTCTAAAATAATTGTACCTATTTAAAAATAATAGTGTCTAAAGCATAACCTGTTTCATACTTTCTATGTAGTAAAAGTAATATCTAAAGTTTTACATAGTCTGACTAAAGCTCCCATGGGCATACTTGTTCTTTCTCATAGTAACTCTCCCTTATTGATGTTTTAATTTGTTTTGTGCTTTTATTTTAGATTCATATATAAGGGAATCTTTGCAATATGAACTAAGGGTAGATTCCTTGAGGTTTTCCATTTCTTTCTGACAAGTTCCTGAGAGCTGCATACATCTATGAAATAAATTTTTAAAAATTCACCCATTCACTTCAAAGTGTTATTTTTTGCCCTTAACATTTTGCCTAGCATTTTTAGATTATGTGTAGTCAGAATAGTTCAGAATCTCAATTTCACAAAATTGACCAGAAGGGAAATGTGTGTGTTCCCTAAACATTAGTAAAGTTCTTATTGCATTTAATACATTATTCACTATGCATTTGCCTTTTCTTTTCTGGAATGCAAATTCCTTGGTAACAAAGCTGTTTTGTTTTATCTATCCGAGAATCTCTAATAGAAGCCAACAATGTATCTTGAACATTCATGGCTTTCAATGAATATTTGTTAAGATAAACAAAATTTTGAAAATATAAATACCTAGAGCCCAAGAATTAGTGCTAAACAACACTTTGTTTAAACGTACAGGCATTTATGCAGTTGCATAATAAGGCATCTGAACAGTCAGGAACTAAGATGAAGGTACCAAAATATACTGCTCTGGTGTGCAAGAATACCAGGACACCAGAAGAACAGGTTAAGAAAGATTTTAAATATTTTAAACCTAAATCATGTTTTCTCTCATATGGAAAAGTTAGAGAAAAATTTTTAAAAATCAAGGTGAGACTTCATAAAAATATAAGGAAGACCAGTGGAGTAGAAGAAGGGAACAAGGGGGAGGAAGGAGGGGACGGAAATGGGAGGTACTAGAGAATGGGATTGGCCAAATCATGTTATATGCATGTACAAATGTGTCACAAAACCACTATTACATATAATTATAATATACCAATAAAATTAATAAAAAATAAGAAAAAAAGGATGAAAGGGCCTTCTTAATTATATATTCAATATTTCTATTATAAGAAAAAGACCCAAAAGGAGCTGCTGGGTATAACTGACAGTGGAAAACTCAAAGTTGATGGCACTGTGATAATGTTAATGGAGAGAGGTCAGGCTCAAAAATATCCTATGCTGGGTAGATCCAACATGGTGGCGGGTGCGGAGAGATCAAGTCTCTGACCTCTTCAGCTGCGTGGGCATAGGGAGTCGTAAACCGTCTAAATGCTGTTTGCTCAGGATCACTAGGCAATGCTGAGCTGACGTGGAGCTGGGGCGAACAGTCTGGGCCTCTCAGAACACACACCAAGCCCGGATAGGCTGAATTCAAGCTCCCGTTCGCCTGCGTCTCGCAGACAAACTGCTGTGACTCAGCACTAAACGATCCTGCTGAAACAACTGGTCAGCCCTTCTGAACCTGCGGAGGTTAATACCAACCGAGCCTTCATAGGCAGTGGCCAAAGGATTGAGACGGGGCTTGGGAGAGCCAGTCAGGACCCACCCGTTGCATTGGTCACCTGGCAAAGGGAACGAACTGTCGCCATTTACATAGGATACCACATGGCAGAGAACTGACATCACCAGAATGCAGTGGAGGAGATAACTTCATTGAAACCAGGGGTGACAGGTGTGTAACCCCCTAGCCCTTCCTCTCCACACAGCTGGGAAACCTTAAGGACCCCTCCCAGCTCTACCGTGAGCGTGATAGTCAGACTGAGGGAATCAGGAGTGGCAGTGGACCCGCGGCGCGGAACCCCCAGCTATGGCTCCCACCAGTGCTGACAACTGAGGTCTCTTGCACTAGCTACCGGGGGCGTGGCTACCGGAGGGCAAGCAAAATTCGCTGAGGGTTCTCAGCCCCAAGCTCCACAAACTTAGGGTCTGAGGGAGGCAAACAGGGAGAGTGTGCCCAGTCGTTCAAGAAAATAGGGCTCCTGGGAGCAGCAGACCTGGCGTGTAGCCAGTATTGTGGTGAGCGTCACCAGTGAGCGGGGCCTGGCTTGAGGAAAAGTGAGGGAGTGACTAGACACAAGAGAAGGCCCTAGGCACTCAGGATTGGAGACCCGCCCAGTCTGAGAGGAGGAGATGCTGCACAGTGATTGGTTCCCGCTTATTGAGAGGAGAAGCTTGGCCTGGTGGGCACAGCTCCACCTACTGGAAGAGAAGTTAATCAAATTCTAAGACTGCATTTATTAGTTTTTTTTTTTAATTTGGGGTTTTTTTTATTTTAATTTTTTATTTTTTAATTTTTTAATATTTTTTATTATTTTTTTAATTTTAATTTTAATTTTTTGATTTTTTTTTATTTTTTTCTTTTCTATTTTTTTCTTTTGTCTTTTCATTTCTTTTCAATTTCCTTATTCCCCCTTCCTTGAATTCTACCTGCTTACTCTCATTCTCCTTAGTGACTTCTTCCCTTCCCTTCTAATACCTTTCCTCCCAAGCATCAAATAAATTTATAGGAGTAAACAGTAACTCAGCAGTCAAACAGAACAAGAAGTAACATGAGCAGCATGAAAAAGCA
>NW_026000026.1:38144742-38188904 GCF_001458135.2 Marmota marmota marmota
TTAAAAAAATGTGGCATTTATACACAATGGAGTATTACTCTGCACTAAAAAATGACAAAATCATGGCATTTGCAGGGAAATGGATGGCATTAGAGCAGATTATGCTAAGTGAAGCTAGCCAATCCTTAAAAAACAAATGCCAAATGTCTTCTTTGATATAATGAGAGCAACTAAGAACAGAGGAGGGAAGAAGAGCAGGAGGAAAAGATTAACATTAAACAGAGACATGAGGTGGGAAGGAAAGGGAGAGAAAAGGGAAACTGCATGGAAATGGAAGGAGACCCTCATTGTTATACAAAATTACATATAAGAGGTTGTGAGCGGAATGGGAAAAAAAACACAAGGAGAGAAATGAATTACAGTAGATGGGGTAGAGAGAGAAAATGGGAGGGGAGGGGAGGGGGGATAGTAGAGGATAGGAAAGGTAGCAGAATACAACAGTTACTAATATGGCATTATGTAAAAATGTGGATGTGTAACCGATGTGATTATGCAATCTGTATTTGGGGTAAAAATGAGAGTTCATAACCCACTTGAATCTAATGTATGAAATATGATATGTCAAGAGCTTTGTAATGTTTTGAACAACCAATAAAAAAAATATCCTATGCTCAGAGACTAACCCTCAAAATTACAATTATCTTTATTAGACAAAGGTGCCAAAAACATGCACTGGAGAAAAGATAGCATTTTCAACAAATGGTGCTGGGAAAACTGGAAATCTATATGCAACAAAATGAAGTTAAACCCTATCTCTCACAATGTACAAAACTCAACACAAAGTGGATCAAGGACCTTAGAATTAAACCAGAGAACTCTGCATCTAATAGAAGAAAAAGTATGCCCTAATTTTCATCAAGTGGGATTAGGCCCCAACTTCCTTAATAAGACTCCTATAGTGTGAGAATTAAAACCAAGAATCAATAAATGGGATGGATACAAACTAAAAAGTTTCTTCTCAGCAAAGAAAAAAACAATCTGTGAGGTGAACAGAGAGCCTACATCCTGGGAGCAAATTTTTACCCCTCACACATCAGAGAGAGCACTAATCTCTAGGGTATATAAAGAACTCAAAAAGCTAAGCACCAAAAATCTAATAACCCAATCAACAAGTGGGCCAAGGACCCGAACAGACACTTCTCAGAAGAGGATATAAAATCAATCAACAAATATATTAAAAAAATGCTCATCATCTCTAGCAATTAGAGAAATGCAAATCAAAACTATTCTAAGATATCATCTCACTCCAGTCAGAATGGCAGCTATTATGAAGACAAACAACAATAAGTACAATAATACATTGGTGGTGGGACTGCAAATTGGTGCAGCCAATATGGAAAGCAGTATGGAGATTCCTTGGAAATCAGGGAATGGAACCACCATTTGACCCAGCTCTCCCTCTCCTTAGACTATACTACAAAGATTTAAAAACAGCATACTACAGGGACACAGTGACATCAATGTTTATAGCAGCACAATTCACAATAACTAAACTGTGGAGCCAAACTAAATGCCCTTCAGTGGATGAATGGATAAAAAAAAGTGGCATATATAGACAACGAAATTTTACTCAGCAATAAAAGAGAACAAAATCATGGCATTTGCAGGTAAATGGATGGCCTTGGAGAAGGTAATGATAAGTGAAGTTAGCCAGTCCCCAAAAAACAAATGCCAAAGTTTTCTCTGATATAAGGAGGCTGACTCATAGTGGGGTAGGGAGGGTGAGCATGGGAGGAATAGATTAATTCTAGATAGGGCAGAGGGAAGGGGAGGGGCAGGGGATTAGCAAGGATTGTGGAATGTGATAGACATCACTATCCAAATACATGTATGAAGACATGAATTGGTGTCAACATACTTTATATACAACCAGATATATGAAAAAATGTGCTGTATACATGTAATAAAAATTATAATACATTCCACTGTCATTTTTTTAAAATCAATAAAAAAGTTTTTTTAAAAATAAAAATATATCATATTCTGCAACCCTTTGAATGCAACCTGAGAGGAAAAACAATTAAGGCATGGTTTTTTGTATATGCTGGATTTTCCAATCCTTTCCTGGGATGAAATTTGCTGTGTAAATTAAATGCACAGATAACATTCATAAGAATTATTTCAGAATATGAATTTAAGAAAGAGTCCAAAACTAGAAAAGATAAAAGAAAGTTATAGATATGGTAATATATTTTAGTACGAAAATTTAGAAGGTTAAAAGAAATGTTTCTGGATGAGAAAGTATTATACAAAATTACATATAAGAGGATGTGAGAGGAAAGGGAAAAAAATAAGGGAGAGAAATGAATTACAGTAGATGGGGTAGAGAGAGAAGATGGGAGGGGAGGGGAAGGGGGATAGTAGAGGATAGGAAAGATAGCAGAATACAACAGTCACTAGTATGGCAACATGTAAAAACGTGGATGTGTAACCGATGTGATTCTGCAACCTGTATACGGGGAAAAATGGGAGTTCTTAACCCAGTTGAATCAAATGTATGAAATATGATATGTCAAGAGCTCTGTAATGTTTTGAACAACCAATAAAAATAAATTTTAAAAAAAGTAATATTCTTGTGCTAAAGTCCAAGGTAAAAGAGCGGACAAAACTAAGGATCTAAACAAGTTGTGAACGTGTAAGTAAGTCTCAAAAGGTTTGTGGAAGGTAAATCTCAAAAGTTTGTGGTTGTGATTAAATTGGCTATAATTAGAAAATTAAATCAAAATTATTTGACCATTAATGTACTGACATGAAGAGAAGTCCAAAACATTCATCTGCTCTTTTAAGATAATTTTCTTTTATCTGTTAGGTTTTATTATTAGGGAAAATAAGTCTTAAAGGAAATAGGTTTTGTACCTGTTTTAAAGTCTTTTAAATGATTACTTTGGTAAGATAAACAACTTTTATATTAGGACATAACAATATAGTTCATTCCCTAAATATATGTGACTAGATATAAGTATACAAGAGAATTACATCTATCTGAGCCTTGTCTACATGTTATGTAAAAGTTTATAAAATGAAAGTTCATCTAGGTTTACTAGCAAGTTAACCAATAAGTGTCTCTTTTATACATTGTACCTGACATAGAATGACACTGTCATTTGAAGATTTGTCTTCTGTTTGCTTTGACTAAATCTATTTCTGATCATTAAGACTGTTTCATAAATGTATAAGAGATTTAAGGCTATCCTTTGATTTTTGCTAGTACTGCTAACACATGCAGACCTGTGATTATTGTTACCATACATGTTAGGTTCTAAATCGTACTTTAAAAATTAAATTTAATTAAATGTAAAGCTTAGGGGAGAGCACTTTACCAAGTTGATGTACTCCAACCTAAAGTTATCTGTAGCAACAGTCAGATTTGTATAGAAACAAGAAATTTTGTTCGTATTTTTTTCTTGTCATTTGATATTTCATAGCTGGATAAAGTAACCTGTTGCCAATAAGTTACATACATAATTTTGTGTTACTCTTCACACCAGAATAGGAAATTAAATGTATTTTTAGAAGGTAACAAGGACAGCCTGATCCATCTAGAGGTGACATTGGAAAACATAGAAGCATTCTGCCACTTTTCCACACAAAAAAGTTAAAAGCTCTCTTAGCCTTTGTTTGATTCATTTTTCAGATGTTATGTTATATTGTGTACCTTTCACCTTACTCCATGTTAGAATGGCTACAAAATAGGCCAGACTTCAGCTAATTTAAAGTTGTATTCAAAAGGTGGATTTTTATGGTAAAGATTACTGTGATCTCAAAATAAAAGGGTAATATATAACTAAGTAAAGGTTTAAGATTATAAAAATCATTTTTCTTGTTTCATAGCTATTACACAAACTGAATTTTTTCTCTGTTAATCCCATTTTGTATTTTTCTTGTAAACTTTATAAGTGTTGCCTTTAAAGTGTTTTGCAGAGGTACTGCTTCTAATAAAACAACTTGAGTTAATTTTAGGTAATAAACCACCACCTATAGGCTAGATGTAGAAAATACTGACTTCCTATACTAATACTAATCCCAATTAAATAAAAGGGGTAACTGTAAAATTATAGATATTGAATATAACCTCTTAATCCCACTTAAAGACTGGTAAAACTGGCTTGTCAGATATTTAAAACCAAAAACTTGAAGACCAAAGTCAAGGAAGTAAAAGGGGCAAGGAAAAAACAACCAACATTTTGGCCCTTATCCTCTAAGGTCAGTCAAGATACAGAGAATGACAGGACCCCTCTCTGGGTCCTGCAAATCTGGTAAGTCACCTGATATGCCAATCAGGGAGATCAAGAGGACAATAGAGAACAGGAAGTCAATATCCTTGATATTTCCAAGAGAAACCACAGTCAGCAAGACCCTGATTCATCCTGGAAGATGACCAGGACCTCTTTAAAATCCCCTGTTCCTGCTGATGGGCAGAATCACAGCCTCAGGACAGAAGTCCCCTGTGTTTCTTATTTTTCCTTTTTTTCTAGAAAGAGGAAGGAAGGATATAAAGAATGTGACTTGGGGAAAAAAATCTTAGAAAAATTCAAAAATGCACTAGAGAAGAAAGAAATGCATGAAACATTGTGAATTATCTTGAGTAAGAGGTTAAAACATGTAAGGTCCTTGCTTAGCATTTGGATGGCCATCTTAAGTGACAGCTGTCATTTAAAAAAAAAAAAAATCTGAGAAAGGCTCACCACTCCCTTATACCAACCCAAATCTTTACCACCTGCATTCTTTCCCACCCAAGGGAGTATCACCACTCCCTCATACTAACCCCACCCTTGACCACCAGCATTAGGACCCACCTGGCTCTAATCCCTGAGCCTGCCCCATAAAAGTCCAGAACCCCAAGTCTGTTTTGCTTCTTTCTGTCTATGAAGAGATGTGCCTTTATTTGTCAGCTCTGACAAATAAACTCTCTCCTGTGTATTTCTGCCTGGTCTCACTCAGTCTTTCATTTCTTGCTGGTCCATCTCCTGGTTCCGTGCTTTCCTTTCAAAACATGTAATAAACAATGTACTTTTGTTCTTCCTACGAGAGTAAAAGTTCATGAGTTATTGGGATTTTTGCTAAGAATTTGGTTATTTAAAGAAATTATTTATCAAATATAATTTCTTTATTTGGTGTAAAATAATGAGAGGAGAATCCCTTTGATTTCAATTATTGATAGCATTCTACATTTGAAAATGAACATCTGAGGTCAGTGACAGTGGAAGATTATGGCTCCAAAAGAATAAAACATGAAACAAAAATTGTGGGGGTTTTGTTAATCATAATACTAAACCATGTGGAATTTTTCAACAATAGTTACACAAAGTGCAGGTTGATAACATTAATAAAATTTAGTTAATAAATTCAAAGAAAAGGAAAGAACAATTTTCACAGATAACATTTTATCAACTATTATATTTAGAAGTAAGTAGAAACCAACTAAAAACATAATGTGATGTTACGTGCTCCGTACTGGAAAAGAAACCTATACTGCTAACCTGAATTTCATATATGATACTGTACAGCCATAGTTTGCATAAAAAAGAATAATTTATGAAACCACATTCACTCAACAACAACCATAAATAGGAAAAGTCACATCTGAATCATGGAAGAGCTTTTTATACATCTATGTAAGTGCAATCATTTTAGAAGAACTAAAAACAAAATCTATTTCTTCCCTTACTTAACTAAGCATTTAGTCTATAATCAGCTAGTTATCATGAAGTATTATTAAGGAACTATTTTTACAGTACCCATTTTTATGAGGTTTGTATGTTACACGAACAGTGGTATTCTAAAAAATGCACAAGTTGGTTATTCTCTTTTATGTTTCCTATATTAAGTCAAACCAAAGCTCTGGATATTGGCATTATGTTAACCCAAGTGGAAACCCAACTATTTCAATCTCTGAAATGTCTTTAAATTTTACTTATATTCATTCTATTATACTAAAGTCATGTTTGTCAAAAATAGATTTAAAGAAACCCCACATTTAAAATAATTTCAGAGTTTGTTTCAAATTACCTTTGGGGGGCAAGGAAACCTTATTTTAATAAGTCATTGACTACTTTAGGAAAAATACATAAAAAGAAAGTATTTGAGACATATCATAAAATTAGTTTATTTTTATTTTTAAATCCCTTATTATTGGGGGAGGATCAGAAATAACAAACATGCCATTTATCTAAAAAAGACATTTAGGATTATTTTTCAATTCTACATAAATAGTACCATGCCTTTTTTGAATGTTTCACTTGAGGTAATTTTATAATTAATAAAATTTAAATGCTAAATTCAAAGAAAATCAACAAAAATCACTGGGCAAAAGCAGTGAGTAGATAATTTAAGAAAAAATACAAAAGGTCCAGTTGTATTCAAAAAGTTTCTCAACCTCACTTGTCAGAAAAAAAAGCAAATCTAGAAACCAATTTTCCATCCTTAATTTTGGATGTTTAAAAAAAAGTGATCGTAACCATTGGAAAAGGATGTAGACACACAGGAGTTTGGAAGTCATTACCCTGTCCAAACAACAAGTAGAAAGCAGATAAACTAAAAAATCAACAAACTTTAGCTCTCTAAAGGAAATGAGGTCACAGAACTGCTGCCCCCACAACACAGAGAATATCAATTTATTGGAGAAGAAATCTCCTTGGAAACCAGTACAAAGGTTGGAAAAGTTCAACTGGATGAATGCTGGAGGCTCACTGTGTACAAGCATAACAGTTAAAACTCCAGTCACAGAAGAACCTCTACACTTTTATGAATTTTACCTCAAGGAGTTGGTCTAGGTTCTCACAGTGAAGATGTAAAAAATCCCCTCATTTCCCTCCTATTCTCCCCAGCTCTGAAAACCACAATCTCCCTTTCACTTTTTTATATTCCATGTATGGATGAGATCATATGGTTCTTGTTTTGCTGTGCCTGACTAACATAGTGATCTCCAGTTTCATTCATGTTGTCACAAATGGCAGGATTTCATACTTTTTATGGCTGAATAGTAATCCATTATGTGTGTGTGTGTGTGTTTGTGTATGTGTGTATCTCACATGTTCATTATCCATTCATCAGGTGATAAACACTTAGGTCGATTCCCTATCATTGCAATTGTGAATAGTAAGGCAACAAACATAGAAGTGCAGGTGTCTCTTCAACATGACATTTTCATTTCTTCTGGATATATACCCAATACTGAAATTGCTAAATCATTTTTGCAGCAACCTCCATAGTTTTCCATTATGGCTGTCCTAATTTACATTCCCTCCAACAATGTGTAAAAGTTCCCTTTTCTCCATATCTTCACCAGCTCTTGTTATCTTTTGTGTATTTGATAATAGAAACAAAATTAGTTTAAAATGGGCAATAGAAGAATTTCAAGATGGCAGGATAGAGAAGGTTACTTTACTGGAATTTAAAACTGGACATTCAAAGCACATAGGGGATCTCAGGAGGTTGGATACAATAAAATAAGAAAGAACTCCCCAGTGCCACAGTCACTGCTTTGGCTGGAGACAGCAGCCAGAGTGGTCCCTCTGTGAGCAAAGTAGAGGGATAAGGGAAATAAAGGAACCCAAGTTTTTAGGAGGCCTGAGGTTTGTCTGGGTACAGAGAGTTTAGAGCTCTAAGACAATGTCCAACTAAACTAAAAGGCATGTTGTATAATATCCTTGAGTGAGAGAAAAGTTGCCATCTCTCCCAGAGGCAAGCGCAGAACAGAAAAAGGAACCATATTGCAGAGGCAGTGCAGGGGCTGCCACCTAGAAGAGCTGATTTCTGGCAAACCTGAATTTGGCCCAAAATACAGGCCTGGAAAACTCATAGTGCACGACACAGAATGTGCCTAAGTGACCAAGAGAAAATCAAACATGGAGAGAGGTTTATGCAGGGGACAACTTGTTGTGGAAACCCACTTAGCTTTTCCCTTCACCTCCAATCTGGCTGCTTACAGGACCTACTGGGAGAGAAGTTATCTAGCCAGGAATTTGGAAGAATGGGAGCAGGAGAGTTTGGAGACAGAACACAAGACCAGGAAACGTAAGGTCCACAGGCCATACAGGGGACTAAGAATTGGCTCCTCCACCACATGAGTGGAACCCGAGGGAGATTGCTGGGGTACAGTCTTCCAGCATGGACCAGCAAGTACTGGGCACTGGAGATGCACTGATTTAAAATCTCCAGACCAACTGGCATACAGTGAAGGGCCTGAAGCCCACCTATACCTAAATCCTGCCCCAAGGAATTCTGCCTCCAGGATTACCTGTCTCACTCCAGCAATACAGAAGGTGGAGCATCCTGTTCCAGTGGACCCCACCTACTACTGAGAAGAGAACCGGAGAATCTTTTGAACTCCAATGAATAAAAATTTTAACTATTCCTCAATATTTTTTTTCTCTCTCTCTTTTTTCTTTTTTCTTTTTTTTTCTCTGTTTAATTGTGACCTTAATTGTTCATGAACATTTATACATTCTCATATTTGTTTTTTTCCCACATTTCTAGCATTTTTGAATCCACTTATTTTTCAAGGACCAGCTTTTTGAGGACTAAGATGCTTGATTAGTATATTTCAGTTTTGTATTATATACTTTCCTTTTCATTTTACTTAATTTTTAAAAAATTTTATTTTATATATATATATTTTTCTCACACCTGTCTCCCATGATCCTTCTCTGTTTTCTTCAGCTAATAGCTAATCTCTATTGTTCTCTCTTTAACAATTCCTTCAATTTTTTACTTCTAACTTCTCTTCTCCTCCCTCAAAATCAGCACATCCTATATTACTCTGTTCTCTCCCTGTTCACCATACATAACTGTAAATCCTCTGCAAACTATTGTTTTTATTGTAGGCAATAAAAGATCATATAATTTCTGTTTATTGTGACAATTAACATTATAGACATCATAGCAGGAATTATTCAGTTTAATGCTGTATATCGTTAGCATTGTTTGTTGTTTTTATTTGTCTCCCCTACCCCCAAAGGTGAGGTATGGGAAATCTTCAGGGACAGGACCACAGGGTGAAAACTCTACTGCCTCAGATCCATACTGTTAGATGAGTAGACACTCAAACAACATTAAAAAGCAAGGGAAAAAAATTGCCCCAAACAAACTAAGATACTCCAATAACAAAATCCATCAACATCACAGTAGAAGAATGTCAGAGAAGGAGTTTAGGATATACATGAACTGATTTGTGAGGTAAAGGATGATATAAGGAGTGAAATCAAAAAGAAAATACAGGAAGCGAAAGATCAATCAACAAAAAGAAAGAGATTCTGAAAAAAACTCAAACAAAAATCCTTGAAATGAAGGAATTAATAAACCAAATTAAAAATTCAATTGAAAATATCACTAATATATTAAATCACTCAGAAGACCCAGTTCCAGGCAATGAAGGCAAAATATATAATCTTGAAAACAAAGTTGACCATGGAGGAAAAAATGTTAAGAGACCATGAACAGAAGTTCCAAGAAATATGGGATAAACTTAAAAGACCAAATTTAAGATTTATGGGGATAAATGAAGGTGCAGATATACAAACCATAGGAATGCACAATCTTTTCCATGAAGCAATATCATAAAATTTCCCAAACCTAAAGAATGAAATGGAAATCAAATACAGGAGGCTTAAAGGACCCCAAATTTACAAAATTACAATAAACCTACACAAAGACACAACACTGCGAGAAGCCATCCGTGAAATGGATGGACCTTCTTCAGCATCGTAGCCAGTGAGGGGGTAGATCTGGCACTGGGAACTTTCCATGGCTATCCCACCAGGATAGACTGCCCAAATGCAAGTAAACTCCTCAGCTCTGCTAAGAGTTCTCAGGAAGCATAGGAAATGGTGTGACCCACTAAGAGCTAAGGCCTACCTGCCCCCACTTCTATCCTGTTTGAGTGAAGAATTTTCCATAGAATTTCTTTGTTGTGTTCCAATATAAATAAAGCGAATGTGGGCTCCTTTCTTTGTTAGAAGCTGGACCCATCTGGTCAGCTTTGCCCATCTCTGGCCCCTCTTAACTACTTTCTGTGTTCTGTGGTCATTTTGCTGTACTACTTTTCTTAGCTTTATTTCTCCGTCCACCCATCCCACCGAAGGGAAACCCATTCCTTCGTGCGCATGCAGGCCATGGGCGATACATTATTATGAAAATGCCTAACAAACAGAATAAGCATAGAATTTTTTAAAATGACAGGTAACATTTAAGGGAAACCAATATGAATCTCACCTGATTTCTCAACCAAGAACCTCAAAGCTATGAGAGTTAGAATAATATATACCAAGTTCTGAAAGTAAATGAACGCCAGCCAAGAAAACTATACACAGGAAAATTAAGTTTTGGAATTCGCAATGAAATGAAACCCTTCCATGATAAACCAAAGTTTACAAAAATAACAAACAGAAAACCTGCACTACAAAACATACTCAATAAGATATTTCATGAAGAAGAAATGAAAAATAAAAGTGAAAACCAACAAAGGGAAGAACTACATTAGAAGAATAGTCAATCAAAGGAGAAACTAATTCAAATTAAAAACTAGAAATAAACCAAAAAGAGGGAAAATAAATTATATCTCAATAATAACCTTGCACATTAATAGCCTAAACTCATCATTCAAAAGACACAGATTGGCAGACTGGATTAAAAAACAAGACCCAACAATATGCTGTCTCCAAAAGACTCACCTAGCAGGAAAAAAACATCCACAGACTAAAAGTGAAAGGATGGGGGAAAAAACACATATCACTTGCATAGATCTTGCAAATAAGCAGAGGTTTCCATCCTCTTATCAGATAAAGTGGATTTCAAGCCAAAGTTAATCAGAAGGGACAAAAAAGGGCATTTCATACTGCTTAAGGGAATTAGACTTCAGAAGGATATAATAATCATAAATATTTATGCCCCAAACAATGGAGCGTCTATGTATATCAAACAAAACCTTCTCAACTACAAGAATCAAATACACCACAATACAATAATAGTTGGTGAATTTAACACACCTCTCTTACCACTGAATAAATCATCCAAAAAAAATCTAAATAAACTATAGAAATAAAAACTACAACCAATAATTTAGTCTTAACAGACATATATAGAATAATTTACCCATCAATGAGCAAATACACTTTCTCATCAGCAGCACATGCATTCTTCTCTAAAATAGAACATATCTTATGCCACAAAGCAACTCTTAGCAAATACAAAAAAAAATAGAGATAGTACCTTGCATTCTATCAGATCAAAATGATATGAACTTAAAAATCAATAAAACAAAAAAAAAGCTACTCTAACACCTGGATACTAAATAATATGCTATTGAATGACCCATGGACAGCTGAAGAAATTGGGGATGAAATAAAAAATACTGAGAGGTAAATGAGAATAGTGATACAACATATCAAAATCTCTGGGACACTATAAAGACAGTGCTAAGAGTAAAGTTCATTGCATTGAGCTCATTCAATAAAAGAATAGAAAGTCAATAAATAAGTGACCTAATATTATATCTCAAAGCCCTAGAAAAAGAACAAGCCAACACTAAAACAGTAGAAGACAAGAAATAATTAAAATTGGCGCTGAAATAAAAGAAATTGAAACAAATAATTCAAAAAATTGACAAAACAAAAAGTTGGTTCTTTGAAAAAATAAATAAAATTGATAAACCTATAGCCAAGCTAAAAAAGAAAAAGAAAAAAAAGCTCAAATTACTAAAATTCATGATGAAAAAAGAAATATAACAACAATGAACATTAATAAAATACATAAGATAATCAGAAACTATTTTGCAAATTGCTACTCTAATAAAATAGAAAATCTTGAAGACATCTACAAATTTCTAGAGATATATGACCTACCCAAATTGAATCAGGAGGACATACATAATTTAAACAGATCAATTTCAAACAATGAAATTAAAGATGCCATCAAAAGACTACCAACAAAGAAAAGCTCAGGACCAGACAGACTCTCAGCCAAGTTCTACCAGACCTTCAAAGAAGAACTAACATCAATCCTCCTTAAATTGTTCCATGAAATAGAAAAGGAGGGAACCCTTCCAAAATCATTCTATGAAGCTAGTGTCACCCTGCTATCAAAACCAAACAAAGACATATCAAGGAAACAAAATTTCAGACCAATATCCCTCATTAATAGACTAGATATAACTAGGGAAATAATTTCTGACCTGGACAATATCTTGAAATAAATCTCCCAAATTGAAAAGTAAATAGAAAAAAGAATGGGAGGGGGGAAACCCAGAACATAACATCCAAAAACTGTGTCACAACTACAAAAGACTGACATACACATAATGAGAATTCATAAAGAGAATAAGAGAAAAAAAAACAAAGAAATTTTTAAAGCAATAATGTCTGTGAATTTCCCCAGAGCAATGTCAGACACCAAATCAAAGAAATAGGAACCTTGAAGAACAGCAGACAGGATAAATTTTCACAACTACAGCTAGGTATATTATATACAAACTTCAGAAAAGGATTGCAAGTTCAAAGCCAGCCTCAGCAAAAGTGAAGCACTAAGCAACTCAGTGAGACCCTGTCTCTAAATAAAAATACAAAATAGAACTGGGGATATGGCTCAGTGGTTGAGTGCCCCTGAGTTCACTCTCTGGGAAGAAGGAAGGAAGGAAGGAAGGAAGGAAGAAAGGAAGGAAGGGAGGGAGGGAGGGAGGGAGGGGAAGTGATTGCATATAAATAGTGCCCATTCTCCTTCCCCAGGGTCCAGATTGCAAAAAAGTTCTGACTATATGTTGATATGGGTCTAAAAGGGAAGTGTTTTGATTTCCACCAAACAAAAGAAAAGACATCTTACTGAGGAATCTTTTCAAATAATCTCATGGTGCTTACAGACCCCTGGGTCCCCTAGGGTGGCAGAGGGGACAGATCAGCTGTGGGACTGCTCTTAAGTGNAAAAAAAAAAAAAAAAAAAAAAAAGTATAACTGATATGCTAAGAAAGGAGAGACAGTGGAATCATATAAAATGCTTAATTAATAGAATTTGAAGAAATAAGAATTCAGAATTCATACATAGTAAAATGATAAAGAATTATGGACAACTTAAATTTATTTCAATAAAGGAAAGAATAAATTATGAGACCATGGAATACTCGGCTATAAATCTATATACACTGATATATTAAGAGCATCCAGGTTTTTTAAGTGGAAAGTATGTTTCAAACAGTATTAGAAATCTTTTCTATACAATCATTTTAAAAGATGATAGAGAAGAGAGAGAGACTATAAAGATGCATATCAAATTGATAGCAATGGTTCTTTCTGGAAAAGAATGAGATTCAGATGAAAGAAAATTGGGTATGTGACTGTAGTGTATAATTTTATTTTTCCCTATATATACATTGCAGTAAGAATCTCTAGATACCTCATTTTTACAAATCTTTTTTTAAAAGAAAAAAATGAAACAAAAAAGGAAGAATATCATTGTTTCCATAAAAACCATAAAGTGGCTGCTGGCTTATCTCAATCACTGTCTGAAAGGATTTTGAGAAAATTACTTCAAATAGAAGCTTGAGATCACCACCAACAGTTTTAATTTATAATTTAAATTAATGGTTAATTTGATTTACAACTGAACTTTTACAAGTAGTTTCGATTGATCTGTAAACTAGTTCAAGGATTAAATAGAATTTGGGAGCTGCAAGCAATTTTAGAGTTCATCCAGATCTTCCCCTCACTTTACACAAGATGAAATTGAGAACAAGGGACTTGTCTGTTTTAGACAGATAATTAATTACACCACCAGTATGTTAAAAAAGGAAAGAACTCAACCCTCTTGCTCTTAGTCCAGGCCTCTAGTAAACGCAATTTATCTCATTTCAAGTACTCTGTAAATATCATTTGTGCTTCCTAAGTAGTTCCTGAAAATTTTCATTTTCTATTCCCATTTCAAATCATCTGATTAAAAAGAACTTCACAGTTATGGCCTGAATCCAGTAAAGATTTAACAGAATTTAGCATGGTCAAGGAATTTAGAAACTTTTCCTTATCCAGTCATCTTGCTTCAAAAAAAATAAAACAAAACATGGGCTGGGGATGTGACTCAAGTAGTAGCAGGATCGTCTAGCATGCATGGGGCACAGGGTTCAATCCTCAGCACCACATAAAAATAAAATAAAGATATTGTGTCCACCTAAAGCTAAAAAAAAAATATTAAAAAATAAATAAATAAAATAAAACAGCTTAAGTGACTTGCTCTGTACAATGAGTCAGACACTGAGTTGACAGTGGAACCCAGCTGTTCTGACCTCCAGGATATTATTCTTCTGTATTTCACCAAAATTTTACAGAATGACCCCCAGAGATTAACAAGATAACTTTGGGCAAGTCAGTAAACTCTTGTAAACTAAGTGTCTTTAACTATTAAATGAGCAGGGTCAATTAGATGAGCTCTGAAGTTTCCTGTTTCTTTCCACGAGTCTGAGTTTTTTAAAAGTGGGGTTCAATATGCATTAAATAAAGGGTCCCAAAGGCAAAATGAAACACAACTCTATAAGAAATTTAAAAGAGCTAAATAAAAGAAAGTACAACAAAGCAACAAAAAAGAGTAAAGTTCAGGAACTCCTCAGAAGGACCCAAACCTAGAGAAATGCAACTAGCTAGCAAATCAGTAAAGTCCTTCTAGACATTATTAAAAACCATAAAACTGCCACATGTTATAATTAAACACCCATCACAGGATTTCTAAGAAATTAACTCATCATGAGCATCTAGCTTTCAACTCGTTATTCTTTCTCATTGATGTCCTGAGCATGCATCTACTATATCTGTATAACTAAATAACAAACTACACAAATCACATGTTATTAAAGCAAAGAATTTGATTTTATTTAAAACAATATTCAACAGTGATAACTGTTAAATCAACAACAAGATCTAAGTCTGATTCCAATATATTTGAGGAAGTACTAACATGATTATAGTGATCTTTTTCTGAAGAATCATCATTGGTAGACCTCAAGTCCTATTCATAATATATCCCTAGGTTTATATTTGCCATTGCACAGCTCTTATTAACATAAATATAGTTAAGACCATTATTCAGTTGATTTCAGGCAATTTCATGTCTATTCTATATCCATTAAAACCTCAGAAAAATCCCAGCAAGTTGGGAGGGTGAGGCAGGAGTATTAGTTCAAAGCCAGCCTCAGCAAAAGTGAGGAACTAAGCAACTCAGTGAAACCCTGTCTCTAAATAAAATATAAAAAATAGGGCTGGGGATGTGGCTCAGTGGTCGAGTGCCCCTGAGTTCAATCCCAAGCACCAAAAATGAAAACAAAAACAAAAACAAAAAAAATCCTCAGTACTAATAAATGTATGAAAGTACCTTTACAAATTCTCTGTATATGATAATAATTTTTCTATAGTTAGTCACTGTTTTTCCTTCATAAAAATATATACATAATTCTTTCCTGATAATCTACTTTTCTTTCTGTTTGTGGCCTAGATGATATATCTATTTAAACAGAGCATGATACTTCATTAAACAATACTGGACAACAATGCTTATGATTCTGATAAAGCAATTCAAGTTTCATCCCCACACCTGTAACCTTCCATTCATCCCATCAGTATATGCTTATCTAGTTTGTAAATTCTACATTGAGACAGTTTTAGAATAAGATGTGTTTTGAGTAGGTAAACGCTATATTTTGGTAAAATCAATAGTTTGGAGAAATACTTGCCTAACCAGGTACCCACAAGTATCCAGGGAGATGGGGTATGGCTAGACACAAAACATTTGTGTAAAGACTAGAGGAAAAGACTAGTAAGAATCTCTGTCCTTCTTCCCAAGTTGGGAGGGATGCAGAAAAAGAGGAGACAAAAAATAAATAGCCATAGGAAGATTTGGAGAACCAAAGAACTGAAGAGACCTGTGCCCTACTTTACAGATGAAGATAAAAAGAAAGACAGGTAGGGAAGTTCTCCACTGCCATGCCAGCAAGGTGCTCTAAAAATAAAGGAGAAAAAGTCACCAATGTGCCTAGGTAATGAGGACCTCACTATCTTTTATGGTTTGCATATTAGGTGTCCCCTAAGAGCTCATGTGTGAGGCAATGCAAAAATATTTACAGGTGAAATTATTGGCTTATGAGAACCATAATCCAGTCAGTGAATTAATCCCCAAATAGGGATTAACTGAGTGGTAGCTGAAGGTGGGTAGAATGCAGCTACAGGAGGTAGGCATTAGGATTGTTTTTGGGACATATCTCCACCACACACTTCTGCCATGATGTTCTGCCTCACCTCAATCACTGAGCAATGGAGCTGGCTGTCTATGGACTGAACTTCTGAAACTGTGAGCCGCAAATAAATTTTTCCTCCTCTAAAATTGTTCTTGTCAGGTCTTTTAATCACAGCAGCAAAAAAAAAAAAAAAAAAGCTAACTAAAACACTATCCCATAGACTATCCCAGAGTTTTAGGGCTGCCTGACCCTGTGACCAAAGGCCACTAAAGTTAACAGGCAGTTGACACCTGGGAAGGGTACCTGTCATCTTAGCATTTGCTGTAAGTACTCTTGTACTGAAGAGGCCAAAAGCTGCAATAAGTCCATGAATATAACAGTGAATTCAGTGGCAATAGAGGCAAATAACCCAAAAGGTAGAAGGTAAGTCACATCTTAGCAGAGTCCAAGAGTCCAAAGAGGGTGACTATGAACCAAACTATTCCTCCTATAGCACCATGCTACACAAAAGTTTGCTGCAACTCAGGTGCTACTAATTAAAAGGGAAGGAAAATATAAATATAAAAATAATAAACATAAATACAAATATTTATATGAATATTCATATTTGTATAAGTCAAGAAGTCATAATTTAAACCTAATTAGAGAAAATAAAAACTTATATACCCTTTCTACCATTTCCAATCTGGGCTGGGGGCGAGAGGCTGAGTTGGCATATGGGCGTATGCACATCTAACAAAGTCTATCTCAGTCATGTGTCCAGGATGTGATCCCTTTGTGACTTGCAGCCTAGGCCCAACAATAATCTTTCCACAACCCTCTCAATATGGAATCCAATCATGCTCTGAAAACCCGGTCCTTCATAGAGCAGGGCTCCAACTGCACACCAGTTACCCATTGCTGATCATCTGCTCCCCTCTCTGCACTGCAGAGGATTACCTATTATTTGATTCCAGACAAGCTCAGCCTGACCCAACCAGCAATGTGTCTGCTATTTGGTGATCAAACCACATCTTCTCCAACGTCCTTCCATGGACACTCTCTCAACCCTATGTTACCAAAAAGAGTTTCCTTATAACTTATTGTTACTCTTTATCACAATAAATAATTTTTAAATTTTCTATTTATTTATTTATTTTTAATTTTTATTCATTTATTTTTAGTCATACACGACAGTAGAATGTATTTTGACATATAATACATACATGGAATGTACATACATCAATCATATTGTCTATTCTATTCTGCTGCCCTTCCTATCCTCCCTACTCCTCCCCTCCTCTCCCATCCTTTCTCTCTATCCAATCTAATGTGACACACTTTTTTTTCTTTTACTCATTACAACATCATATATGTAATCTGTATAACAATGAGGTTCTCCTTCCATCTTCTGTGCAACTCCCCTTCTCCCTCTTTTTTCCTCCCACCTCTCTTCCCTATTTAGTGATAGTCTTCTTCTCATGCTCTTCCTCCCTATCCCATTTTGAGTCACCCCTCCTTATATCAGAGAAGACATTCGGCATTTGTTTTTTAGGGATTGGCTAACTTCACTTAGCATAATCTGCTCTAATGCCATCCATTTGCCTGCAAATGCCATGATTTTATTGTTTTTTAGTGCTGAGTAATATTCCATTGACAATAAATAATTTTTATGTTAAACGTCATCTTCTTAATCTACTGGATGGTTCCTGTCTCCTGATTAGACCATGAATGTCACATTCACCTCATCTCAAAATCTAAGTCCATCACTATTTCCATTTTCTGCACCGATGTGTTCCTTAAAAATCACCATATATTTTCTATTCCTGGACCATTTCCAACTACTAGTGTCTCTTGTCTACATAGAAGATTTGGGGCAACCTTAGATCTACTCTATAAACCTTTCTTTAAAACACCATTTAATTTGTCAACTCAAGAACACATACAGTTTCTTTCATTTCTATCAGACTGAGGATGAATTCCTTCCCCAAAATGTTACGGGCCTTCATGATCCATGTGTCTAATCCAGCCCTGCTCTTAGCCTCTGCTAAAAATCATGTAGTATCCCTCCCTCACCAGGCCTAATCCCATTGCTGTGTGTCTGTGTTCATGTTCATTTCCCCTTTTTGCCCACTTATCCCAGAGGCCTCTGGACCCAGTTTTAAAAGCTTCTAGTCAGGGTGGGTCCACATCTGTGGCACACAGCTATAATCCCAGAAATTTGGGAAGCTGAAGCAAGAGGATTGTAAGTTCAAGTTCAGCCTCAGCAACTTAGTGATACCTTGACTCAAAAATAACAAATAAGAAGGACTGGGGATGCAGCTCAATGGCAAAGCATGCCTGGTTCCAATCCCCAATAAAATAAAAATGAATAAAAGTCTCTACAAGTCCTTTGTGGGTAATTCTTCCTATATTTTTGTCTGTTATGTCCTATCACATAATTAACATCTTATATCTGTTTTAGTTTCCTACACACTCCAGGCTTAACCCTATGACACATTCTTACTAATTAACGTGTTCATAATGTACTTCTCTGACTTATTTTTAATTATGCCTTATATTTCTTATGCAACTCTCACAGGTCTTGCATAGTATTAAGCTCAATGTTCAATGATGGGAAAATCAGATTAAGTTAAATGATTTAATTCAAAGTAACAGTTACATAGAGGGCCATGGCTAAGCTATGTAAAACTTTTCTACAGATTAGAAAAAGGCACCCCTTCTTCCAGACAGATGCAGTTTCAAACCCAGTTACATGTCATGGCAAATGGTGTCCAGGGAGAATTTCATTTCAACCCCATGAAACTGTACATAGAAGTGCTGGATGCATGAATACAACACTGATTTTAAGAAGAGTCAACTGTATTACAAAAACCTTTAAAAGTGATTGTCTCTTACATTTCCTTTGGAATTTTATTCTACCATATATTATTCTAATTCAGGACAATGTCTTCTAGGTTGAGCATTAAATTAGCTACACAGAAGATTTCATGCTGTAGTAGCTATTGTGGTAGAATTTCTATTCATGGCTAATATTAACTCAAGATCTAATTATGTGAGGCCCTGAAGCTAATTCTAGAGATATAAATGGGATACCTGATTCATGATGCTTAAATCTTAGAGAAATGTTCCATATTTAGAAGGATGTCATTTTCTTTTCTTTTTTTAATTAGTGGATTTTAATTTTAAGAATAATGGGTTTCATTGTGGCATATTTGTACATGCACATAACATATTCTGATCATATCTTTCCCCTTCCCATTACCCTCCCCTTCCCACTCTGCCGGATCCCCTTTCTCTTCTCTAAGAGTCTCCTAGAAGAATATCATTTCTTAACATTATACTTACTGATAAACTTGTTTTGCATAGTCTCCAACAGAGCTTGGTGAGCATCTTCAGCTTGTAAAGCATGTGAACATTCTCTAGCCAGTATGGTGCGCACAAGATGCTCTCCACATCCTAGAAGTCCAAGGAAACCAACAACAGTTGAAGAAAAGTAGTACTGAACACCCTGCTTGTCTCACTAGCATTAAAACAACCTTGTACACCACTTAAGAAGTAGTCACATTGTAGAACAACTCAGTGAGGGATGAAATGATGTCTATGAGCAACCTGGTAATTTCAGTAATGAGAACCAGAAGAAATTAAAGAAACAGATGATTGTCTAATCTCAAAAGAAAATAAAGGAAAACTCTTTTCATAGCAATAATTTGCATAATACAGGAACACAGATTCTCCATCTAGAAATTTCCTAGAGTTTTGTTGCTAAGAGCCACAGCCAAGTAATATGATGCATGGCATTTTTGGTTGAAAGGTGAGGCCAGAAAGCCATTGAGATGATATGATTATGTCAAGATCTGCATTCATATGGATATTGGACTCCTGTGTCCACCTAGGCCTGCTATGGGACTCCTGGAGAGTTCCCATTGGTTGGGGAAGTGGGGTAGGAGGGAATTCCGGAGGAGGGACTTCCTGTTGGGGTGGGGGGGTGGGGGGGGACACCACGTGGGTCGGTGGGCAATCTTCCCGGGAGCATACGGGGCATTGGTGGCAGTTTCAAAAATAAAGTTTGTTCCTGCTTGAGTGGCTCGTGATTTTGTGCCCAGCCAGACTGCGGCATTTTGTCTCATTCCCACTCTTGGGTGACTAAAATGATCCCATTTTATATTTATTTGTTTGCATTCAGTTGGCCTTTGTCTCATAGTCAGTAAATGGTCACTATGGCCATCAGTCATTTTCCTTCTAATACCCCACTTGCCAGGGTGTAAAGGGAGAGATGTAGGCAGCCAGGGGCAGTCTGAATCCCACCCCTACCTACTTTTTACTACAATGCCATCACACATCAATAGCAATAGAGTGGATGCAATAAAAGAGCACTTTTATATCTTTCTTACAGTGATTTACATAACTTTCTGGGATTCTCTCTGTAGTTCTAAAGAAAAAAGTACATTTTAACCCTGAGATGAACTTGGACCATTCAGACACTTAAGTAAGGGCAGGTATAGGGATAAGGGTGTCGCTGCCTAGAATTCTAGTACAGTTTCTACCTGTTAAAATAGAAACTACCTTAACACAAAGACAAAAGAATTTATAGATTATGAGTTCTAATTAAAGATTTATGAAAAAAAGAGCCTTTCTTGCTCCTAAAAATACAAATTTTTAAAAGTTTACTTTGAAAAATATTGGGGGAGCAAGACTTTAAAAGAAATACTGAATGCCACTTGAAAGACTTCTTACATACAAAATTTCACTAATTAAAGTATCAGTATCTCTGACCCAAACAAGAGCAATAGATGCATAAGATCTTTACAAAGTTTTCTTTCTTTTAAAGTGTTTTTCCATTAAAAATGATTCCTGTCCAAAGTATTGTTAGTGTATTAGAAAATCAAGTCCTCCACTTATTCACCTAACAAAGGCAACAAATGATCTAAGCATCTAAGAAGACTATAAGAGAAACATGTCTCAGCTCTATCCTTTAAAAAAAAAAAATCACAGCAAAAGATAGAGTATTTCCAAGATCCACTCAGATTCCCAAACAGAACCAGGGACAATATAGTATTTATCCAAGTCACTGATCTGCACATATGTACCCCCCCCACACACACATACATACACACACAAATGTGAGAGAGTGTTCTTAGCAATCAAAAAGAAATGTGAACTAAGATTATTAAATAAAACAACCTATTTTTTAAATGGCTAAAAATTCTTAATTTCATATATTTAAACAAACACAAACTGATATGATACTAGTACTGTCTTTAGATAGCATGTATTGTGATGGACTTTAGGCACCAACAACAGTTTTCCATAAGAAATATTATCTGTAATTGTTAAGCCTTTCATTTCAGAAATTTTCTTTATATTATATATACACATACACATACACACACACACACACACATATATATATATTTATATACCTCTCCTCCCCTTCTCTTCCTTTATCTCCTTCCCTATATATACATGCACATATATAGACACACATGTGTGTATATTATGCATATACACTACATACACTCATTACCAAAAATACCAACAGTTCATAAAAGTGCAAAGGTTTTTTTTTTAATCACCTAAAGATCTAAATATTTCTTTGTGTATATCTACACTTAGATGAAGATCTAATATGTAATTTAATACACAACTTTGTGGAAAGAATTATAGCAATTGATATTTTGTTAATTTTTAGAATATTATTTATATAAACAAGAAAAAGATGACAATAAAGCTAATAGGAAAAAACATGTTTGACACTTACTACATAGAGATATTATGCGAAGCTCATGAAACTCCACAAATTTTAATTCCCTTTGTTGCACATATTTGATGTTGAACAGTGAAATGTTATACTTTAAGACAATAATAATTGTTAGGAAATTGGCATACTACACGTTAAATGAATGTTCAGAAGGTTATGTACACATGCTTCAAGTCAAACAGCTAAACCACATGAAGTTAACATTACATAAAACTACACAATATGTGTCAGGGAGACAGTTTTCCCCTGTTGTTACATAGGAATATATAGGGTTTTCCAATGATTAACTTTTACTAATAAACTCTTAAAATTATGACTTATGTTCTCTGAAATATATTACTTTTAACATAACAGCCAAGACACCAAAACCTTATTCTCCTACAGATTTCAAACAAAGAAAATTTGACTTCTGTGGTTTTACCCACAAAATTCCAAAGTTTGTTAAAATATGTTAACACAGAATTGAAATGTGACTGAAAGGCAAAAATCTCATTCTTTATTCACAGATATTAGAAATCTTTCATTACATCCTCTTTTTGTCTTTATTTATATAGGATGAAATATGTTTATATTCTTACATACTAGCAGGAAACATGGATTATACATGTAACAAAGATCTGACAACAAATCTAAAGAAAAAGTGATGAAAACCAAGTTCTGAAAGCACTTAGAAAAGTACACACTTGTTTGAATGACAAACTAATGAATTGAAACAGACAGCAAATTCATAATTTGTGTTTTTAAAAGCCTTAGTTATCTTTGGAGGATGCTATAGAACCAACTGACCATTCTGAAAACTGTTAAATTAAAGAAAATAATCAAGCACTTCTAAGTCCTTCCTATAGGAACTATACAGCCACGTAACCAAAGAGTTTATGAAAGAAAATTTCCTCTACAGAAATATCCCAGGTAATATATGAAGCATAAATCAACAGAATAAGTATTTGTAACCTGTAATGTAATAGACAACAAATATTAATGATTGATAATATTATAAAAGGATACAACCTGGCTTCATGGAGCTACACAATTGAACCTATATAGTCTTGTCAACTACAAAAACGATTACAGTTGAATCTGAACAAGTCTCTAAAATGAAGTACTAAAGAAATAAAGAATAAACTCCCTCAGTTAACATCATGTTTAATTATTTGTTTCTCTCTAATATCAAAAACAAGGTAATGTTCCCTGTTTTATCTCTTCAACAATAAACTAGAGATTGGAACCACTGTAGTAAGCCAAGAAAAATAAATAAAAGGCATAAAGATTAGAAAGGAAGAAATAAAACGATTCCTATTTGCAGATGATATAATTGTTTATGTAGAAAATCCTAGGAGATCTATAGAATAAGCACTAGAGGTATTTCTCCACATTCTTCGTATCTGGATAGTAGTCTATGACAAAGGTTGGCTATGGACACCAGTCTGGTACTTGTCAGTCCCCAAAATGTGTGTCTAACCTTCATTTCTTCCCCTATTCATTCATTCAACAATCCATTATTGAGCTCCTACTCTATACTAGACCCAAAGTAGTTCGCAGGCATGCTCCTACATATTGTTAGACCTCCCCAAAGATATCAGACCTGTTTGGTTATTGAGTACTCACACAACTCTTAATTCTGGCCAGTCCAGATGCTAGTTCCCTGATTCAGGGATTCAGATGAAAACCCTGAACTCAGCAAGAACCCTAGACATTATTCTCACAGAACTCTAAGAAACATTCTCTATAGCCAAGACACCTCCTCTTAATTGCAACTCAGCCCAGTTTCATAGCTCGCTCTCTTCCAATGTGCTTCCTGTTGTTAAAAATGCCGTTACATCCCATATCATTGTTTGTGAGGATCCATAACCTTTCATAGCCCTCACTGAAGATGAACTTTCAATAAAATATTGCAACACTCTCCAACACACTGTCCAAAACATATACACACACACCCAATATGAGAGAATGAGCATATGAAAAAAAAAAGGATTATTATACCCATAATTGCAAATAACAGCACAGAGGTTGACAAACTACTCTGTAAAGGGCTAAATAGTAAATATTTAACTTTTTTCAGTTATATGTGATCTATGTTTGTCAAATCTTCTCTCTGTCCCCTTCTCTTTGTAACAAATCTTTTAAAATTTAAAAATCAGTCCTAGCTCATGGGTCATACGTGGATAGAGGAGGGGGGTAATTAAAGGTAAAAGGGAGGGTAGACACAAAGTATGTTAAACATGTATGAAATTGTCACAAAACCCATTATTTTGTACAATCAATATGTAATAACAATTACAACTTAAAAATTAAAAGCATC
The DNA here is from genome assembly GCF_001458135.2 of Marmota marmota marmota. Taxonomy (NCBI): domain Eukaryota; kingdom Metazoa; phylum Chordata; class Mammalia; order Rodentia; family Sciuridae; genus Marmota; species Marmota marmota. The sequence continues at coordinate 38,168,983 of NW_026000026.1, forward strand.
AGTGCCCTGTGCCAGATTTGGCCCATAGATCATAGTTTCCCTATAATTAAATAATCTGCAATGCAATTTTTTTAAAAAAAAAGAAGAAGCATGATCATAATTTTAAAAACAAAGCCTCAAAACAGGTAAGGGCATAGGAGGTGTCTAGATTTTTCAAGACATCTAATAGATCTCCTCAAATTTAAAAATACATAGATTGTTTAAAACTCAATGCATGTACCAAGCATTAAATTAGATGGAGCTCAAGAAAAGAACTAGAAGACAGTTCCATGGAAGAAATGCTAAGAAGCAGTTTGGAATGATAAAAGGAAAATAAGTAGTTAAGAGCCCTTAAGTACAAAATGAGAATGTCTAATGTATTAATAGCTATTTTTAAAGAGAGAAGAAAATAAATGGAGAAGGGGACACTAACACTTAAGAGGTAATGAATAAGAATTTTCCAGTATTTAAGTTATCAGTAAACCCTTAAACTGAAGATCCACACAGAATTCCAAAGAAGACAAATAAAAACAAATACATTCTTAGATGTAGCCTAGTGAAGCTCTAGACCAAAGATAACAAGAAAAATATTAAAAACTAATCATAAAGAAAAGAAATCTCCAAAGAAGTGCAAAAAAATTTAGTGAAACTGATAATTCAGTATCTCCAAGCAACAAAAGAAGCCAAAAGACCAAAATCTTAAAGATACAAAGGCAAAAAACAAACACACACACACAAAAAAGTGTCAACCTGGAATCAGTTAAACAACATTCTAGAATGAAGGTGACTATAGACAGTTTCAGACTAATAAAGAAAAACTCATTTTTAGAGATTTTAGCTTCTGGCTCACTTTTGTTCCACCCAATACTACTCCTTGTCATAACTCCTGCTTATTTTAATATTCATTTAGATGATTCTCCCAATACTTTGTTTTACAGGTTCTCTGATGTCTTCTCAAATTAGCCACACTACCTCATAAATTCACTTCCAAAACAATGTCATTGGCAGTAACATTAATTCCTTGTAATCTCAAATGCAATCATTCTACTGCTCCTCTCTATCATTATTACCCTTTTTTAGCAATCAAACCCTGACATTGCCTCCACCTCACCAAAAACTGTAGTTCAGTATATTCTACTGCTTTCTAACTACTCCTTGCCCTACTTTGATCCTCACCTCTGTTCTTATCCAACTAAAATTCCATGTTTCTTCAATTTACATCTATTCCTCTACTCCTGAAAGGTTCCATATTCCCAAGTTTCATCAAACCTGTCTGGCCAGCAGCGATGCACACCTGTAATCCCAGAGGCTCAGGAAGCTAAGGCAGGAGGGTCATGAGTTCAAAGCCAGCTTCAGTGAAAGCGAGACACTAAGCAACTCAGTGAGATCCTGTCTCTAAATAAAATACAAAATAGGGCTTGGGATGTGGCCCAGGCAAAAGAGTATCAGTCAGAATAGCTATACTCAGTAGCAAAAACAAACAACTTCAAAACCTCAATGACTTAACATAACAAAAATATAAACATTCTGATTAATGCTATAGGTCACACATGGGTCACCTGACAGATTTGCTCCACATACGTACTCAGAAACAAATCTAGGGAGACTAAAGTTCCAACATCTTGTAAATGCACTACTTGGATTATATACTTCTCCAAGAGAATGAGGGACCCCCAGGGCTATTTTGATAATTTAGCCTGGAAGTGACACATTTTATTTCTATTCTAGGCCTAAGCAAAAATAGCGCTATATGTACTCAGGCAACTGCAAGAGAGCAGTGAAATATTTGAGGGAGTACATGGATATGCAGGGAACATTAAATTAATGTCTGCCATATCTGTCTAAAACCAAATCTCCATGCCTGTACTTGCATAGCTAAACTTGAAGCACAACAGCCATCCTGTGATCAAGTGATAGTACACATAAATCTAAAGGATTCCCCTGTGAGGAAGGCAGGACAAAACCACACAGACATAGGGACTAGACCAAATTGCTGGGTAGCCTCAATCTTTTTCCCGGTATCTTGGTACATGACATTGTGTTTTTGTTTGTTTTGTTTTGTATGTGGTGCTGAGCATCGAACCCAGTGCCTCACATGTGCTAGGCCAGTGCTCTACCACTGAGCCACAACCCCAGCCCCCTGACATTGTTTTTTAATTTAAAAATCCCATTGGTTTTGCCACTCTAACTGAATTCTTTTTAAGGCCACATGTATTCTTATAGCGCATAATACAAGATTACCATTTAATCATTTTTTAAGTATACAGTTCAGTGGCATTAAATACATTCACATCTTTAGGAAACCATCTTCTCACTGTGCTCATTGAACACTAATTTCTCATTTCTCTCTTCCTCATTTGTGGCAGCCACCATTCTTTCTGTCTTTATGAATTTGACTACTTTACGTAGGTCCCTCAGATAAAATAAATTATACCGTATTTTTCCTTTTGTAACTTCCTTAATTCACTTGGCACAATGTTTTCAAAGCTCATCTATGCTCTAGGATCTATCCAAATTTCCTGACTTTTTTAGGCTAAAAAATATTCCATTATACGTATGTATCACATATTCTTTATCCATTCATCCTTCAGTGAACATTTGGGGCCAAATGTATTCTAAATCTATTTCACTAGCTTTTTGCTAGTGAAACAATATGTCTCAGAAAACTTTATACTAAAGGAAGGTTCTTTCTAGCTACTTCATTTTAGCTACTTCATCCAGCTCAAATATGCAACTTTGTGTTGAGTAAAATATAATTTTTATAAGCTTATGTAGGTAGATGTACTTAACATGAATACATGAAATAGATCATGTATTCATAGCAATAAATGAAAAAGATCATTTGGTCTGAGAACATTTAATTTTACTGAGGTTTTTTGGGGAGGTAAGGGAGTACCCAAGATACATTTTAATTGCTTCTGACAACACAATTTATTTTTAATTTGTTTGAATGAAAGAGAATAATTTGGTTAAAATAAATACTTTAGGTTGTCTGAAAAAGGGAGTCTTACATATTTAAGAGAGCTTTTTATCCATCTAAAGAATGACTGCTTCTCTAAGGCATGTGATACCACTTCAGGGAGGCCATCTTTAGAACATCTGTTTGTGGGTTTGTTTTAGAATCCAGAAAAAAAGTCAGCAACACCCTAAAGAAACCCTAAGAGTTAAAAGAATATCTTTATTCTTCTCATCTAGATGTTTCCAAAAATGTCATCATTTTTCTAGTGAATACTTGGGCTTACATTACAAAAAGCTTTTGAATATTCAATAAAGAAGAAATCTGAAATACCTGAGTCAAGCAGCAGGGTTCTATTTAGAAGATAGCTTAGGCATTGTTTGAATTTCATTGAGTGACTTTGGGACTCTTTACTTAACATCCCAGCTATAAAAAGGAGTTAGGGGTATCAACTACCTCATAGGGTTGTCATAAAACAATGCAAATAAAGCATTTAGCATGGGACTGGTTACATAGTAAGTACCAAATATATATTATAAAGAGGATAATGGCTACCTAATGATAATTATTTTCTATTATTTTCCTTTCTCTCCTCATCATAATCTCTGTATTTTCCTTTTATTAGCACAAGGTGATTCCCAACTAGCCTAAAAATCATTCCTGAGATCCTAGAACAGAATTGATAAGCTAGAACAGAATTGATAAGGAGTTTATTCCTTGACTGTAATTTTGAAGGCCTTGCTACAAAGCAAACAAAGCTTTTATGTGAAGGTCAAAAGGACTACCTGGATAAACCTCCCATTACCAAAATGAAATGAATAATATGATAAAGATTTCTTTTAGTCTAGTAACAAAAATTTTTAACTGAGGTTATTCAGGGATTGTGGATACATGATTTTTGCTTGTAGTTTATTCCTAACAGGTTTAATGCCCAACTTTAATAAGACACTCTTGCATTCACAATATTTTCTCTTAAGGCAAAACAGGAAGGGGTGAGGCAGGATGTGCATAATGGTGTGGTCCCATGTACTTTACTTGTATCTGGAGGGCATGAGTTTGTAACAGTGACTGTGAACCGATGCCAAAGGGCTTTCCCTCATCTGACTTTCACTAGGAATTCGGTCTTTTTACTTCAGGGCTAATGACAAAATCTTTAAATTAAGACATTTAAATATAGGTAATGGAGTAGCATAGTAAAATCATACTGTCAAGTCATGTATAGGTCTAAAAGGTAAAAATAACAAACTGAAAAGCTTTTGAATAAAGATAGAGCAACAAAAATTAGCAACTTTTGGCTAACATTTATCCTCATTAATCATTTTCAGTCATTTTTATCTTTATTTCATGTCATGATAATATCAGTGGTGGTATCAGTCACACTATTACAAAATAAAAAATAAAAGTTCATATTGTGTCAAGATTTTAATTTAGTGTTAAAATGGTTAAGAAGTATGATATAATTCCTCCACAGGACCTCAAAATGAGATTAGGATTTTCAAGAATAACTCATAATCTCACAGATCTTTCTCCTCTTTGGCAGACTTTATTTCTTCTACAAACCACTCTAACTTTAATTCTGATATAAGAGCCCCAAAGGGGGAAAAAAGTGAAATTGCATTCATAGAAGAGATACATCCACATTTCCAGGTGGCTGCACACAAGAGCTCAGGATCAGCAGCAACAAAAGCCCACATTCAGTAAGTACCACTGGCACACCATACATCTCCAAGGATCACTGATGATTTTGAAGTATTTATGTCATCTTATAAATGCTGCCATTCACTCTCACTGTGGCTAGTGGGCATCTGAAAACTCTTTCAACACATCCCCTGTTAGAAGTCCATTGGGACAGATAAGTAATGAAGAAAGGCCTTTCCAAATTTAAAAGGAAACATTTGGTACTTCAGTTTCCAGTATTGCAACATCTCCTTTTCAACAAAGAAATTTATTACACAGTACGTCACCTTTTCCCTGTCGGAGGATTTACTGCCAATTTTGGAGTTGGGTTACTTCTGGTTTTCAAGCCTGTCTTGTGAAATTAAAGAGAGGGCTGCCTTAAAAGTGATAGAACACACATGATTTCAGTCTTCACAGTGTTCCCATGGTTATCAAACCTGGAACCTATTACATACAAGAGGAAAACATAAAGAGTTTTATAAAGAGATGGAGTTAAGTGGTAAAGATGTCTAATCCAGTCAAGTCCAAAGGTTAGAGCTCACCAACACACATTTAGTGTTTCTCGAATACATATTCAGTTCTTTCTAAACCATGATTATCATCACACTTTAGTTATTTACAGTAACATAATAAAAACAACTCAGGCTTTTTCATTTTTTTCCTTTGAGAAATAATAACCAAAACAAAACCAATTTTATAATTGACACCTAGAGGTATCATCTCTTAAAAACTAGGATGTGATTAATATATTCTTCAGAATTTCATGATTAGTTATAATATAAAAATATATTAGAATAGTTACAATCTAACACAAAAATATCTGAATCACAGGGCTGGGCATATAACATATATATTATATATTTGATGTTAATTGGCTTTTATCATTATTGCCAATTTTATAGAGAGGATAAAACCAAACGACAAAAGTTTTTACTGTCTAAACAAGTATCCAAAGAAATGGGTAAATTTTCACTTTTGTAAATGCAATATTTTCATAGATTAGAACTTATTTCAAAGAAACTAAAACATAACAAAAAAAATTTTCAACAAAAGTAAGTTGTGAAAACCCTTCATCCAATCATTCATGTCAGAGAAAGTCTGGGTTCACACCACACAGTACTTCCCTCCTCCTAAATCTTGAGCCACTCATCTTTCCCTTGCCACTCTTTCTCAACATTGGAATTTAGCCAACATTATTTTGAGAGCCAATACAAATAATGAAAGGGTACTGCTTTCTGTTTAGTTATCTAAATTACAATATTGTAATTAGAGCATCAGGGACAAATAGACAAAGGTAGATAAAAAAAATCAGAGACAACCTTCCCCAGTAGACATGTATTCTTATGGTTCCCCTAAATTTCTATCACATATTCTTATGGTTCCCCTAAATTTCTATCACTTCTATCTCATTTTATTATAATTACTAATGCATATTAATATACAAATCAATCAGTTTCACTGTGACTTTTCCATATATGCATTAATCATGCTTAGATCATATCTATCCTTCCTTCCACCCTCTCTTGCCCGCTCTTCTCTCTCCCTCAATCCAATTTCTTCCCTTTCCCTGATAAAGTTTTCACATTTGAGAGAAAAAGGGATATTTGTATTTCACTTAACATCATGACCTCAAATTCTTTCATTTTCCTGCAAATTAAAAAAAATCATTTTTCTTTATGGCTGACTAATACTCCATTGTGGAGTATATAAACCGTATTTTCTTTATTCATCTTTTGACAGGAAGCTAGAATGATTCTATATCCTAACTATTATGAATAGTCCTACAATAAACAAAGGTATGTAGGTTATCTCTATTTTATGCTGACTTATTTCCTTCCAAGATATACCCAGCAGTGGGAAGCTGGATCACCTGGTAGTTCTAGTTTTAGATTTTAATGGAACCTCTACACTGTTCTCTGTAGTAGCTATACTAATTTACATTGTCACAAACCATGTATAAGGGTTCATTTTCCTCCACATCCTTTCTAAAATTTGGTATTTTAAAAATTTTTATAATAGCCATTCTGACTGGGATAAGACAGAATCTTAGACAGAATCTTAATGTAGTTTTAATTTACATTTTCCTAATGGTTAAGGAATTGAGCATTTTCATATATTCTTCTGAGATCTGTCTCAGAAGATGGAAATTACATTGATTCTGTAGATCCATTTCAGTAGTTTGGCCATTTTAACAATATTAATTCTTCAAAAACAATTTATAATTTATTTACAATTTCTTTTATTTTTCTTCTTGTTTTCTTTTGAGGCTACTGCAAAAGGGACTGCTGTCCTAATTTCTTTCTCAGGGATTTAATTATCAGTGTATAAAAAGGCCACTGATTTGTTGTTGTTGTTGTTGTTGCTGCTTTTTTCCCCACATTTTTTATTGGTGCATTATAGTGGTACATAATGATAGGATTTGTTGTTACATATTTACACATGCACATAATATAACAATATAATTTGGCCAATATCATTCTCTAGCACTTCCTCACGCCTTCCCAGCCTCTCACCCCTTTGTCCCTTTCCTCTACTGAGCTCCCTTTGATTTTCATGAGATCCCCGCTACTCCATGCATCAGCATACACACCTTTCTTTTCCTTTCTCCTCTCTAGCTTCCTTCCACATATGAGGAAAAAACATACAACTCTTGACCTTCCGAGTTTGACTTAAGGCTAGTGATTTTTATATGTTGATTTTGCATCCTGCTACCTTGCTTAATTTGTAAGTTCTAAGTCTCTCTGTGAACTAATGTGTTCTAAGTATAGAATTATATCATTTGCAAACAAGAATGATTTGACTTCCTCCTTTTATCACTTTTTGTTTTCTTTCTCTTGCCTAATTGCTCTGGTTAAAATTTCAAAGTACTACATTAAATAAAAGTGAAGAAAGTGGACATCCTTGACTTGTTCCTGATTTTAAAGGAAATGCTTTCATTCTTCCCCATTAGTGTGATGATGGCTATAGATTTGTCATATGCAGCCCTTTTATGTTGAGGTATGATTCCCCTATACCTAATTTATTTAGGCTTGATGAGGTTTAATTAACTCCTGAAGAAAAAAATTATGACAGCAGTCCCTTTTGTATCCTTGGAATAAAATCAACTTGATCAAACTGTGTGAGGTTTAAAAAATACTATTAAATTTGATTTGCAAGTATTTTATTGAGGATTTCTGTATCCATTTTCACCAAGGATACTGGTCTATAGATTTTTGCTGTATTCTTATCAGGTTTTGGTCGCAAAGTAATACTATCTTTGTAGAATGAGTCTGAAAAAAAGTCTTTCCATTTTTATTTTATGGAATAGTTAGAGAAGCATTAATGAGTTTTTCTTTAAAAGTCTGGTAAAATTCAGCAGTAAATTTCTCCAGTCTTGGGCTTTTATTTGTTGGTATAATTTCTTTTTTTTTTTTAAGAGAAAGAGAGAGAAAATTTTAATATTTATTTTTTAGTTTTCGGTGGACACAACATCTTTGTTTGTATGTGGTGCTGAGGATCGAACCCGGGCCGCACGCATGACAGGCGAGCGCGCTACCACTTGAGCCACATCCCCAGCCCCAGTATAATTTCTATTACTACTTCAATCTCATTGCTTGTTATGCCTTATTTAGGTTTTTAATATCCTCTTCATTCAATTTGACTTTCAAATATATTGATGTAAAGATTTTCAAAATATTCTTAATAATTCAATGAATTTATTTAAAAGGTGTTTATTATAATATCCCTTTTTCATCTTTAATTTTATTCACTTAGGTTTTCCCTTCCTTTAGTTTAGCTAAGGGTTTGTCAATTTAGTTTACCTTTTTAAAGAACTAACTATATGTTCATTGATCCTTTTATTGTTCTATTAGTCTCTATTTTCTTTTATTCTGCTCTAATCCTTATTATTAATTTCCTTTTCCTGATTTGGGTTTTAATTTATTTCTTTTTTTTTTAAGTTCTTGAGATGCATCATTAGATTTTTTTTAATCCCCCCCCCCCAATAGGGACTTTTAGCTATAAACTTCACTGATTACTACTTTCACTATATCCCACAAGTTCTGGTATGCTGTTTCCATTATCATTTAATTCTAGAAATTTTTAAATTTCCTTTTTTATTTCTTCAATGGCCCATTTGTCATTTCAGATCCTATTGTTCAATCTGAACATGTTTGCATAATTTCTGCAATTATTCTTGTTGTAATTCCATTATAATATGGTATCATGCATGGAGTTTTTTTAAGGCTTGCTTTATGACCTACTATATAATCTATTTTGGAGAAAGTTCCATGTGCTAATGAAAAGAATGTATAATCTGCAGCTACTGAATGGCATATACAATAGATATCTATTAAGTCCATTAACTATAGTTTAATTTAACACTGAGATTTCTGTATTGACTTTTTTTTGGTCTGGATTTTCTATCTATTGGTGAGAATTGGGGTAATTAATAAATACCTATCTCTTTATGTCCAGTAGTGCTTTTTTATATAATTGGGTGATTCAATGTGCAGTGCATACATATTTAAAGATGAATTGTTCCCTTGACTCTTCTGATAGATTTTAGCTTAAAGTATGACCTGTCAGACATGAATACAGCTAGTCTGCTATGATTTCACTTTTCCATCCCATCACTTTAAGTCTGTGCTTGTCTTTGTTACTTATGTAAGTATCTTGAAGGCAGAATAGTGTTAGGTCTTGTTTTTTAATCCAGTCAGTCAGCCTATGTTTTTAAGTGTAGAATAGAAACCATTTAAATTCAGGGTTATTATTGAAAAATATATACTTGTTCCTGCCATTTTGTTGTTTTTTCTTTCTGGTGTTTTGATTATTCTATGTTCATTTCTTCCTTCCTTGTTCATCTTAGAGGTTTGATGGTTTAATATATCAGTAATGTTTGATTCTTTCCTAATTCTCATTTGCTTTCCTACTATTTTACAGAGATTTGTTCTTTTCCATGCTCTCATAATTGTCTTTATATATTTTTTTTTCTTTTCTAGGTGCAGGATTCCTTAAAGTATCTTCTGTAATGCTGATTTAGCAGTCATGAATTCCCTTCATTTATACTTATCTTGGATGTTCTTTATTTCTTCTTTGATTCTGAAGGATAACTTTGCTGAGTATAGTAATCTAAATTGGCAACCATTGTCTCTCAGGACTTGAAATATTAAAACATATCCTTTGCCCTCCAGACTTTACAGTTGCTGTTGAAAAATATTCTGTTATCCTAATGGGTTTGACTTAACTATGACTTGATAGTTCTCTTGGGCAACTTTTTTTTAAGCTATAGATGGACACAATATCTTTATTTTGTTTATTTATTCTTATGTGATGTTGAGGATTGAACCCAGTGCCTAACATGTATGAGGCAAGCACTGTGCCACTGAGCCACAACCCCAGCTCCTCTCTTGGGTAACTTTTAAGAGTCTCTCTTTGTTCTGTGCTTTGGGCAGGTTAACTTTACTATGTCATGAAGAAGTTATTTTCTCTTCATGTCTATTTGAGATCTTAAATGCCTCCTGTACCTGGATGTCAGAATCTTTCCCAAGATTTGAGACATTTTCAGCTATTATTTCAGTGAATAGGCTTTCTATGACTTTAATTTATTATTCTCTTCTCTCTTCTGTTCCAATTATATGTATGTTTGGTCTTTTAATGCTATCCCATATATCTTATATATTCTGTTCATTCTTATTTTTTAACTACTGTTAGAATGTGATAATTCATCTACTTTATCTTCAAGTCCTTATATTCTTTCTTTCTTCCACTGGTTGAGTCTACTGGTAAGATTTTCTACAGAATTTTTTTTAATCTCCCCTATTCTTTAAGTTGAAGTATCCAGCAAGGCTCTAGCATGGCTGGGTCATAAGTGGAATAAGATGAAATTTCTCTTTAGTTGCGCTGGGAGTATAGCTCAGTAGCAGAGCATCCACTCAATATGCTCAAAATGTTGGACCTCAGAGAGGGAATAAAACAAACAACAGAGACAGCAACAAATAATAGAAGTAATACTGTTTGTAATGTTCAGTTGGTGATCTTGCCAATCTTCTAACTAGATTTCTGTACCTTTAAAGAGGAACCACAGACAAGGAGAACCAGCTATATATGAGTCACTTAGGATCTCTGTGCCTCAGTTTCCTCATTTAAAAATTAAATGGCTTTTTCTTAATTGGTTTTAAACTCCTCACAGCATAAAATATTTATGATTGGAAGTACTTTACAACTTCAATAATTTTCTGATAAGAGTTTACATAAAGGGTCACAGTGGGTAGACTACTTATGAGAAAACTCTTTAAATTTTTTAATCAGTGAAACAGGATATTTAGATTAGATTGAACTATAAAGAACTCAAATTTTTATTATTATGTTTTTATTTTATTTGAGCTTTTCTTCAATGTTTTATAACATATGTGTTTTTGTTTCTCATTTTTTTTATTAGAGCTTTATAGTTACACATAATAGTTGGGTTCATCCTGACAAACATACATACATGAGAATCAATTTCAATTCATGACTCATCCTTTTTCCTTTCCCCTTTTCCCCTTCCCCTTTTCCCTCACATCCTTCCTCCCTTTTCCGATTCTCCTTCCACTACTGTACTAGACTTCTTTTTTACTCATCTATTAATTTGTGTTTCACTTGCTCTTTATATAATCTTACCCTTTCCTCCCACTTTCCATTATTTTACTGTAGCTTCCACATATGAGAGAAAACATTTGACCATTGAGAGAACTCAGTTTTTTAAGGAGAAAGAAAAAAGGTCATTGCTCTTGGCTTCAGTATTAATTGATCAAATATTATATAATGAGGCTTTCACATTCCATTAGGCTTTACAATTAACTTGTAAATAAGGTATTATCATCTCTAGTCGATAAATAAGAAAAGTGAGTTCTGAAAACTAAAATTCTAAGATTCATGTTTTGTGACTTCAAGAAAGATGGATGTTCCACAGTAGTCAGCTACTGTGTCATCAAGTAAATAAAGGAGAAACAAATAAAGAAAAGCCCAAAGCCTTGAAAATCTGAGTACATGGTCAATATTAATAATTATCTATAGGTAAGTAGTTCAACAGATCTGTTCCTTAAATCTCTTTAAAACTATAGATAGCCCCAAATTTTGACCACAAAGTCCTAGAAAGAGTAAGTCACCAAATATATCCCAAAGCAGTAATGTTAAAACTGAGATTTCATTTAAATTCAAAGCCACAGTGTGCATTTCATCTGCCAAAAAGCCAAGATCCAATTATAAACATCTACAAGTACGTAATGTAGAATAAATATCATATAATGTAGAATAATATTATAAATTATTATAATAAATTATAATTATTATAATAAATTATTATTTATTTAAATTATAATAATGTAGAATGTATTCTACATTATTACATAATGTAGAATAAATATTTCATAATATATATTGACCATACACATTGTATAAAGTCCACAAGCAGAAGAAATATAAGACCCATACTATGCCATTAATTTAACCTATAACTACTAAGCCAGTCATATAGTATATATTCAATTAATAATTTTCTTAATGACTCAAAATTTAGAAGTGATTTATGGCAGTAATTTGAATGGCCAGAGGCTCCTTAAAAACTAAATAAGGAAGTTCAAGTTAATGTTACTTCTCAATAAATTCCTCTGTAGAAAGGAGCAGCAATACAAATCATTTTATTATGTTTAAAGCTGTATTCATAGTTTTAAAACAACACTGAGTATTTAGAGGCCACATAAAGTACAATGGAAAAAAGTCTTAAATATGCTCACTACTTTATTCCTTTCTCTATTCAATATAGCATCTAAGCTGGTTTTGAGGGTGTAAAAAGACATAACTATTCAGAGAGAGGAAAGGAAAATGGTAAAAATACCAACATAGAATTATCCAAAACTTGTCTTTGCACCAACTGGTAAAACAAACATATGAGAAGATATGAAAAAGAAAAGCAAAATTTAGGACACCTAAAATAAGTTATATAGCAAAAGGCAAATAGACAATATAAAATTTAGCACTCTATAAAGTTTGTAGTTGATACTATCATTAAGAAGCAATTCTAGTAAATGAATAAAATACATGTATTACTTTTAAGATTTATGCTGGCCTATAAATTTATTAACAATTTTATTTAAAATTATCTAAAATTGTGCTTCCTAATCTCTCCCAGATTGTGAGAAAACAGTATATCTTTGCCTACAATTTTCCATAAGGACTAAGGAAATTTACAAGATGCCCCCATGGAAATCCATGTACAAATTCCACAGGATCCACAAACCCCAATTAAGAACCCATGAGGCTATAATTTTATGTAAAAATCTATGGTATTAAACCACTAGGGTAAGTTTTCATTTTGATTTTCAATTAAAAAAACAGATTGGTGCAGCCAATATGGAAAGCAATATGGAGATTTCTTAGAAAATTGGGAATGGAACCAGTATTTGATCCAGCTATCCCTCTCCTCAGTCTATACCCAAAGGACTTAAAAACAGCATACTACAGGGACACAGCCACATTAATGTTTGTAGCAGCACAATTCACAATAGCTAAACTGTGGAACCAACCTAGATGCCATTCAATAGATGAATGTATAAAAAAATGTGGCATATATACACAATGGAATATTACTCAGCAATAAGAGAATAAAATCATGGCACTTGCAGGTAAATGGATGGAGTTAGAGAAGATAATGCTAAGTGAAGTTAGCCAATCCCAAAAAACCAAATGCTGAATGTTTTCTTTGATATAAGGAGGCTGATTCATAGTGGGATGGTAGGGAGAGGGAGAATGGGAAGAATAGATGAACTCTAGATAGGGCAGAGGGATTGGAGGGTAAGGGAGGGGGCAAGGGGTTATTAATGATGATGGAATGTGATGATCATTATTATCCAAGTACAGGTATGAAGACACAAATTGGTGTGAATATACTATGTATACAACCAGGGATATGAAAAATTGTGCTCTATATGTGTAATAAGAATTGTAATGCATTCCACTGTCATATATAAATAAAAAATAAATTAATTAAAATTAAAATAAAAAGGGCTGAGGATAGTGGGGGCGGGGTAGGGAAGAACACCAAAAAACCCAAATAATCCAATCAATAAATGGGCAAAGGAAATGAGCAGACATTTCAGAGAAGAAATACAATTGGTCAATAAATATATGAAAAAATGTTCGACATCTCTAGCAATTAGAGAAATGCAAATCAAAACTAAGATTTCATCTTATTCCACTCAGAATGGCAATTATCAAGAATACAAGCAATAGTAAATGTTAACAAGGATGTAGGGGAAAAGGTACACTCATACATTGCGAGTAGGATGCAAATTAGTACAACCATTATGGAAAGTGGGTATGAAGATTCCTCAGAAAACTAGGAATGTAATCACCATTTGACCCAGCTATCCCACTCCTTGGTTTATACACAAAGGATTTAAAATCATCATACTATAGTAACACAGCCACATCAATGTTTATAGCAGCTCAACTCACAATAGCTAAAATATGGAACCAACATAGGTGCCCTTCAACAGACAAATGGATAAAGAAACACACACACACACACACACACACACACAATGGAATATTACTCAGCCTTAAAGAAAAATGAAATTATGGCATTTGCTAATAAATGGATAGAGCTGGAGAACATCATACTAAGCGAAATAGCCAATCCCCCAAAAATCAAAGGCTGGTTGTTTTCTCTGTATGTGAAAGCTAATTCACATTGCGGGAGGCTAGAGAAGAACAGAGTTACTTTAGATTAGGTAAATGGGAGTAAAGAGAGGGGCAGCAGCATGGGGGTAAGAATAATCATAGAATGAGTCAGACATTATTAGCCTATGTACATATATGACTGCACGACTGGTATGATTCTACATCATATACAACCAGAAGAATGAGAAATTATGCTCCATTTATGTATAATATGTCAGAGTACATTCTACTGTAATGTATAACTCATTAGAACAAATTAAAAAACTGAAAAAAAATATTGAGAGAAGGAGAAAGGGGGGAAATTCCTTTTAAAAATAATTGATGGGCCGGGGCTATGGCTCAGTGGTAGAGTGCTTGCCTAGTATGCCTGAGGCACTGAGTCCAATCCCTGTAACCACATAAAAATAAACAAATAAAATAAAGATATTGTGTCCATCTTAAACAAACAAACAAAAATAAAATGGATACATTTAAAAAAATTAATAACTGATAACTATATATTATGTATGAACATTAAAATCCATGCCCAGAACAAGAGTGGAAGGAAATAATATATTTATACTGTTAAAAGGTTCCTGTATTTTTCATAAATATTGTAATCAATAAAGTAACTACAGAAAACACAATGGACAGAATAATAGAAAAATGTTATTAAAGGAGAAAAACTAAAAAAAAATTAGTCAATTATACCAAAGGATAATAGGAAAAGAAGAAAGTAAAGAGGAACAAATAGAAAATAAAAAGCAAGATGGCAGATTTAGTCCTATCTATCAATACTTACATTAAACATAAAGGAACCTCCATTTAAAGGCAAAGGTTTTCAATCTGGACTAATTTTCTAAATGGGGATCCCAACTGTGATTTGTTTATAAGAAACATACTTTAATATAAAGAAAAGATAGGCTGGATGGAAAATTACACACCAGATGAATACCAAGCATAGGAAAGCTTTTGTTGCCTCCACTAATGTTAAACAAATTAGATATCAAAACAAAGACTCATCTAAAAATTTTATAATTTATTTAATAATGATAAAAATGATAATTTAAAGATAAAATCCTAAATATGTATACACCTAATAAACAGAGCATTTAAATACGTGGGAAGATAAAAATGGACATGATGGGTACAAATATATAAAATATTTGAAAATTCAAAATTTGATAATTTCACAAATTTACAAATAAACAGCAAAAAATTTAAATATATAAAATACTACTTAATTGAATATCTTGGGACTGCCTTATATCATCTCATTATTTTGAAAATTAATATAAAAATAAAAAGAATTAAACATCTTTCCTGCCTTTCCTATAAGAACTATACCTCTGTATATATCACATTAATGATAAGTGAACTACACACTGATGATAAATGAAAGGTCATTTTTTTAGAAGAATTATAGTTAATAAGCTCAGAAGAAAATACAGAATTCTGAGAATTACTATCCAGTGCTATCCAATGGTATCCAATGGAATATTATACAAAAATTAAAATAAATGTATTAGCCAGGTTTGGTGGCTCGTGCCTATAATCCCAGAAATGTAGTAGGTTGAGGCAGGATGATCAAAAGTTCAAAGCCAGTCTCAGCAACTTAGCAAGGCCCTAAGTACCTTAGCGAGACCCTGTCTCAAAATAAAAAATAAAAGGGCTGGCATTGTGGCTCAGTGGTTAAGCACCCTTGGGTTCAATCCCTGGTACCAACAAAATAATATAAAATAAAAATAGAAGAAAATAACACAAATGTACTAGTATGCTCAAACAATTATATTTACAAAACACTATGGAAATATAATAGTAAAAGAAGCAAGACAGAGAACCACATATCATATGATACCATGCTCCTACAATTAAAAAAACACCCATAAAATCAAACATTATATTATTTAGGGATACATACATATGTGATTAAACTTTTTATAAAACAAAAAGGTAGTAATACACAAATTTCAGAATAGTGACTGTGGAAAGGCAAGGATTGTAACTTAATAGAAGAAGATAAAACAGTATTACTAATCAGAGTCATAAGCAACATGGTAGTATAGAAACTTTCTACTGTCATCCCTCTATAGAATCAAAAATTTTGACAACTATCTATGAATGACAATACCTTTATGAGAATCCAGAACTCCAAGTGTTCAACAGACATTTCATACCTATAGATACATCACAAAAGTCTCAGGGCAAACACATTCAAGAGATGAGGAACGATTTTAGTTAACCCTTTTCACCTCTCCCCCAAGGTGGCACATATCAATGCCAAGAGAGATACCCTGGCTAACTATTTATGCTACAGTAGGAAGTAAGTGTATAGTAGTAAGTACCTGGGTCCCCCAGCCAAGAGAGACACTACCCAAGAATATGATTTCTTTGTTATCTCACTCAGAATACAAAGTAATCAGCATGGTTGAGTAGTTAGAGGAGGAGGGAAGAAGAAAAGAGAGGTTACAGATGCTATTAACCACTCTATAACTTCTTCATGAAGCCTACACTCAAACTTCTTGGGATGCCTCAACTTTAAAACACCAAACAAGCCTATAGATACCCCCAAATGCTTTATAAATTTCACTACCTACTAGGCCAACTTCCCAAGCATGCCTTCACAGATAACAAAAAGCAAGCATTGCATAAAAACAGATGGCTCAACTCTGAGGGATCAAGACAGGCATACAATCTTGAGAATTACCATTCACCCAAAAAAAATGGGATCAAGAGATATGGATCTAAGGTCTAAGAAAGAGACTCAGAATTCCTATCTGACCTGAATGGTAAAGATGTTTCTCTAAAGATTGAGGGAGACAACTGCTTCTTCAAATACAAAGAGAGCTATAAAACACTCTAAGAAATATGAAAATTCTTTGACAAGAATTCAAAATAATAATGTCTTCAGAAACTAAGCAAGCTGCAAAAGAATATATAGACACAAAGGACAAAATGAGAAACTCGGACAAGGCCTGGCAGTGCACACCTATTATCCCAGAGGCTCAGGCAGGAAGATCTTTAGTTCAAAGTCAGCCTCAGCAAATTAGTGAGGCCCTAAGTAACTCAGTAAATCTGATGGCAAATATAGACAGTAATATAGTAGAGAAATTCAATGTCTCACTCTCAACAATGGATAGATAGATCATGAAGACAGACAGTCAATAAGGAAATATTGGACTTTTAAACTATACTTTTGACCAAATTGACCTAACAGATACATATAGAACATTGCATCCAACAACAGAAAAATACACATACTTCTTACATACACACAGAACATTCTCCAGTAAGATCATATGCTAGGTTACAAACAAGTGTTAAAAATTTAAGAAGACTGAAATCACATCAAATATTTTTCCAACCATAACTATGTGAAACTAGAAATCAATAAAGGGAAGAAAAATTGAAAACTTGCAAATCAATGGAAATTAAACAACATGCTTCTGAGCAAGCAACAAGTCCAAAAAACTAAACTTAAAGGAAAATTTGAAAATATGATGCTGCAGGTGCAGTGGCACATGCCTGTAATCTCAGTTACTTGGGAGGTTGAAGCAAGAAGATCACAAGTTCAAGGCCAGTTTGGGCAATTTAACAAGGCCCTGTCCCAAAATAAATTTGAAAAAGATTGGGGGATGTAGCTCAGTGGAAGAGCACTTGCCTAGCATGTATGAGGCCCTAGGTTCAAGTTCCAGTATGTATGTATAAGTGTCTATATGTTTGTGTGTGTGTGTGTGTGTGTGTGTGTGTGTCATGATGCCAAACACACCCACACATACACACAAATATCAAAACACATGAGATGCGGGGAAAGCAGTTCTAAGGGGGAAGTTTACAGTAATAAATATCTACATGAAAGAAAGAAAGATCTTAAACAACCTAGCTTTATATCTTAAGGAAGTAGGAATAAAAAAGAAAAAAACTAAGCCCAACATTAGTAGAAAGAAGGAATAATATAGATGACAACAGAAATAAATGAAATTGAGAAAAACAATAGAGTAGGTAAATGAACTTATGAGTTATGTTTTGAAAAGATGTACAAAATTGACAAATTATATATCAGAAATGAAAGAAGAGATATTATAACTTAATATAAAGGATCATAAGACACTATGAATAACTATAAACCAGAAAATTGAATAACACAGAAGAAAGTAATGGATTTCAAGAAACATAAAACCTAATGGGACTGAATCATAAAGAAATAGAAAATCTCAAAAGACCAATAATGAATAAGATAAAATGAGTAATCAAAAAGTCTTCCATCCAAGAAAGCCCACGACCTAGTGATTTTATTAATTCTACCAAACATTTCTTTAAATTTTTTTAATTCTACCAAACATTTAAAGAAATGTTTGGTAGAATTAATAAATTCTAAATCTCAAAATCTTATGAAAAACTGAAGAGAAGGGAATATTTCTAAACTAATTTTACAAGGCATTGCCCTCATACAAAAATCAGATAAGGACATTACAAGAAAAGAAAAATAAAGGCTATATCTCTGATGAACATGAATACAAAAATTCTCATCAAAATACTAACAAATAAAATTCAATAGAAAATTAAAAGAATCATTCACCATGATGTCATGAAGTGGTATTTATCCCTGGAATGCCAGTATGGTTTATACAAAATGTAAATCTATAAATGTGAGTCACACATTAACATAATGAATGACAAAAACAATAAGATCATATCAGTAAAAAGAATTTACCAAAATTCAACATCCTTTCGTGATAAAATCTCTCAACAAATTAGGTATAGAAGGAATGTACCTCAACACAGTAATGGCCATTTGTGACAGACCAAAGCTAACATCATACTCAATGGTGAAAATTTGAAAATGTTTCCTCTAAAGTCAGAAACAAGACAAGGATGGCCACTTTCATCATTTCCATTCAACATAGTACCAGAAGTCTTGGCTAGAGCAATTAGGCAAGAAAATAAATAAATAGGAACCAAATCCAAAAGCTAGGAGTTTGCAGATGACAAGACAGAGTTTGAAGATATATCTATTTGCAGATGACATGATCTTATTTAGAGAAAATCCTCAAATTTTCACCAAAATCTTGTTAAGGCAAATAAACAAATTCGGTAAAATTGTGGAATAATACAAAATCAGGTGTGTTTCTATATGCTAACAATAAACTGTATGAAATAGAAAATAAAAAAATTCCACTTACAATAGCATCAAAAGTTTAAAACATATAAATGAAAAAAAAAAGTAACAAATTTAACCAAGGAGACCCATACAGTGAAGATTATAAAACATTGATGAAAAAAGGTAAAGACAAAGATAAATGCAAAGATATCTCTATTCATGCACTGGAAGAATCTCAATGTTGTCACATCAAAGCAATTTAGAGATCCAATATAACCCTTCTTGAAATTTCAATGCCATTTTCCATAGAAGCAGAAAAATTAATCCTTAAATTTACAGTATACCAAAATGACAAGTAAAAAGGACAAAGCCATAAGCATAATACTTCCTAATTTTAAATTATATTTCAACACTATATCAATCAAAACAGCACACTACTGGCAAAGAAAGAAAGAAAGAAAGAAAGAAAGAGAGAGAGAAGGAAGGAAGGAAGGAAGGAAGGAAGGAAGGAAGGAAGGAAGGAAGGAAGGA
>NW_026000026.1:38188998-38221288 GCF_001458135.2 Marmota marmota marmota
TTTTTTTTTTTTTTTTTTGGTGCTGGGGTTGAACCCAGGGCCTTGTGCATATGAGGCAAGCACTCTACCAACTGAGCTATATCCCCAGCCCCTGGAGTTGTGATTTCTATCACTTGCAACCCAAAGCATATAATCACAAATACTCCTCAACTTACAATAGAGTTACACTCAACTAAACCCATCATAAGTTGAAAATATCATGAGTCAAAAATTAATTTAATACACGTCAGCAACACAATCTACTGTAGAGTATCAGTTATTTACCTTTATGATTATGCAGCTGACTGTGAGCTGCCACTCAATGCCACTACCTAGAGAGTATCATACTAAGTACCACTAGCTCAAAACTACTAAAATTCAAAGCACAATTCCTATTGAATTATATACCACTTTCACACCATTGTTATGTCAGAAAATTTTAAGCTGATCATCTTAACTCAGGGATCCCAATGTATTACAATAAGGGAAAAGAAATTTAAAAGTAATACACTTTACCAAAACTAAACCAAACTAAAGCAAAAGCTCCATTTTATAAATAAACCAACAGCCTCTACCATGAATACCTAAGTACTTGAACAAGAGTGCTAGTTCTGGCTTTTTGATGTAAAACAAGCAATTAATTTACCCATCAGAATCTCTTTGACAGTGCTTCAAAACAGGCAAAGAGCTCCTGAATTCAATTCAACAGATATTTATTAAGCACTTTCTGTGTTTTTTACCTACCAGCCTCTTCCTCAAGGAGATCCCAGGCTTTGTGTTGAAGAACAATGATACAAGTGATATATGTGTCATATTACGGCACCACTGACTTCAGAGGAAGTAAATCTTTGGAGTTGGGCAAGGAGAAAAAGTAGGAAGAGAGGGAGGAAAGGAGAGGAAGGGAAAGAAGAGAGGGGAAAAGAAAGGAAGAAAAACTGCACGAAAGAGAAGACATTTGGACTCAGTCTTGAAGGATAAACCAGGCCTCACCCATCAGATAGATAAGGAAGGAAGGGATTCTAACTAGGTGGAGATGCAGAAATATTCACTCCTCAAGAAACTGTGCTAACATGTTTACATTGCAACAACAGCAATAAAGAGTGAACAATGGTAACTAAGGTTTCCTGTTAAAAAGAGTCATCCATGATTGTAGGTTAAAATAAAAATTATCTGTGAAATTCACACAATGAGCTGCTAAAAACTATCCATGAACTTGATGGCATGAACCTGATGGCATAGGCAGGGTTTAGCCTGCAAAGGTTGTTCTGAGGAAAGCTCAGAATTATATTGTTTATGTTTACTCTAGATCCAAACAGATTATAATTCTAGTGAGAAAAACTACAAGAAAGAAAATCCTACTTAGATGCAGAACGAAATCAAAGCAGATAAGGCCAATCAGACTAATAAGAATATATAAAACAAAAACATGAAAAAGTTGAGAATATTATATCTGTATATCCCATTTACTATAGCATGAGAAATAAGGCATAATATGTAAAGCAGAGGCAAATCTAAATTTTAAGGACAAGGAAGAACTCAGATGAAACAAATGCTTAATAAATATTCCAATCTTTATGATCCTCTGACATGAATTTTACTAGCTACCTTAGCTACATTGAAACAAATTATCTTTTTACATTTCTAAGAACCCAATACCACATCATCACAGCAGAATACAATCAATAGCTTATCATTCTATCATCAATGTTAAGAAAAAGTGATAAACATGATAGATTACAAAATACATACTTTCTTATAATTATGAAAAAACAGTAAAAATATTCTTAAATTTAAAACTAGAAGAGAGGAAAAATACAAAAACCAGAAATCCTCAGGATTACTAAACAGCAATAACCCTGAGTCCCAACTAACAGGAAATGCAATAGTGCCAGGTGAAAACAATCAGTGCTAATTAGCATATCTATAGGTCTTTCCTCCATAAGGAAAGATGTCCTGATCCTAGGACTGGTGAACACAATCTATCCAATCTGCCTCCTCCATTAGGATTCCAACCCAAGTCTGTTTACAAATCCCATAATCCTTCCCCACCTCAATGTGCTTCCATTCAATGTGGGTACATGTGGAGCTAAAATACCACTGTGGAATTTTAATTGAAGTCTTCAATTCTACAATGCCCAACTCAGATTTTTGTTACTATTAATTTTTAAATATTTTTTATTTGTATATAGACATATTACCTATATTTATTTATTTGTATGTGGTTCTGAGGCTTGAACTCAGTGTCTTACACTTGCAAGGTAAGCACTCTACCATTCAGCTACAACCCCAGCCCCCAACTCAGACTTTTTACAAACAACTATCCATGCTTCAATTAGTCAGCATTTATTTCAATTATATGTCATCAAAGGTTAAAAAAAATTACAAATAAATAAAACTAAATATACTTTTCATGATATGAACAAAATATTCTAAAACAATGCAAGGTGTCTTTCGGTCATGACATTTTATACTATGATCTGGATCATGCTACAATTCACTAATGAGAATCACAATGTATATTCAATAACAAGGTAGTATTCCAAAAACGAGGTAATAAGAATGAAAACTGATGGTTGCTACATTTTTGCTTGTACATGTCCCTACTTCTTCTGTATGACTCACTAATAAATATTTTTGCCCAAATTAACCAGTCATCATGGACAAAGCTGATTAAAATAAAATATATTTGATTCAGCAATTGTGGCTTTATAATTCCTCTCTCAATTTTTAGAACTAGCACTTTGTTTTATACACTTCTATTTATAACAAGAATCTTTGCTAATTTACAAGGCTAGGTGTAGCCCATGAGAGTCAGGAAGCATAGATATTACTACTTCCAGCACAATAATCCCATTTTGGTAGTCCTTATCCATGCTAGCTCAATGTAACTTAAACTATTCGTTAATACTTGCAACAATACCCTACAGTTTGATCTTCTCCTTTTCCTCCTCCTCCTTTTTTTTTTTTTCCTTTCTTTTTCTTCTCTTAGTACTGGGAATTAAACTCAGGGCCCTGTGCATGCTAGGCAAGTGCTCTACCACTGAGCTATATCCCCAGCACTTCCCACCACCCCAGCCCTTTTATTATATTTTATTTTGAGAGGGTCTCACTAAATTTCCCAGACTAGCCTTGAACTTATCCTCTTACATCAGACTCCCAAGTAGCTAGGATCACAGGTGTGATTCTGGCTGAGTCAAATCTTCTTAATATTCACCAAATACAATGAAAAGAGAGACTGGTAAATTGTATGTACCAGATATTGTATGTGAGACACAGCTAGGGGACAGCATCACTTTGCCCAGTGAAATGTCTTATTGCCTAAAGTACTATCTACAAACCAATTATTACGAACCAACAGCACTGATATCACCTGGGAACTTGTGAAAAATGAAGGATCCCAGGACTTATCTCAGACTTACTGGATCATGTTCTGCATGTTTAACAAAACCCCCATGTGATTCATACAAACCAAAGTTTGAGAAGAGTTAGTTTTAAAACAACAACAATCATCATCATCATCATCATCACCCTGGTGATGCACATCTGTAATCCCAGTACCTCAGGAGGCTGAGGCAGGTGATCATGAGTTCAAGGCCAGTCTGAACAACTTAGTGAAACCCTATCACAAAACAAAAAGATAAGAAAAGGGCTGGGGATGCAGCTCAGTGGCAAAGCATTCCTGGGTTTAATCCCAAGTACCAAAAAAAAAAAGAATAAATAAAATAATAATAATAATAACCTGAGAAACTGTTTTTAGGATACACCATTAAGATTATTATCCCAAAGAACTCTTAGAAGCAGAAAGCCCAAACCAAAGTGTATGTCTAAAGAACCAAGTACCTTATGCTGAAAATGTTCAGGGAAACCTTAAAAGGAACTGAAGATCCATACTTCAAGCATTTGAAAACAAAGCCTCAAATTCCCTCAGCATCAATTTTTTTGTAACTGCTTGCTAACATCAGACATACTATGTACCTTCAGAAAGTGATGAGTTATACCATGTACAACTTTCGTAGCAACAAATTATCAATTTACAAAATTTAAAGTCAACACATTGTGCCTCCTAGTCATTTAAGCTGGCAAGACTTGAAAGTACACAAAATCTGAAGTATCACATTGGAAATATTTGAGTTATGTTAAACAGCACTATGGAATTTAAACATTCATATGCTCAACCAATCCCTTCTCCTGGCCAATCGGCTTACTGATTAGCTTACATCTAACTTTCCAACACATTGCCTGGCTAAATTTAATGCTTAAAAATTTTAAAGATCTTTCTGTGTCCTTTTTTAAGTAAACCTTATTTCAAGCAAATCTCCTGAGCTAAAAAGAACCACCACTCCAACAGAATAATACCAAAAATGGCCTTGTGCTATAAAAGGCACTGGCTGAATTAAGTGAATTCTGTCTCTAACAAGAACCTTCTACAGAGGGAACCAAGAAGGCAAAGCCATGAAGGCCTTCAGTCCAGTAAGGGCCACGAAGCAGCGTGTCAGAAAGAAATTGTTTTTCTGCTCCTTTTGATGGGTTATGCTTTCAAGTCAGGAAATTAGAAACAGGTGTGCCAGAGGGCGCACACATCCTCGCTCCACACTGAAAAACACGCGTTTTCAATTTTCAAACATGAAAGGGACTCCTGTTGAATGAAAGAAGAAATGAAAATCCAGCTCTGTTTCTGGGAACCATATGATGGGAGCTTAGAAAATCTTTTGAGGAGTTGCTCTACTTACTCCTCTCCAACTGACAGCAGGTAGTACTCGACAATAGGAAGGAAAAAGCATTCTTTCAAGCGAGAACAATCAAAGGGAGAATTACATCAAGGATCATGGCGTTAGCATTTTAACCCATCACTTGATCTTATGCCTCTGTTTTTACTATTTCTTCACTTTGTATTTCAAAATTAGAAGTCTGTTCTTTCACAAAACAGCAACAAAGCAAAATGACAACAAGCAATGCAAACTAAGAATCTAGAAGGAAAAAGTCTTAGAAATTGCAAACATAAAAAAAAAAAAAAAATCTTTGGGGATCACCTGATCTACTGTAACCTAGGTCAACAATCTCAGAGAAAAACATCTTCCTCCATGATGTTCTGAGTTCTCCTGGAGCTCAGGGAGATGGTGACATTTCAGTCAGTTTAAGAGTGTCACAAGTAGTGTTACACTAACCAACACTGGTTTGGAGCAATTTGGGGGCAAGATGGGGACAGAAAGGGAATGTACTAATGGCTACAATGGTCAAGTCATTAGGTACACAAACAAAGATGTCCACACACGGCCCCTAGGGAGTCACTGTAGTGTACATTACCTACATGAATAGATGCAACAGAGCCTCGTTAAGAGCTAGCAAACTCTCAATGTATCAACATATATTGGCAAGAAACTTCGTTAGGTTATCAAGTAAAGCCACAGTTTTCAAGCCCTTTGAGGACAAGGACTATGTCTTTACTTCTTTCATATCCAGACTAGAGTATAGCCTCTAAAAGAGCTGTTACTTTAATACATTGGAACAACTACAATTCATCTTACTGAGGAGCAAAATACCTGAATTTATGTATACATGCAAAGACAGCCTTCAAATCCTTTAAATTTTTTGAATGATGTCTAATTATATGTTAAAATGTTCCTTACACAATATTTGAAAAATAAAGCACATTACAAGTTAATGGCATTCCCCCCTTTGTTTCATGGCAAAAATCCACCAAAAATATTAATAATGACTATCACAGGAAGGCAAAATTATCAGTTTCATTTCCAAATTATCTTCAATGAGTATGCATTATTTCACAATGGGGAAAAAAATTCACTCATTTAAAACCTCTAAGATACATGATAACAAAAGCCATCGACATTTAACTGGTTTCTGAGAAAATGATCTGACATAATTCAGAATTCTATTTTATTTTGATCCATCAGTGACTTTAGTTATTTAAAAGGCAGGAAATAATATATTAATAGTTCATCAGATATGAAGTGACCTAATTAACAGTATGCAACAGTCTCAGAATAGAATTCCCAACCCAGATAATTACTTTATTTCTTGGAAATGTGCTGGCAGTTCATATACTCTGCTATCTATACATCAATGGTATCTTTCCCCTCCCCCCAATAACCAAACAGACCAAAAAGTCAACTGCTTTTAAGATGATGATGTTTACAAGTATGAAGGTTTTATCTACACTCACATCTAGAAGTCATAATTCACAAAAGATTTCTCGGCATTATTCCCAATTCTACATATTGTGTCTCAAATTATTTTAGCGTAAGTGGCTGTTCCTTAACCCGAGTATTCTAAGAATCCTGACAAATATGACAAGCTTATGGAAGCTTTTTATTTCATAAGTACAAGAAGCTTCTAAGAAGCCAAGTGTCACCCCTGTAGAGAGAAATAGCAGTTCCTAATAAGGCAGATTAAAGAACCAGAGTGGGCTGAAGAGTCTGGATTCTACCAACAGGATTAACAGCTGTGTACTTTTACTTCTTGACTAGTCTTGCTTCTTACTGTCTGAATCATTGCTCATTTTTCCAGAACAACCTGAGAAATTAAACATCTATCTTCATGTGCTTCTAACAGTATAAGCATCCTCCAATTCAAAAGGATCCCCACATCATACAAAAAAGTTACTTAAAGTCTTCCAGAGACTATCATCTATGATATTAAATTAAACTCCAGATACTTTATCATTGTGCAGCTTCCTCAGGCATCCTCTGCTGTCGTTAGAATGTATCACTCCCAACCCCTCACTTACCTTTCTCTCCGCCCTGACTCACCTGAGCTTGCCTCCCTCATCCCAGCCCAATGTATTTATTTCTCATTCACATTCATTCATTCAACCAACATCAGGAATTATACGCGATGAGCACCATTTGCACATCAGTAAACAAAACTGTTGGAAACCCTGACTCTATGGAATTTAGAGTGAATAGAAAACAAAGATATAAGATATAAAATGTTAGATGATGATACATACAATGGACAAAATAAAACATTGAAGGAGAGTAAGAACAGTTACATGTTTATTAAAGGATGGTCAAAGAAGATCTCAGCAACAAATCAAATCATGTGAATAAAGACTTAAAGAGTGGAGGCTGAGGTATGAGTTCCTAAGGGTAGAGAGTTAAAGGATAGAAAGCAACTCAGGCACAGGTCCTTAGGTGGGAATGTATATGGCATGTTTGGAATAAAGCAAGGCAACCATCACAGCTGGAATTGAATGAACAAAGGAAGAACAAGGTAAGAGCTGAAATATGAAGGGAAGTTGGATCCTTAATAAGGACTTTAGCTTTTCCATTGAATAAGATGGGAAGGGGGAAGGGGGTTGCGGCTCAGTGGTAAAGGCTTGCCTAGCACATATAAAGCACTGGGTTAGATCCTCAGCACCACATTAAAAATAAATAAATAAAGATATGTGTTCATCTACAACTAAAAAAAAAATTTAAAAAAAAGATGGGAAGCAATTGGACAGTTCAAAGGAGAGAAAGACATAATTTCAGTTAGGGTGATCAAAAACCTTCATGTTGAGAATTGAATAAAGGAAGATTAAGCAAAAAGCAAAAGAACAGCAAGGGTATTACTGCCATAGGCCAGAGAAGAGGCAACAGCATCTTGGATCTGTTAGTAGCAGCGCAGATGCTAAGAAGTGATTTGTTTAAAATATATTTAGCCAGAGATTAGGTGAGAGTGAGATAAAAAGAGGACCAACGATGGCTCCAAGGTTTTACTGGAAGTTACTGGGAGTTACTGGGACGACAAAGTTGCCACATGTTGTGTGGAAAACATTTCAAGAGAACACGTTTTTGAGAGGGAGAGGTGAGCAATATCAAGAGCTCATATTGGACATGCTAAATTTGAGATGTTCATTAGAAATATGAGTGAAGACTTTTTACAAGAAGTTGAATTATAACTAAGTTCTAGGGAGAGGCCCAAATTGAAGATAAAAATATGGGAGTTGTCAGCATATATAGGTGATACTTAACCATTAGATTAAATGACAGACCATGGGAGTACATATACAAAGAAGGAAGAGGTTCAGGGACCACTAGTCCTTGGGGCACTGCAACACAAAGCAGTAAAAGAGATGAAAAACAGTAAAAAAGGATACTTATAATGAGTAGCCAGAGAGGTAGAATACCAGGAAAGTGTGCCCCCTGAAGTCTATCAAGAACAGTATTTTCAGGAGAAGCAAATCATTCAAACAACTCTGTCAAATGGTATTCACAGGACTAAGAAATGAACTGGATTTTGAAAGCTAACTGTTAATCTTGACAAGAGAAGACTGGTGGAGTGGTCGAGGAGAAGGCCTGACTAAAGTAGTTATAAGAATAAATAAAGCCGGGCGCGGTAGCGCATGCCTGTAATTCCATCGGCTCAGGAGGCTGAGGCAGGAGGATCATGAGTTCAAAGCCAGTCTCAGTAAAAAGCGAGGTGCTAAACAACTCAGTGAGACCCTGTCTCTAAATAAAATACAAAATAGAGCTGAGGATATGAATCAGTGGCCGAGTGCCCCTGAGTTCAATCCCAGTACCAAAAAAAAAAAAGAAAAGAATAAACAGACAGGCACAGTGACACACACCTGTAATCCCAGAGGCTCAGGAGGCTGAGGCAGGAGGATCGTGAGTTCAAAGCCAGCCTTAGCAAAAGCAAGGTGATAAGCAACTCAGTGAGACTCTAAATAAAATATAAATACAAAATAGGCCTAAGGATGTTGCTCAGTGGTCGAATGTCCCTTAGTTCAAGCTCTGGTACCCTGCCCCCACAAAAAAATAATAAATGAAGCTGGGCATGGTGGTTCATGCCTGTAATCCCAGCAGCTCAGGTGGGTGAGGCAGGAGTATGGAAAGTTCAAAGCCAACCTCAGCAACTTAACAAGGCCGTGTCTCAAAATAAAAAATAAGAAGGGCTAAGGATGTAGCTCAGTGGTTAATTGCCCTTGGGTTCAACCCCAAGTACAAAAAAAACGGGGACTGGGGAGTAAATGAAGAAACTAGAAAAAATAACAAATCTCAAGTGCTGACAATTCCTTAAAGTTTCACCTTGAAGATGTTAAGAAATGTGTAAAGAACCAGAAGGAAAAATGAATCCCTAGGTGACATGCACAGAGTCCTGAGTATTATTAGGCTTTTATTCACCAACGGTGCCTTTTGCACAGAGAAAGAAGCTGAAGTATGGTTTCCTGACTGTCTTCTCCCCATCCCTAAAAAGCAGTGACCACATAGCACTTATAGACATCTCAGCAACACTCTCATGTTGGCTCCTGCTGCATTTAAATTCCCTCTCACAGGAAGGTGCCTCTTCCCCTTCTGAGAAAAGTCCCTTGAGGGAGTTTTGGAGCACAGACCCATTGAACAATCTTCCATAGAGGAGCAAGAGACATTTGGTAGCTCCTTATATTGAGAAACTAAAAAAAAAAAAAAAAACTCTTCCAGTCCTTCAGTAGAAGACCTAAAGCATGAGCTCAAAAATATTAAGGTATAAGGTTGTTCTTAATGTTTGCATTTTTAAAAATCCCATTCAGCTCTAAAACAACTCCTAGTAATCACAGTAATAGTTCTCACAGCCCTCAGGTTCCTAGGACTGTCCAGAACCAAGACCTAAAAAAGCCAAGGACCTAGAAAATCATAAATCACTGGGCCTCGTAACAGAAATCAGGTAGCCTATCTGTCTTCACATCAGAACCCTTTAAGAAACAGATTGAAGCTTACATCTTTTGACCTCCAATCAGATACCATTAATACCCTCTGGACTCACTATTTCTCTTTAAGGGAAGGAAGGAAGGAAGGAAAGAAGGAAGGATGGGAGGGAGGGAGGGACAAATTACAGAAGACCAAAATTAAGGTCAACCAGAGCATAAATTTAATCTGATTTTTTCCTCCTCTGATCTTCTAATCCTGATTATTTGCTCTTCCTTTCCATAGCCAGAGACAAAGCACAGATGTTATCTTAGAGCATGCATCTGATGTGCTACTGAAAAATTATGTGTGAATACAAAGTTGGCAAAATTGAATCATATTTTAAATGCTATTTTTAAAAATTCTATGGTACATAATCTTTTAGAAAAAGTAAGCATCCTAGAAGAGGTTGGAATCACACATGCATTTAGTAATTTTTATTTGTATATTAGACTCTTTACCATGTGCAAGGTTCTGTGCCAGACACATAGGAGACACAAATATACCCATGGCCCTTCTTTCCTCAAGCATTTATCTTTCTGCTTTTGAAAGGGCCTGAATCGTTTTTTCATTTTCACACACACAAAAAAAGCTGAAAATAAGAAAATCTTTAGACTGTCAATTCCAAATTCCACTTTTTTCATATTTAAAAGTTCTGGTATCAGGAGTTCATTACAATTGATGACATCCTCCCATGCTGCCTATGGGCTGCGGTGGTAATGGAGTTGCCACTGCCTCATGTTCCTGTTGGTTGACCGTTCAGTATGTTCCATGTTAGAACTACATGAGTTCAGTTTACTTGCTATTTAAGATGTGTTTCAAATGATTACAGTATGATATAGAACTGAAATTTAAAATGATTATGTATATAGGAAGGCATGGAAATAGCAATGGGGTGTGAATTTATTATCAGTGAAGTAAAAAATTCTCATTACCCAATTCTATACTTACTTATAAAGTAACAACCAAAAATTAAGATATGAGGGGCTGTGGTTGTAGCTCAATGATAGAGTGCTTGCCTAGCATGTGGAGGCACTGCGTTCAATCCTCAACACCATATAAAAATAAAGGTATAAAAAATATTTTAAAAAATTAAGTGATGAGAAAGCAGTGTGTCATGCTTCAACTGGCTGCATTTTTCCTTTTCTTAGAGGTATAAAAATAATAGTGTGTTTTATAAAAGATAGTGACTGAGATTCAATGGAACACTGGATGAAGACATACACTAAGTATCTTCCATATGTCATCTCATTCAGTTCTCACAGCACTGGTAGATATTATTCCAAATAATGTGCAAATAATATTGCACATTATTGTACAAATAATGCCCTGCTCAGGTTCGACAGTTAGTAAATCTGGACAAGAACCAAGTTGTTTGCTCTGCTCCATCCCTAATGAGGCAAATTCCCTTGACACCAGAACATTAGTCAAGAGTTTACAAGATCAGCTCCTGTCACTCTATCCCTCAACTCATTCCTTCCCAACCAACAATGAGAAAAAGATGGTGGAGTTTATCCCCTAAGCTAATGACCAAATCACCTTTCTGGCCTCAATAGAGTCCTATCCTGCTTATCCTGCTTTTCAATTATCACTTTCCAAGATACATAAACCCAAAATGCTGATCAGTTTTCTGGATTTTCTACAACAGTCTGAGGCACAAGTCTTTGTGGGGAATGATGATTTGAATCATGGCCTCTGACTTTCTCATGTCTGCACTCTCCTGTGAACTGCCTGTGCAAAGGTACAGGTCAAGATGGCCCAGTTGCTATGGTGATGCCGGCCTGGGAGGCTATTTGCAAAGGCAGACAGCAATTATCAGTTGAGGCCTTTAATATAGGCATCAACTCCCAGGGATAGAGAATTCTGAGCATAACCACATGACCCTAACATCTCACCAGTCCTGCAAAGATGCAATATGATAAGCTGGATATCAAAGTTAAAAGGCTACTCTGGATGTCATAATCTGGTAACTCAAAAGTATCTTTAGTCATATGGAACTATCTCAACTAATGCAGTTGGACAAATGAGAAAATATCCAAGACGAAAAAGGAAAGACCTCATTTTTATAATTTTAGCTTTAAATTACACTCCTCTTAATAGAATTAAATTGACAAAGTAAGCTTTTATCCAACTTCTATGACACTAATTTTTAAAAAGTGTGTTGGGCTATGGAGGTACATAAACTCAAGGGAATGTAATCTCAAAGTGGCCCAGGCAGGTACTCAGAATCTTGATTTAAAATATACTTCTGTTCCTCACACCTATATATAAGAGCAACATCTAGACAATAAACTTAACTTACAGAAATACATATTAACCAAAAAAAAAAAAAAAATCGACACAATATATGATACCAACTAAAATCTCTTTGAGAAAATAAAAAATGAAACAAGGAATTATATGTTTTAGACTACAGTTTTTTCACATACAACTATTTTCCATACACACAGGAGCAAACTTAATTGTGTACACTGGCTAATTCATAAATACTATACATCAAGATTTTCAGATTCCATTAATATTAAATTTAGAAATTAACTCATTACATTCTGCTTATCTTCTCTAAATAAAAGACTAAAAACAAAATTTTTCCCAATTATATTAGAATGGTTTAAATTCAACATTACATTGTGTCCAAACTTCACCCAGTAGGCCAGTGGCTCATAATCTTATTGTTTCACTGATGCAAGGAAAGAAGCAAAGTCAGCAGGCAGCCACAACAGGTGGGCAGGGGAACACAGGTCTGAAATAGCAGGATCAGGTGAGTAGAAATGGAAAGAAGCAACAAACTTGAGAATTGTGGCAAGATTTCAAGCTAAGCAAAGAATAGGTTAGTAAGGGGCAATAAAAAAGCTAGGAAATTCAGGTAAAAGGTGGCCATGGGTTGAGGATAAAGAATAAGTTGTTCTGTTCAACCTACTGAGTCTGACATACATATATGATATTCATAGGGGCATGTACAACAAGAAGGACTCATGAAAGAACTCATGTGGACTTCAATAGTAATGTCCATACCAGGCACAGTGGTGCACAACTATAATCTCAGCGGCTCAAGAGGCTAAGGTAGGAAGATCACAAGTTCAAAGCCAGCCTCATTAAATTGAGGTACGAAGCAACTCAGTGAGACCCTGTCTCTAAATAAAATACAAAATAGGGCTGGGAATGTGACTTAGTGGCCAAGTGCCCCTGAGTTCAGTCCCTGGTACACCACCCCCCCCCCAAAAAAAAAAACAAGAGTAATG
The DNA here is from genome assembly GCF_001458135.2 of Marmota marmota marmota. Taxonomy (NCBI): domain Eukaryota; kingdom Metazoa; phylum Chordata; class Mammalia; order Rodentia; family Sciuridae; genus Marmota; species Marmota marmota. Next base: position 38,201,885 of record NW_026000026.1, read on the forward strand.
TCCAGAATAGACACAGATATGGAAGGCAATATCAAAGAGAGACCAACTGAAATTATGAGAACAACTATAGTAACAATAAGTCATCAAGAGGGGAGAAGAGAGACTCTAGTAGAGGACCAAGTTGAGATTATTATCGAAGAAGGACTAAAAAGAAGAATCTGTGAAGAAGGCCAAAGTGCAGCAGGTCAGAGAAGCAGAACAAACCAAGAGAGTTTCAGGTTCTATGCTACAGGCAATACCTGCATCAAAGACCACAGAAAGAATAAAGCAGTAAGCAGAGGTGGGCTACTGGACCCAGTGGGCAGTTTATCACTATGTTGGGCAGAAATCAATGTGGAAAGAAATAGAAGAAAAAAAAAGGAAGTGAAAGCAGTCACATCTGTCCACCTAGCTGATAAAGCTGAGAATACTGGGGAGAAAAGAACAGGACTATAACTTGAAGGATAACGTGGTAATGTGAGGAACTAATATAATTTTAAGCGGCAGCATCACCATATAAAAAGAAAAGCTATTGAATATATCTAGTACAAGTGTTATAAAAATTTGGAAATAGAAAATCGTTCTGCCTATTAAAACTCCCTGAAGCCCCCTATTTCCCACCCCTACACACACACACACACACTCTCTCTCTCTCTCTCTCTCTCATAAAATAATAATGACTTTCTAATATAGCACAAAAAGAGAGTCTATATTTTATTAAAAGTGTAGTGAGAGGAATAGTGGGTGTTATAAACTATACATTTTGAAATATAACCTTTTATGTTTTATGTCAACATTTTACTCAAGAGATTATCTCTTGCTGGCTGGGGTTGTAGCTCAGTGGTAGAAAGCATGCCTAGTATGTGTGAGGCACTGGCTTCAATTCTCAGCACTGCATATAAATAAACAAAATAAAAGTCCATTGACAACTAAAAAAAATTTTAAATACAATAAAAGATCTGTTAATTTTGTAAATTATTTGGTGTTTATATATCATTTTCATCCATTTGACACTGTTGTGGGCTATTACAGAAAAAAATACATTGATATACAAATAATTAAGTTATACTTAACTCCAGAGTTGTACTAAAAATGTTAGCAAACCATTTACACTGTGATACTAAACAATCCTTAAAACCTCCCCAAAACTCAAGATCTTTTTACACACATCAAAGCTTTTGTATATGTAGTGTCTTACAACATATTTTATGTTTCCCTAAAAATATTGCTTTTAGTCATTAAATGACTGACAGGGTTGCAGTTATGAAAAATGGTCATGAAATCAGCAAATACCTGAGGTACTCACAGCTGTGGAGTAGGGATTATGAACTCCAGTATTTTCAGCCCAGCAGCCACATCCATAAAGAGCAGCCTAGGAAAAAAGGAAATGGGGAGATATAATATTTCAGGAATATTATATGTAATTATCAGCTTTCACAGAAGAAACAAAGTCATGCCCATCTAATAAAGTCTGGTTTACTAATGACGTAGAACAACTTAATGATAATGCCAAAGAGTCTATGCAAACTATGCAATGGTTTTAACACTCTCAAAACCACATTTTCTTCTGTTTTGAGATATACAATACAATAGTATTAATTATATTTTTTCCACTGTGTCACAGAACACCATAAGTTATTCTTCCTCTCTAACTGTAATATGGTACTTATTTACCAACCTCTCCCCACCCATCTCCTCCCTATTCTCCTCAGTCTCTGATAACCCCAGAGTATACATAAATCAAAATATCATGTTATACCTCATAAATATGTACAAATATTATATGCAAATCAAAAAATAACACTAATTAATTAATTAAAATAAATAATACATTTGCAGCTATTCTACCTATCCAAACATTCTCAGAAAATAGCAAAATACAGTCTTTTTGGTCTCATCAGCAATGTATTCCTTCCCTGAAAATACTTTTTCCTTTTGTAGTTCGTTAGCTAGTTGCTCTTCTGGTCTCTTGAAATCAGTGTGGTTGCCTTAAAACAGGTGGTTTTTAAACTCAGTGCATGTTGAATTACTTGGGCAACTTGCTGATAAGAACCCTAATTTCTAGAGATTCTGTCTGGTTCAGTGTCTGAGAGAAGACATGGCCTTAGAGTACAGAAATGCAGATAATCCTTCTAACCACTGTCTAGGAAATCCTGTTTCAGGAGTCCTATTCCATGCCTCCATTTGGGTAGCACAATAGGAACTTCACACCACTCTATACCACAGGGCTCAGTATATGTTCATCACTGTGCTAGATTCTGCCATATGAAAAGAAAGAAAGGAAAAAGGCCTGTTTGAGCTAATCACTTTGTTAGGTGGTAGAAAAGATTATCAGTCTGAAATGACCAGGAACACAGTAAACTATTATGATTTATATAAAAGATTTTAACAATCATTTCTATTTTGTTTCCAATAATCCTATCCAGAATGTCTACATTCATCACCACAACATCCACAATGACTTCTCTGTCTTTGAGAGGGGACTCATAACTAATAACTTTTTCACTCCTCAGAAGAGAATTAGTAAAAACCCTTGGCTAGCTATTGCAAAAATACAAGGAGCCAACTCAACGAGTTCATTACCACATGCTTAGTAAGAATGAAATACAGGGGGAAAAAAAACTAAATTTCTATCCATAAAGAAAGGCTAAATAAACTTTGGCAGAGAAATACATGGAATTTGTTGCACAGGTTAAAAATAAAACAAGTAGATTTTAAAAAATCTTTAGGAATGGATATGGAAATATCTCCAAACATATTGTTGAATTTTAAAAAAAAGCAAGTTACAATAATACATTCAGTATTCACTGTCACTGATAGAGAAAAAGATACTCCCATGAAAAGTACTGTTATCTTCTGGGAACTCACTTCTAAGGACTAGGCTAAGACTGGGACTGGTGGCCAGGAAGATTTCAGCTTACTTTGATATTCTGTTATTTTTCACAAGGACCTTACAACTCAGTTGCTCCAATATTCTACCCAGAGTAGGAAACATCCCAGGCATAGGATCTAACTACCTAATGTGACAACATATTCCCCTATTGGACATTTTCCACTGATGGAATCCTTGGATTGAACAAATATCTGCTTGATTATAACTTCTATCTACTAGTCTTGGTTCTGATTTCTGGAAATACCTTAACTTCCATATAATTGTGAGCTATTCCCCAAGATTTTCAGACAAACAACCTCCCCTCCTCTCTTAATCACTTTCCTTGAGAAATAATTCAGAATCCAGGATATTTATTCATGTAACCTACAGTTGCCCTTTCTAGTTTTTACTAACAAAAGTCTTGTTAAAAAAAATAGAACCAAGAACTCAACAGGACACTTCAAATATGACAAACAGTGGGAAATCTGTTACAGGCTTTGAAAACACTATGATTCTAAAATACATGCCTTAGTTTCATTTCCCAAAACTGCTGGGCCAGTGTGGCAACTGAAAGCCCTTTAGAAGTGATTTAGCACGTGGAGTTCAGAATAATACTAGCAGATTTGTACAGTAATCATTCAACTGGTACTCTTTGCAGCAGGTGCTAGGGCAGACAAAGTCTCAGAGAACACAAGACCCTAGTGGAAAGGTTCATCATTCTTCATTGAAAACTCTGAACATTTTCCCATCATCATTTCCATTCCTCTCAATTACTTTGACCAGGAGTCTGCACTCAAAAAAAAAAAAAAACTAGTACAAAAATCTACAAGAATACCCCTTAGTAAGCCAGTGGAAGTCGTCTCCCTAGGAAAGTAAGAATATTTATGCTTCCCTCTGTTTCTTCTAAGCAAATTCCCTTTAGAATGCCCTCCCTTAATATCATGAATTCGAGTTGTCTTCCTTCTTAACCTTCTGAAATTGGTTAGGCTGAGGCAGTCGCAGGTAAGATGAGAGAAAGAACAAGATGTTATCTCTCTCTTATCTACTTCTTTGCTGAAAACACATCAAAAGCAGGACTTTAAAATAAAATTTTTAAAAGTTTCCTTCTTTCTGGTAGTAAAATTTTATTAAGGTTATTATTGTGGAGTAAAAGTAGGTCATATAAGTGATTATTATTACTAAACAGCCATTGTTTCTCCTTCTATAAAATAAAGATGATAAAAATATACACTACCATAGTTTTGCCAAAGGATCACATAAATTAACAACCTATTACACAAAGCAAGTGCTTCATAAACAGTAGCTATGGATGTTATAACTAGGGGCTATGATACACAGTTTTAAAGTGTTACATCATATAATCTTCTAGTACTTGGTAAGGTAGCTAGTATCCTCATTTTACACTTAGAGAGAGTGGAGCTTAGAGATGTTGAGTAATTTACTCAAGGTATGGAGAAAGGAAAGTGAGAGATGGGATTAGAATAAAGGTTTACCTGAATTTAAAGTCCATACTCTTACCCACTAAACTCATTGTGTGTTTATATGGGGTGACATGAGGGGAAGTGGGAGTGGAATGTAATAATTGCTTTCTTGTGTCCAAATTGTGAGTGTAATCATTATAGTGAACTAAAGAAGGAAGTTCTAATCCAAATTGCTATTTTTTCATCTGCAGTGCTTTCAGTACAGGGTAATATGCTAAAATTTTAAGTAGTTAATTTAAGCATTTAAAGTGCACTGAATTCAACACATTTTGAAAAAATAATTAACCTTTGATACAATTTGCTTTTGTATTTTGTTTCATTCTGTGAAAAACTCTTCTTTACCTCTCATCTGATGATTCATATTTTCAGGCTTATCACATCTCCTTTATCCAGCAATATAATCCAATTAAACAGCTTCGTCTCCTGTAAGTACCTTGACTCCTTTCCCCCATGTCCTTTTCTGATTTTTTGTTCAGCTCTCACAGTTGTATATTCATAAATTAGCCAAGTGGAGCAAATAAACACATAAATTTTACAGAAGTATTCTTTTTCCAGAATAGTCCCATGTGTGGTAGTAGAATGGCTTCAAGATTTTTAAATGTTATAGTCTGGTAACATAGTCCAGAACTATCTTTGGTTCTGTCATTGCTACTTGCTAACTAAAACAAACAGAAAACAATGAGAAAATCATGGGAATTACTAGGCAATGAAGGCAACTCTGTTGGCTTTTCTCTCTCCTCCACGAGGGCATCCAAATACGATATGCCAAGCTTGAGTATATTATTCCAAACTTGAAAAATACACAGGTTATATAATGTGGAAAAATACTGTGGATATACAAAGACTTCTGTCGTGAGTTCATAGCACTGTTGGGTAATCATTCTCCATAAGTCCCCTGTATGGTAGGCAAAGTGTAGCACAAAAGTAATTACTCTTCCCTTCCACTTCCCCCTAGTATTGAACTGTAAGTGACTTGTCCACATAAAGGGAAGATCAAGGAATATTCCTAGGGGCTTTGCAAAGGTATCTTCCCTGAATCAGACATACTGCTTCAAGTATCACTAACCATCATAACCATAGCAACTGTGACACTGACTCTTTCTCATATGTGAGGGGCACACAGCATGATAAGCCATACTGCATACACAAGACAAAATCCAAATACTTAGTTTTAAAAAATACCTCCACGCAACTAGTTTAAAAGACTCCATGAGAATAATTAATTTGTTCACTCAATACTCAACACTTATTAATTAAGCCCCTAAGTAATGGGCCAAATTGGTTATACTCAGAATGCTTAGAATATTCAAATGAATTTTTAAATTTTATTCTCAATATAAAACTGAAGGTTGGAAATGGGAAGGATGGGGTGAAGAAGATGTAAGAGATCTGGAAATAAGCAAATGTCACACAAATCAGACCATCCTCATTTCTACATTTCATGTGTTAGTGACCTGAAATTCTAGTTATTCTACAAAATGCCTAAAATGATTAATCAGAAGAGAGATGTAGATTGTCAAACAAAATGTTACGATTACTTGAATGGAAAAAAATAAAAAAATATAACTCTAAAATCATTTTTTTTAACTAAAAAGCAAGCAAATAAAGCTTGGTCTTAAAGAGAGTGATACACACACACACACACACACACACACACATATATACACACACAAAATTGACAATGAAAATCAACACACATCTATTAAATATCTACTAAATATTCAGGTCAGTACTCAGCCCATTGAAAGTAGTAAAACTAGGATTACCAGTTGTAAAGATCAGAAAGAACCCTATCAATACTAGACAGAATTTTTTTAAGAAATTATTTTGAAAAGTTTTTTTTAATTTATATTAGACAAAAGTTAAAGAATAATGATTACTTTTCCTAATGGGAAAAATATATCCCTAGTGGTTTAAAAATTGTGAACTAGAAAATTTCATGTTTCATTTTGGAAAACTAGTGTATGAATCCTATAATTAATTACCTGCCCAACTCTTCCTGGATGTTTCAAGGCCAAGCCTCCACTGGAGACAGCAGCAGCAACATTCCCTTCGTGGTCCACAACCACAGCGCCCACCGTGTCCAAAGTGCCTGAGTCATTTTCCTGTAGGGCAAAAGGGGCATGAGTGTGGAACAATCTGATGTGACTACACAGCACTTTTCAGTAAAATCACAACAGTATTTGAACTAATCCTAAGTGGAAACTTAAATAATCTCCTAAAATTATCTATTAGCAAGTTGCCATTTAAATCCTGTGTAAGTCAAAATGTATTTTCCCCTAAAACATCATGAAAGCAAGGGTCTCTAACAATATTTTATTTTCCTTTAATAAGACTAATTATGTACATATATATGTATATATATATACACATATTGTGTGTATATTAGTTGTTGATTGATTTATTTATATGCAGTACTGAAAATTGAACCAAGTGCCTCACACACGTGAGGCAACAGCTCTACTACTGAGCCACAACCCCAGCCCAATAACAGCCTAATAGGGAAAAACTATCAAATCAATATAAAATATATAGCAGTATCTCCCAAACTCAGGAATTAAGTCTGTGATTGAGAATTTATAGAGAAAAAGATCTTTGGCATAAGTGAGCCAATAAATCCCAATATTAGTATTTTTTAATACTTTATTAGTTGTTGGTGGACCTTATTTTTTTTTAAAATGTGCTGAGAATCGAACCCAGTGCCTCACACACACTAGGCAAGCACTCTACCACTGAGCCACAATCCCACCTCTAACATCAGTATTTTCAAAATATGTTATATACAAACTTCAAAAAGTAATATATTCAGCATGGTAAATGAAGAAAATGACATTTACAACCTTGTACTACATCATCATTTTCTCTTATAATTCCTTGTCTGCAATAAACTTTATGGTATGGTCCCTTCTCTGCTATATCATTAATATGTTTGATATATCACTCACATGTATGGCCAGAAAGTTCTATGTTCTTAGGAGGTAGCTTTATGTCTCTATGTCTTGTCCCAGGTCCCACATGTTGAAGACATTTTACATTTAGTGACTATTTGCAGCTGTCTCCTACCACAGAGGTTTCTGGGTCACGTGTGCCATACAAATTACTGGATAAAAAATCAAAAGTGTGTGGTAGGGACAAGAAAAAATTTTGTGAAAAAGTAATCTTTTTCTCATATTTTACAAAGGAAGGTTACGGAAGGTCTCTAGGTTAATAGTAGTTACAATAGTGTTCTTAGACTGACAGTGATTTTCAAACCCTAGACCCTACCGTACTCCCCTTCCCAGCATATGTGAAAGAGCCAGGCACAACCCCAGGTTCAACAAGAATAGTTTCCCTTCCTGTGTGGTTTACTGTTTATACTACTGAGCAAAACTCTGTACTGAGGGATTCCTGCCTAAAAACAAAGTGACACACCAAGGCAACCACCAGAAATGTCAATTCACTCCTGGAGTCATCTCAGAAGTTGAGTGACATTGAAGGGTGGTTTTAAATATTGGAAGCAAAAGGCAAACAAAAGAGTTTTCCTTAAACAAAATGAAGGTAGAGTATGCAAAAAAAATTAACATTAAATTTGACAGGGGAAGGTACTTATATCTAGACAGTAACATTTCTTGGTCTAAATTCTAGCATCCACTAAATATACTGAAACACTATGATGTATTTACTTTGATAGAAAAAGGTTAACTAGCTGAAATGAGCACCATATTCTTAATCTCTCTTTAACCACACATGGGGGCACTCTAGCTAATAAATTTGCATGGTCACATCCCAGAATAACAATTTTGCTTATGGCAGGAACCTAAATTTCAAGGATAGGTGCCTGACCATAAATTCATTGAGAAAAGCTTGATCCACTATCTCACTGAACAAGCACAGTTTATATTCTTTTGTGGATAAGATTAAAAACAAAGTACAGAAATGCATTAAAAACATTTTACTACAGAAATTGGATAATCTCTAAAGAGAACTATGCCTTAAAGGTGAATATTTGTTTTATTATTCTAATAATTTCTAAGACTTTATCTCCTTACAACATTGGGTACAGAAATGTCTGTCCATCATCCAGAGGCCAAGTCATATGACTTCTATAGCAGAACTTCTCAAACTTTAATATGCATGCATATCATCTGGAGAATTCGTTTAAAAGCAGATTCTGATGGGGTAATCTCAGAGCTGGCCAAAACTGTATATCTAACAACTTTCTAGATAATGCTGATGCTCATCCACAGATCCTACTTTGAGAAACAAGGTGTGATAGTACCCCCATCCCATAGGTTCCTCATCAGCCAAACACCTGCTCCAGTCTGAGGAAAACAATATCATAGGCACAGAACTACTGAAGGAGAAACTTAGATCACCTAAAATGAACATTATGTCAATAAAAAAAGATTTGAGTTCTAACTTGTACAACCTTCAATTGGTAGCCTATCACCACTATTATACCACCAGGCATATAAAGTATTGATCCTGCACTGATGCTGCACAGTTTTCTTTGTTGAAATAGATAACTCCCATACTTAACTTTTCTCAAGAACAACAACATAAAAGTTAAGAAAGGGTATTTTTTCCCTAAGATTATTTTGTGGAGGTGGAGATGTAGTTCAGTCACAGAGTGCATAACACCCTGAATTCCAGCACCAAGAAAAATAAAATAAAGTTGCTTAAGATTATTTTTGGAAATGTTTTATTGAGGGATATATATATCAGAAATCACTTCTTGCCTTTTTCCCCAGTTATAAAGTTCTGGAAACATTTACATACTATTTTTTCTTCTAGTCCAGGTACAATGTAAAATAAAGTTTACTATCTTCATCTATCCCTGTAGATAAGGGTAATTGCTTCTAGTGAATAATCAAATTATAGCTTTCCTATTTCACCCTCTGTTCTATGGAGTAATGTCACTTCTCTTACTTTTTAATTGACCAACAAAAGTTTTATATATATACATATGTACACATACACACACACACACACACACACATACACACACACACTGTACAACATGTTTTAATGTAAGTATAGGTTGCAGAATTGCAAAATCAAGATAATTAACAGATGTATAATCTCACATATATAATTTTCTGTGTTTTGTATGTAAAGTGGGGTATGGATCCTTAATATCCACCCAGACTCCATTTCTTAGTGGTGCTAGGGATCAAACTCAGGGCCTAATGCATGCTAAGCAAGCACTCTATAACTGTGCTATACCCATAGTCCCTAAAATCTACTCATTTAAGGATTAGTTCTTTTTTATCAACTGCAGTTGGCTGATTTTATCCAAGCATTCTGCAAAATAGACCTTTACAGTGGGGATACACAACATATATATATTGATACACATATATTACCTATAAAACAATTCTCCTAGCATTTCAATCAGGACATGGTGAACCACTGGAACTTTCATGCCTAACAAAACTACTGCAGAGAGATACAAAAACTGATGTCAATATAACTGGATTTTTTATATAGATGAATTTATTTAACTTGGTTTTAAAAAATGAAAAATCATGCAAAAAACAGAGGATTCTGTTCCAAATAAAGCTACATATTCCTAAGGGTATGTAACACCTGCAAAATTCAGAATTACTTCATAAATATTCAAGAATTATTTCATAGACTTCACATACTGCAAAGCAAATTTAAGGATGATGAAGTAATATTTAAGCATTTTTATGAAGTGCAGATAAATTAAGTGAAAGACAAACATTGGTAGTTTTGCCATAATAATTTCACAGAGCTCATTTGTATGGGAATGAAATCTTGGGTTAAAAAACACACAATGACTGTTACTATATAGAGCTACCATTACACTCTTACACTCCATAAATACTTAAAAATACATCACCACACAGATACACATGTGCCTATTGTCCTTGACTGAAACATGCTATTTATATTACTTTTGTGATAAAATTGTGACTAAAAAGCAACTGTATAAACTATAGTTCCCTGCAGAACAAACACATGTACATAAAGCTCACATAGAAAATATAAGTATTGTAGAAAATATAGAAATAAAATTCTCTTAATGTAACCATAAGATAATGGTAATTACTTCTGGTTTTCTCTACTCCAAATTAGAGATAGCAATTACACAGTTATTGTAAGAATCAAAGGAAGTAACATATGTAAACTATACTACAAAGAACGAATTTCTTGAAACAAGATACTTCCCACCAGAAAATTACACCTCTAGTCTGCTTTCTAACTGAAATATGCCACAACACACCATTCTATCACTTGTCATCACTTGTCTCATTAACATGGTCTTTCCTTTGCACAGAATTACTCAAACATCAAATAGCTAAAATACAAGAATTAATATTAAAAGTATGAGTGCATCTTAAAATTGATGTCATGGGATTATCCTAATATAATAATAAAAAAGGAAATGACACTTTTTTTAAAAAAATGCCAAGCTTCCTTATATACTTTTATTAAGTTTAAGAGCAGCATTATAACCAGCATAAGCCTCCACTTATGCAGATCAGTGTGCCCTACATGACAATACAATAACATCTCCCTAAAGCTTTAATATACCTGAGTATCTGAAACAAGGAAAGATGGCTCTAGACACAGGAGATCTAACCTGGTTCTGTTTAACTCCCACAAATCAGCCCCTGACAATGGAGCCACTGTGGGCTAAAGCGTATCAACTATGGGTAAACAAAGTCTAATTTAGCTAGAAATATCAGGATTCTCTTCTGTGTCTGGATTGACTGAAACCAGGGAAAATCTGGATGTAGAAATATCCAATGATTTTTCCCTTTCCTCTATAGAAAATCATCCTCTGCTGACCAAAACCACAAACAATGATTCTTGTAAGCTATAAGAATCTTTCTGTAGTAGGTATGCATTAATCATTTTTGTAGTACAGTTCAAATGACTACCAAACATATTTAGAACGGAGAATAAAACTTCATACTACATAAAACCCCTTATTTATTTCTTAAATTAAGAAAAGTTAGAATCTTTCAGCTTAACATAAAAATAAAGTGGATGAACCATGCTTTTATTGAGGATTTCATGTGATCTGTATTATAGCTTGAGTTATAAATTTATACCATAACAAATTTCTGGGGATTACCTAAAAAACTAAAATGCTTAAAGACAGCAAAGGATAATGCTATTCAACTGGTAGAATTTTTATCCAGTATTCTGGGGCTTACATCATTACAGGTATAAAAAGTAATGGTATTAATATTGTTTTTAAAGAAAATCTTTCAAATGTGAATTTTAGGGTTTTTTTTTTTCTCTTTAAAACAGAATAGTTGGAAAGTTTTAGTGTATATGTCTAGTGAGTATGTATAAGTGATGGCACAGACCAGATGAATACACTCATAACATAGATTATTCCACAAGTGAATAGTAAAACCACCATAAGTAGGTTTATGCAGCTTTAAATCATTTTTATTCTTACTCAGATGCTGATTTTATTTAATTTATGCCCACAATGAAGTACTGGGATGATATGAACTAGATCTAAACTGCATTTATCCTATCAAAATACTTCAAATAACACATCTCAAAGACTTAAAAATCAGTTTAAACATTTAATAATAAATATATCCAATTTAGCTCCTGGAATTTTTATGGAATGTCAATCACAGCTTTCTAATTCTAAATCAAAATTTTAAAATTCAACATTAAACATAAATCTAGCTCTGACCTAGCAACTAAATTGTATTAACTAAGAGAAATCTAAATGTGTATATATAATACAAAGATTTGTGAAGAATGTCCATAACACCTTTATTTGCAATTGCCAAAACCTGGAAATGACTCAGATGTTTATCAACAGAAGAACAAATTAAAAAAAAAAATCTATGATATCACCAATAATGGAGGATTGTTCAGCAATAAAAAGGAACTAATAATACATAGAACAACATGGATAATGTTTTAGACATATGCTGATTAAAAGAAGCTGGATACAAAATAATATATAATATATGTTTTCATTTATATGAAGTATAACAGGTAAAACTGTGGTGAAAAGAATCGGGGAAGGGTTGTCTTGGGATGGAGGAGCTTTAATGATAGAGGGACATAAAGAAACTTTCTGGAATAATGGACATATTCTGTATCTGATAGAAGTGTGGGTTATTTGATTGTATACACCTGTCAAAACTCATTAAACTGTACAAATAAATGTATGCATTTTATTCTAAGGAAATCTTACCTTTAAAAATAAGAAAAAAAAATTAACAGTTATATAAATTTAAAGAACACAACAAAGAATTTAAAACATCAGACCCTGAACAAATTTTCCAATATTTTTTATGTACATAAAAGACATTTAATACACATTTTATTATAATTCTAAGCAAAAGAGAAAAAAGATGATGGGAAATACAAAATAAATGTGACGAGATATGGATGAAAGAATATACTATGTCTACTTAGAGAAAATAGGCATAACAAAGGGGGGAAATATTTAAAGAAAAAATGGCTCAAAATTTTCCAGAACTGATGGAAAACAAGAATCTATCTCCAAGAAGTTAAAGGAAAGGAGCAGACAGAAAAGAAAGATCACCAAAATGACAGCTAAAATCCCAAAAGCTCAATTTGCAGAAGAGAGTGGTTAGTATGATTTCTTTAAAGAAATGATTAATCAACAAAACTGCCTTTTAGGGACAGAAATTAATTAAAGACATTTGTAAGTATATAACCAAAGCAATTTTACCACCAAAAGACCTTCATTTAAAGAAGTCTTATAGGGCCATTCTATTTAGTACTGCAACCTGACCTGACCTCCTTGTAGATCCTTCCTACCAACCATTTGTGAACACACCTAATCCCCCTTTCTTTGCTTAACTGTATCTTTTCCCCCCAAAATGTCTCATATCTCTTTCTACAATATTAATTTTTGTATCATGCAAATAGCATATTATTACTTCCATAGCATTTTAATCTTCTATCTCCCCTACAACACTGTAAGCTACACAAAAACAAGAGGAACAATGAAGATATATCAATATCAAGCTTTTAAGACAGATAAATGGTTTCTACATGTTATATGTTGAAAGTTTAGATTTACCAAGAAAACATAAAATTCTAAATTTGTATGTACTGTAAAAACTGCCTCAAATTTAAAAAGCAAAACAAAAACTGAGCAAAAAGGAAAAAATCAACAAACCCATACTCTATAATGAGACATTTCAACATATTTCTCTCATTTCTGAATAGGTCAAGGAAACAAAAACATTAAGAAATATTTGTGAAAAGCACATTATAAACACTTGAGTTGATAAGCATTATAGAACTATGAATTCAACAATAAGAGGGAAAATATTACTTATAATCTCATATGAACATTTATAACAAATGAACCACACATTAAGATATAAACTAAATCACATCAAATTTCAAGAAACAATATCAAACAGGACACACTCTCTATTAAACAATCAACTTAGAATTCAATAAAAGTAGAAAATTAAAAAACAAGACACTTCTAAATAATTTATGGATTAAATATCTACATGGAAACAAAACCATTTAATAATGAATAATAACAATATAATACTTCAAAACTTGTAGGATATAATAAAAGGGGAAAAATATAACCAAAATATTGATATCAAAAGAACAGAAAATTAGTAAGTTAAATGACCAACTAAATAAGACAGAGATGGGGGAGAGAGGAGGGAAGAGAAAGAGAAAGTGCAAGGGAATGAGATTCATCATTTATGTGAGATTTATTATTTTATGTGCAGATATAAATATGGCACAATGAATCCCCTAATATGTATAATAATAATACAGCAATAAAAAACAAATGTTACAAAAACAAGTTAAAGAACAAGGTAAATACAAAATCTAGAAAAAGGAAAAAATGGAAATAAAATATCAACAAGGGAGAAATATAAAGAGATCAGAAAAGACAAAGCTGGATCTGTGAAAAAAACTACTTGCTGAATGAATAAACTGAATGAATTCAACATGACACGCAATTGTTCTCTCTGTGTATCACTAAAATTCCAGCAGAAGTCTGTCCCTCCTGTCTACGCCTTCAACACTAGCCAGTGCTTTCTCTGCTTCATTTGTACTCCATCCAGTAAAATGTTACTTTCCACACTAATCCTCATTCCCCAGCACACATACACACATTAAAATACCACCCATCCTCAAGTCCTGTGACCTCAAATAACTACATAAAAGGTTTCCTGAGTCTTCCCAAACACAGTGGAAGCTTTTTTGCCTTTAAACTCCTATAATATGCTCTTCATCTCACTCTACATTCGTTTGTTCTGGGATCTTTTGTATTTTATCTTGCCCCTCATGTACCTGGAAGCAATAAATAACAAAGTTATTTGTAAAGAAATGAAATTAATGTTTTTATTAGAACCTTATCAATAACTCAAGCTTTGTACCCTCTGAAATGACATCTCACTCAATTTGTATGCATGATCCAAACCTAGCCTATCTACAAGCAGTTTCCCTGCTATTACACACAGTTCTTTTATATTTAGTTCTTCCCTAAATGTAATTCTTACGCACATCACTCCTAAGTGAATTCTGTCCCCAAAACAAGTCTTTAAACAACTGCTGAGAAATCTTTGGCTGGTCTCTATGAAAACTGAACTGAAGTCAAGATTCATTTCTCACAATATGAGTGATCCTTCTTTCAGGAATTTTTTCATGCTCTTTGGCCTACTGTTCAAAAAAACACACTTCTAAGGCTCTAACTATCAAACATGAAGCCTCTTACTTTATCTATAAAGAAATTATACATCTTGATATTGGTCACATTTGATGCTTTAATTAGTAATACTTCCTTACTGTCTTCTCATCCTCTAAAGTCATTTGGCATCACACTCTTCTCAATTTTGACTAATTCAGTTTTTTCTTTTTAATACTCATACTCTACTTTTGTTTTATCCACTGGAGAGCTGGTCATCCTTTACCACAATCAGTCATCACCATCTGGGAAATATATTCCAGAGAGAAGAATGAAAATCAAGGCTATTTGGAAGTTTTACTTCACAGAAGCATGTTTATAATAGTACTTCAATGTCAGAAATAACACAATAAAGTTACCAACAAACTCACTAACAGAATATGAATTCATTACTTGGGTATATTTAAAAACACATAAATAAACAAGCTAAGACTTTGCTAATTAAATAGACAGCAACAAACTCTTTATAAGAGCAGGCAAACTTTTTCAATTTAGTCGTCCAATTTAGCTCTTTCTAGGAACACCTGGCCATGGTCTGGACCTCTGGTCTTTCTTTCATTTTAGGGCATACATTTACCTTCTCTGGATAAAATTACACTTTTTCTTTTAAATGCCAGAGCTCCACTGGCCTTTGAACTAAGTCTTAAAGCAGTGGGGAATAGCAGATAAAGGACTAGAAGGTAACACGGACAATCTGGATTTTATTCCTGCCAATGAAACACCATGACAATTAGGATGGGTCACTTAACCTGGATTTAAATTGGACCCTCTCTAGACTGAAGAACAATATTTGATACTGACTTAATAATACAGTAATGAGTTACTTAATTTGATGTGAGATGTTTAAAGTACATCACATCTATCTGGCCACAAAATTATGAGTAAACCATAAAATTAGAAATTGTTGAATCACAACTATATTCAACTAAATAAACATATTAAAAAGCAAAGGGAAATAATTTTTTTAAAAACAGCCAAGAGGAAAGAAAATGCCTATATATTCTTTTTCCTTTTCCCTCAATTGATAAGATCTCCCTCCCCACAAATGGACCTTTATTTTTTTTATTTATATGTGGTGCTGAGAATAGAACCTAGTGCTTCACCCATGCTAAGCAAGTGCTATGCCACTGAGCCACAACCTCGGCCCAATTGATAAAATCTTATTAGAAAGTAAAGATAAATAAAAGAATTGAAAGAGTAGGAAAAGAGCTAAGTATATTCTAGGATACAAAATATAATCTAATTATGATAGCACTATATCCTAGAAAATTTAATATCATTCAAATTAACTTCAATAATGTCTTCAGAGATTCCCAACATTTAAAAGCTTGTGATGAATGCAAATATGGAACAGGCACCGTATTTCAAAACATTCTTTTCATTTGGTCCTAAACACAGTTAGTACAAATTAGTGTAGCAAGGGGTTCAGGGAGGAACTCTGGCTACGTACTTAATTTCTCTAAGGCCTACTTTACTTTGTTAAATTCTGTACACTGTTTAACTATATCAACTTATAATATTCCTCCACTGGGGATTATAAACTGTTAATACCAAGAGTTTGGTTTGATCAGCAAAGTGTAGTTTTGTTGTTAACAAGTTTTATATTCTAAATACCCTAAAATAGAGCAAATATTACCAATCAGCTCTAGTATCTTCTGCTTGTCCACCTCTTCATATAAAAAGCTATGGCACAAAGAAGTTCATCCATTTACAGATTTAAAAACTTTAAAATAAAATTTTTTATAGTTGTAGATGGGCAGAATGTCTTATTTTATTTGTTTATTTCAATGTGGTGCTGAGGATCGAAGCCAGTGCCTCACACATGCTAGGCAAGTGCTCTGCCACTGAGCTACAGGCCCAGCCACTAAACCTAGGACTTTTATCCTTTTAGTTTAAATTCTTCTCTTTCCATAAAGCCTGCCATGAAAAACTGAGAAGAGTTTAGAAGGATTTCTCCATTCAGTTTATCCCATAGCTCTCAATGATGATTTCACTGCTTTAGCATACTCCAAATGATATGATTTCCTTTAATGTTTAATTCCCCTGAGTCAAATACATTAAGGCTAGGACCTGAACCCCATATGCTCTCTTTACTCCCTAAAACTATTTTAAAAACTTCACATAAAGGAGCACTCAATAAGTGTTTGCTAGTGATAATGTTGAGGCCAAAAGTAAAACAGGTACTCGATAAAAAAACTGAAGGTTACTTGAGGCCATGACCTGTGGTGGAAAGACCAGTAAAGTCTGTTCAAATCTCAAGGCTGGGGAATTTCTCATAACCTCAGGCTACAGGGATTAATGAAGCAATAAAAAATGCAGCACTGCCTGTCTCTGGAACTAATGATCCAAAAAGAATATTTTGCAAAATTTAACATTTCCTCACAAAAAGATGACAATGCTTAAAAAATGAAAATGCTTTTGACAAAGCCAAACAGACACACACACACACACACACACACACACACACACACAAACAGATATATTTGTGATTTGTGTCTGCACTCAATCATAAATTTGTCTGAGCTTGCAAGGCAATTCACATTCTATAAAAGCTCTGTTCCCCTTTGGAAAAAAAAAATCATACATCCAAAATAAATGTACTAGAAAATGGGAAAGAATTGTTGTTTTGGTGAGTGTCCACTCTTTTTCCTAGGGGAAGGGAAGAGACATGTCTGGAAATACATTTGTAAAAGTGGCATTTTTACCTGCATAACAAGAAAAGCCTTTGGTCAAATTTATCTAGATGAGCCCGCCCCCTTGTGGGCACTTTCTGACTCACCACCTCTTCCAAATGGTAGGTCAAGACTATTTCTATATTTCCCAGCATTCATTTCCTTTGCTTACTAACATATTTTTTTAAATACCTATAATAATGAGGAAGCAATAATATTATTTATTAATATTTTGGACAGTCTACAGTCAGTCTTTATCCCAATTTACAAGCTTATTGTCAATAACTTAAGCATAGCTTTTAGACTAGCATATGTTTGAAGCATTTCAACAACAGATCATAAGACTAATGAATAACATTATGTGTTTCTCGTTCAAATTTAATTTTTTTGCTACTATGGATTGAACTCAGGAGCTCTTTACTACTGAGCTACATCTACATCCCCAGCCCTATTTGTTCTTTATTAATAGTATAATTTGTCATTTGTAGAAGTTTAAGCTAGTAATGTTAACTGAGTAAAAACAGCACTATTTCTAGAGACTGTAATAAGAAATAAAAAATAAATAAAATGCTCTTGCCTCCATGAGTCAACTAAAATATGAGAAAATTATTACTCATACCAATCTCAAAAGGTCAAATGTACAAAGAAGACAATTCAGTTCAACACTTATTGAGTGCCTATTACATATGCTAAGTAGATGAAAGAATTCTATTCTAATTTGAGTGGCATTGGAGCTAGCCCTAAAAATAGGACTTGGATTAGAATTTCATAAGGCAGATAAGTTGCTGATATTCCATTATTATTATTTATACCATGAAGGGAAAGATAAATGAGCAAAAACTTAAAATTGAGAACTTTCAATAAATTCATGGAAAACTGAATATTTGGCAAGAGAAAAAAACTATTTAAGAATAGAAATAATAAAAATTCTGGAGGCTAAGTTTCAAGATGGTACATAAAGTCAGGCTAAAATGTTGGGTTTAATCTACAGACAATAAAGGTTCTGTTAAAGTTTCTCTCCGGAAAGCAACAAGACGAATGCCCATATTTCTTAAAGGAAATGTATCTTGGAATAACAAACAGAATTAAAGAGAAATGGAGCAAGACAAGAAACAGAGGAGCTAGTTGTGAAGGTACTGCAACACTCGAGCCATCAGGCTAAAAAAAAAGGGACTCAATGGTGGGAAACAAACCAAAAGAAATTAGCAGTATATTCATAAATCAAAGGTTCCTTGAGCACTTAATACATATCAAGATGAAAAACTATGATGAATAAAACATATAATCCCATCCTCCTCGACCCTAACTCTACTGAAAAAGAAAAACATTAAACACACACACACACAGCGCCTAATAGAGGAAAAAATAGGCCCAAATCTTCACCACCTCAGCCTAGGATCTGACTTCCTTAACAAGACTCCTAAAGTACAAGACGTAAAATCAAGAATCAATATATTGGACGGATTCAAATTAAAAAGCTTCTTCTCAGCAAAGGAAACAATAATGTGAGGAGAGCCTACAAATTGGGAGAAAATCTTTGCCATGTGCACCTCCGATAAAGCATTAATCTCCAGGATATATAAAGAACTCAAAAAAAACACCAAAAACAAAATAACCCAACCAATAAATGGGCTAAGGAACTGAACAGACATTTCACAGAAGAAGAAATACAACTTATCAACAAACATATGAAAAAGTATTCAACAATATGCTGCC
>NW_026000026.1:38223432-38231894 GCF_001458135.2 Marmota marmota marmota
ATCTACATATTGTAGGGTCGGGCTCCAAATTCCTTAATAGGACACCCATAGCACAAGAGTTAAAAACAAGAATCAACAAATGGGACTTACTCAAACTAAAAAGTTTTTTCTCAGCAAAAGAAACAATAAGAGAGGTAAATAGGGAGCCTACATCCTGGGAACAAATCTTTACTCCTCACACTTCAGATAGAGCCCTAATATCCAGAGCATACAAAGAACTCCAAAAATTAAACAATAAGATAACAAATAATCCAATCAACAAATGGGCCAAGGACCTGAACAGACACTTCTCAGAGGAGGACATACAATCAATCAACAAGTACATGAAAAAATGCCCACCATCTCTAGCAGTCAGAGAAATGCAAATCAAAACCACCCTAAGATACCATCTCACTCCAGTAAGATTGGCAGCCATTATGAAGTCAAACAACAAGTGCTGGCAAGAATGTGGGGAAAAGGGTACAATTGTACATTGCTGGTGGGACTGCAAATTGGTGCGGCCAATTTGGAAAGCAGTATGGAGATTCCTGGGAAAGCTGGGAATGGAACCACCATTTGACCCAGCTATTGCCCTTCTCGGACTATTCCCTGAAGACCTTAAAAGAGCGTACTACAGGGATACTGCTACATCGATGTTCATGGCAGCACAATTTACAATAGCTAGACTGTGGAACCAACCTAGATGCCCTTCAATAGATGAATGGATAAAAAAAAATGTGGCATTTTTACACAATGGAGAATTACTCAGCACTAAAAAATGACAAAATCATGGCATTTGCAGAGAAATGGATGGCATTAGAGTAGATTATGCTAAGTGAAGCTAGCCAATCCCTAATAAACAAATGCCAAATGTCTTCTTTGATATAAGGAGAGCAACTAAGAACAGAGCAGGGAGGAAGAGTATGAGAAAAAGATTAACATTAAACAGGGACGAGAGGTGCGAGCGAAAGGAAGAGAGAAGGGAAATTGCATGGAAATGGAAGGAGACCCTCATTGTTATATACAATTACATATAAGAGGATGTGAGGGGAAAGGGAAAAAAACAAGAGAGAGAAATGAATTACAGTAGATGGGGTAGATAGAGAAGATGGGAGGGGAGTGGAGGGGGGATAGTAGAGGATAGGAAAGGCAGCAGAATACAACAGCCACTAGTATGGCAATATGTAAAAACGTGGATGTGTTATCGATGTGATTCTGCAATCTGTATACGGGGTAAAAATGGGAGTTCATAACCCACTTGAATCAAATGTATGAAATATGATATGTCAAGAGCTTTGTAATGTTTTGAACAACCAATTAAAAAAAGATAAAAAATAATAATAATGGCCCAATAGCTTACTCATCCAGAAGAATGGTAGAGTCTCTAAGAATCTGATCCCTCAAAGCATCTAATGTCAGTTAAGTTTAGGATGCACTAGAATAAAGAATCCCTTAATGAGAGAATAAAGAGTATGGACAAACTCCATATTGCCAATGAAAATGTAATAGATAGTTATTAAACTAAAAAGCACCATGAAAATTCAACATGCCAACTTTGCCCTGAGGAAACTAAAGCCAGGTTCTATGTTTGCCAAAGTCTCTGAGCTGGTCAATGTTAGCCCTAGGTAGAAGTCTTGGTCTCCTATACCTCAACTTATAGGCTATAATATCCCCTCAACTTCTCAAGTATTTCTATAGTTTAATTTTATTTTTTTATGTGGTGCTGAGGATCAAACCCAGTGCCTCACATGTGCAAGGCAAGCGCTCAACAACTGAGCCACACACCCCAACCCTCTATAGTTTAATTTTAAATAGTTCCTCACATCTATTTATTCAAAATCTTCTAAGCCAATTAAATAAGTGGTAACTAATTCAACCATGCCTTTATTGTTTTTCTCTGTGTCCATATTTATTTGCTACTGAAAATTAAAATAGCACATCAAAATTTCCTTTTATTGCAAAACTAAAACTCGAGTTTTTGAAAACCAGAAAATCTAATTCTCCACTCTAATTATTACACTCTAATCAAACTACTCAATATTCTGTTTATATCTCTTCCAGTTCCTGAGTTTTATTTCATGGATTTCAGGCTTCTAAAATCCACAGGAAGACTTGAGACCTATTGGTACTTCTTTAGGTCAAACAGAAAAGTAAAACTAAAGTATATTAAAATTATTTATATACATTTTAACTGCACACATTCCTTATAAATTACTGGCATTAAGGCATGAAGAGATCCTCAACACAAAAATTTAAAAAAGGAGAAAGAGATGCAAAAGAATAAAGACACATACATAAGCTAATCAAAATCACGGGTATGTGGTTTAAGCATAGAGAAACATGCCTAAAATTACCATCATGAAGAACAAGATAAAATTTATGCCTATATTGACTCTGTGTCATAATCATTCCCTATTCTAGCATTCTCAGAAGGATCCCATCCATGATATATGCAATAACTGCGGGTACATTTGAATGATACACTTTGTGATTCACTCTGAACTTCCCTTAAGATTGCTATCTTTTTGTTGTTCTCTTTCAAGCTGGGAAAATCTTATACTTAGGAGATATCTTCATTTGCCACACATTCTTTTCATGCAAATAACAATGTGCAAACCCCTTGCTGCCTGTAGGGAAAACTACTTCTGACCTCCTGAAAGATCTTCTCACTTCTGTCCTGTGGTTGAGGTAGGCCTCCTGGCAGAGGGGAACTGCATTTAGCATGATGATTTAGTGTCAAGTTATGAAGTTGCTTTATTAGCATTTCTGAACTGACTAAATGAGAGGTCACTGAATATTTGGGGGAACTTTTTTCATTTTCAGACATTAGAAAAGACTCCTAGGTCAAGGTTGGGTTAAACTTTTGCAATGGGTCCATCAGGAGGTAAGTTGAAACATCAAAAAGTTGCTCTGAGGTTGCCTGGGAGGAAAAAAAATCAACCATGCCTTTAAAAACTAAGTTTTCCTTCAAGCTAATTAAGCACTGGTTCTCATCTTCTGATTTTAAAACATTCTTGTAAATATCTCTGAGTGTGAACTTGTGTTTGTGGCATGTGTACACATGTATATTTGTCTTTTCATTTATTGTTTATTCTGCTAGTTTTTTTTGTTTGTTTGTTTGTTTTTTTTTAGTTATACATGTGTCAGTGATCGGCATGTCTATAAGGGGTCAATTCAGGTCATAGTGCATGGTGATATCATGATAACATAATAAGACATATTTGAAAGTTCCCTAAAATTTCAGGTTCTTAACACCATGGCTTATGCCAGTTTCTATCTATACCTCCAATGAAATACCATTAACTGGGGGTATTTCCTATTAGGAAAACTACAATATGGTGATTTCTGTATTACATGCTAGATCAACTGGGACTATTCCAATGATAAGGAAAGAATGCTCTCTTTTTTCCCCTCCATTGATTCTATTAAATACTAAAAATTACAGGAGGCTCTATAAAGCTGTTAAATACTAAAAATGAGGAAAAATTTCCAAAGCTGACAATATCTGATATCAACTTATAACAAGTATTCTGGAAAACCTTCAGGGTTACCTTCAAACAGCAGTTAAGATTTGTTAACACTGGCTTCTTGCCTGAATTTCATCTGGCCTCTAACTTTAAGATCCAGAGATTTAAGGTTTATCTAAATAACTCTTAAGAAAGAGTTGGGAAGAAACCCAACCTACTAGCTATTGAATCGTACATGAGAACATGGAAGTTTTTCCTGAAATATGGGGAAAATGCTTCAACTGTCCAGTTGTCATGTTTAAAAAATTTGAGATTCGGATACTGATGAATGAACATGCAAAGTACTGCAAACCATGGACATTTAAAGAATCATAATGAAAAGAAATACTGATCATCAAGCTCTATAACTTAACACTAATGCATAAGGTGATAATACATTTAATTAAGCTATTGCCCTACCTTCTTATCTACATGCAAAATCCATACATTCATCCAGTAATCAAGATAGCTTTAGATGAGAAAAATATATATTACCCATAATTAAAGAAATAATTTCAAACAGAAAATAACCAAATCATTGGAAGAATTTTCAGTTTTACAAGAAAAAATGTTATGTATATTTCTTTATACAAAAGAGAAGTCAAAAAAGCTTCCTACTTTTATTTATTTGTATATCCACATACTAACCATCATCTTGAAAAACACAAGAGGGCTGCAGATCAAGTAAATTTCCAGAGAAAACTAATGACTCTTTTCCATGCACACATAATGCACAGACATGTACACAAGTACAAATGGAACAATCTGAGGAAAACATGTTTTTTTGTGTGCATTTATTTTCTTTGATCTTAACCTACCTCTCACCCAAAAAATACAGTGATTTAGTATGATACAGCTAAGCGTTTACATAATAATTTCAAGATGGTGGATAAAAGGGAAAAATGTTACCCACAATATACTTCAAAAGAATAGAATATATTTATATGAAGTGCACAAAGCAAGGCCCAACGTTTCCTTTCTGAAACATGTGGCCAATTTGATGTCTCTATGTGGTGGCTAAAGAACACAAAATTAAAAGTTGTAGCATCTCTTTAGAGTGGTTTTGAACACACAACATGGTATAAGAGCACCAAAAGCATTGCAAATATTTCTTAATTTGTTTATTAGAAATTGAAGAATTTGAAAGATATTAACATATATACAAAAAGATATGATTAACTTTCATTTCACTATCCTATGTAAGTACTTCTTTACCTAAAAACCAATAAAATTAATTGAAAACTTAAATTACTTCATAAAAGTGATTGAGGGAGGCAAAGACTAACTATGTATATTCAACTGTAAAATCTGTTATTAAAGAAAAAGAGATGGAAACTATTTAGGCAATATGCCTGTGAAAAAATGAAGAGAAAAAGAGACTTCCAACATCAAAAATGTTGAGATCAAACAATACCCCCCAACCTCCTTTAATACTCTAAGAGTCCCTTCCAGTCATATTCAGGAGTAGCTGTTTGAAACTGATATTTATGAAATCTAGGTTATGGTGTTCATTGAGTCTGTTTTCTAAATGTGAGGAACTCTGCTTTTATCAAGAAATTCTCAGTTATGTAGCAACTCTGTCAGTCCTGTGTTATCAGCCAGGTAAAGCAATTGCCCAATGAGTTAACCACTTAATTTCAAGAAAGTTTTCTTCCAAATATGACAAAGTATCAACACAAATACCTTTCACTTTTTGTATCAAAACAAAAAATAAATTTAAAATAAGTAATCACCTCATCACACATACCACAGAACTTATTGATAAGTATTCTAGCAACAGTGAGAGTTTATAGCAATGTTGTCAGGAACAGTCCAAATGTCAATCTGTAGAAATTAAAAAGGACATGGGAACATGCTCAATAAAACGCAGATTGAAGGAAACTTTGTAGTACAAACAGCCCAGGTTCCTTTATAGAAACACAGTTCTTGCTTTAATAGTATATATGAATTTCAGTCATGACAATTTGATTGAATAATACCAGTACCCCAAACATATAGTTCAAATTTCTGCTACCAGGTTCTATTAACTGTGTATAAATGTATAAAATACAGACTTCACTGCTAGCTCTTCATTTCACCAACCACTAAAAAATATCCGATGCACATCATGATCAGTGACCAATCATGTCACAGATTCTTTCCCAGTCTGTCTGTGATGTATCACTGCACACAGACAGCAAAGCATATGGCTGTGTTGCTTCTTTGTCTTAATGTGATAAATCCACACAATATTTTACAAAAACTGATTACTAAAACAGGAGACTGACCAAAAAAGATGAAAGGAAAGAAATGAAAGGTGATAATGCTAGAGGTCCAATTTGAATGAACGATAAACAGTTACAGAAGAAATAAATCACAATTCAAGACTCTAAATATACAGCCAGACAAAATGGGGGGGGGGGGGGAAATGCCCCCAAAGAAGTGACATTGGCAAAATTTCCACACTAAAGGAACTTTGGGAGTTATTTTACAACATTGAAAGAGCAAAAGTAAAATGTTAAAAGCTGATCCAAAATTAGCAGTAAGTATGAAAATTCACAACAGAAATGATGCTCACTCCATATCCTAAGTTTTATGTCAAGATGACAAGCAATGCTCAAACTATTCTTGGGGTATTTTTTTAAAGAAGTAATAAAAACAATTTCTTGATGTTTCTAATGCTTTAATGAAGTAAACAAATATTGGTTTTACATACTTTTTTTCCCATTCCTCTATACTTTCACAACCAACAGTAAAAGAGTTTTTAACATTCTGACAGATATTTAAATATCATGGAAGAAGTATAATTTTTTTGCCCATAAGATCACTTGGCATGGTTCCAGCTTATGTCAGTCTCAGGGTCCACCACTACCATGCAAAGTATACAAACTATTTATACACTGTAAGGAAAAGAAAAGTGTAAAGAAAATCCAGAAGAGTTGGATTATCCAAGAGAATAGAACAGAGAGTTAACACTACTATTTTTATATAAAAATACAATAAAAGAGTTAAATAGCAATTTCTTCCTCCTCTAGAATGTCTTCCCTCTGAGTCACAAAAAATAAGTAAGGATGAAACAGAGATGCCAATTACTAACACTAGATGATTACTAAGAATTTTAATTCCTTCTTTTTAATACTATACCTTAAAATGTTTATATCTCAAAAGTAGAAATTTTGTTTTATTCAATTTATATGAATACTGTTTAACCAAACATCAATTTGTAGTAATAAGGGACACATTTATTGTGGGAAAGAAAATGACCAAAACCTGTCTCCATTTATGCTATATATACACTGTATATCACCCACCTAATAACTACTCCCATCTCCCTCCATTGATAACAAAACTACTCTTTTGTTTGGGAACAGAATATCACTATTTTCATTTAAAAATAAAAAAGCTGAGACTTCTGATTATTAAATCATTCACTGAATTTACAGAACTGACAGTTAGTTCACAGAATGGCAAGGGTGCTAATTCTTGACCCCATCTCTCTCTTAGTACTCCATGGCAAAACTTCTCAAGAGTTATCTCCACCTTTCATCTCCCATCTCCCTGATCAACTCATTCCACACTACACCAGTCTCCAATTCACTTTGTTAAAGAAGCTATACCTGTCTAGATCAATAGCCTCCAAGTGCCAAATTCAATGGCCAGTCCTCTTTCTGTTTAGTTATCTTTCCAGCAGAATCTGGTCCAGTAATGACTTTTTGTATAATGTTCCCCTCTTAGCTTTCTAGACACTCTTTCTGATTATACCTGTTCTCACTGGCTGATCCTTCTTTTTTCTTGGCTGGTCCCTCCTCCTCCCAACTTTATGTTGAACTGGCCCAGGATTCAATATTCTGATCCCCTATCTATTCTCACTAAGTGAGCTCAAGTAGTTACATGGATTTATATTCCAATAATTTCCAAATAAGTATCTCCCTTTGTTTTAGTCAGCTAATCTCCCTTTGTTTTAGTCAGCTATTGCACTTCTGTGACTAAAGGACCCCACCAGCATAATTGTAGAGGAGGAAAGGTTTATTTAGGGACTCAAGGTTTCAGAGGGATTAGCCCATAGAAACCTGGTTCATTCCTCAGGGCTTGAGATGAGACTGAACATCACAGCAGGAAAGCATGATGGAGGGAAGTATCTTATATAATGATCAGGAAGCAGACAGAGAAGGACTCAATTCACCAGATACAAAATATATACCCCAAAGACATGCCCCCAATGTCCCACCTCCTCCAGCCACATCCTACCAGGCTTCAGTTACCACTCAGTTAATCCCTATCAGGGGATTAATTCACTGATTGGGTTAGGGCTCTCACAACCCAATCATTTCTTCTCTGAACCTTCTTGTATTCTCTCACTTGTGCTTTGGGGGGATACCTCACATCCAAACTATAACACCCTCTCACTCTGCCCATAAACAAAAGCTCCTGTCCATCACCATGGAGCTGTTCATATTAACCAACCCCACAGCTAATATTTCTATCTGCCATAGCAAGCTTTATGCTTTATTTTTATCTTTATGCTTTATTTCTATCTGCCATAGCAAGCTTTCAGTCAGAAATTCTTTTATCCAATATGATGGGTGCTCAGTTAAATTTTTCAGAAGTCGAAAATTATTAGGTGAAGCAGAGAATCATTAAAAAATAAATAAATAAAATGCCTGTCATGATTTTTACAAATGTCTTCCAAAGGCCCAGGTGTTAAAGACTTGTTTGAATTGAAATGCATTCTGCTGTCATGTGTAACTAATTAGGACCAATAAAAAAGACTTGGTTGAACGTTTGTGGCACTACTGGGAGTTAGTAGAGCCTTTAAGAGGTAGGCCCTAGTAAAAGGAAGTTATTTGAGAGCATGCCTTCAAAGGAGATATTGGGAGGTAGGCGGAACTGTGACCACCGACAGAAAAGGCCCAGTGGCCCGCGGCGGGACAGAGCTTCCAATCACTCCTGCAAGGTAGGCGGGCCTGCGACCCACCGGCAGAAGAGGAGCAGCGGCTT
>NW_026000026.1:38235508-38274633 GCF_001458135.2 Marmota marmota marmota
GGAGAGGGGAGGGGGGATAGTAGAGGATAGGAAAGGCAGCAGAACACAACAGACACTAGTATGGCAATATGTAAATCAATTGATGTGTAACTGATGTGATTCTGCAATCTGTATTTGGGGTAAAAATGGGAGCTCATAACCCACTTGAATCAAAGTGTGAAATATGATATATCAAGAATTATGTAATGTTTTGAACAGCCAACAATAAAAAAATTAAAAAATAAAAATAAAAATTAAAAAATTAAAAAAAAATTTTAAAAAAAAAAGGAGATATTGGGACCCTGACATCTTCTTCTTTCTCTTCACTTCCTGGCTGTCATGAGGTAAGCTATTTCCCCTACCATGTGCCCCCACCATAATGTACTACCAAAAGCAACAATTCAATATAGACTGAAGCCTCTAAAACTGTGATCTAAAATTAACCACTACTCCTTGTAAGTTAGTTTTCTCAGGTATTTTGTCACACTGATGGATAGCTAAACTAATAAAATACCTTGAACATTTTCTTATTGTTTAAAACATACAAGATCATTCATGAGTGAATCTTTTTTAATAGGACCAAGCCTTTTCTTTGAATGTGGTCCTCCAGATATTGTTCCACATCATCTTTCTTTCATTAACTATAACATAATGGACTGTAGGCTGATATGGAATGGATTGATCAGGGAGAAAAAAGGTATAAATAACTGTTGAGAATCATCCTATGATTTCAAATTTCATACTACCTAAAACAGAATAAGATAAAGACACTAATAAAGTACTCTAAATGCAGTGTGCATCCAGATTTTTAGGATTTAGTCTTTTATAGCTGGCTTGCCCATACTTAATTCTATAGTAATTTTTAAAATTCCAACTTCACTTTTTCAAGTTATTTTTCAAACAGATTACTTTTTTAATGTTCAGATAAATCTTAGTTTTCAGATAGACAACTCTGTTTTTAAATTCACTATTAACAGTTTATACAAGACCTAATGCATTGTATAATTACATTAATAAAAAGTAACAAGCACAATGGCATTTAATTCATCTGAAAGGAACAAAAGAGCACAGCACAATAAAAGATAATTTATTGTCTTTGGGTATTTAAGGTGTTGTTGGCATTAGGTAATATGATTTATGTGAAAATGGAAAGCAATTGTAAACCTGAGTCCATTAAATGGAAATGAGATGAGTTTTTTATTTCTACTTCCCATTTCTATCAATATGCCATACTTCCCAGCCCTCCTTACTTTACTAATGGTAATGTCCAACTTACTTGAGCTAAAATCTTTTTCTCCTTCTTACAAATTATCTAAAGTATTAATAATTTCTGTCTTTCTAGAAACCCTCAAAATATAACCTGAATCCATTTGCTTCTCTCCATCCCTATCTCTATTATCCACAGTCCAAGTTACCATTTTCTCCCAAAAGTAATACTTCCTAACTAGTCCCCCAATTTCTATTCTGCCTCCCCCTTTGACAGATTCCCATTAGCAGCCTCAGAGAACTTTCTAAAACATGAATGAGATAGCACTACTTATCTGCTTTAAGCTTTTTAATTACTATCCATTATTCTTTAAATAGGACTGAAACTCCTTCTCATGAACTACCAGATCTCAAAGAACTAACCCATACCTATTTCTTTGGTTTCATCTCATACCATTCTTCATTTGTCCCTATGTTTTAGCCATATCAATCATCCTCTCCTTTTCTTCAATATTCTAAATCCCCATCAGGGCCTCCATACATGCAGCTAATTCTGCCTGTAACCTTCTTCCACTGAGGTTTCATAGAACTCAGTATTTAGTTAGTCAGTTAGTTAGTTAGTTAGTTAGTTATGTTACGTACTTATACATACATACATGCATGTGTGCATACATATGTACATACACACATACATACTGGGGATTGAACTCAGAGGCACTCTGCCACTGAGTTATATTCTCAGCCTTATTTTTTATTTTGAGACAGGATCTCACTAGGTTGCTCAGGGCTTCAAAATGTTGTTGAGTCTGGACTCAAACATGTGATCCTCCTGCCTCAGCCTATTAAGTCACTGTGATTACATCTGTATGTCACCATGTCTGGTAAAATTCAGTTTTAATTTTCACATGTCACCACAAATGTTAACACCTCAAAGGAGATTCTGTTGATCACACTAAGCAAGTCTATCTTCAGACTTTCTCAAATCCAAGTTACTTTGGATTTTATTCTGGTTTTTTTCTTCTCCCTTCATAACAGTTACTAAACACAGTAGAATCTTAATTATGTGCTTTTATGTTTATGTCTCTGTCCACTAAACATAAAATTTATGTTTATGTCTCTGTCCAATAAAACATAAAATCTCACTGGAGCAAGAATTTTCTCCATCTTATGCAGCATTGTTTTCTTACTATACAGAAGAGTATCATTTCTGAATGGAAAAAAAAAATGAACCATTTGAATTACGACCAGCTTAAGATATTCTGTATGAGATTTGGTTAAATATAGTGATATTTCTATGCACAAAAATCTTCAACTGAAGGGCTGGGGTTGTGGCTCAGTGGTAGAGCGCTCACTTAGCATGCATGAGGCACTGGGTTTGATCCTCAGCACCACATAAATAAAAAATAAAGACATTGTGTCCACCTAAAACTAAAAAATACGTATTAAAAAAATCTTCGACTGAAGCTAGGTGTGGTGGTCCACACCTGTAATCCCAGTGGCTTGGGAGGCTAAGACAGGAAGATCACAAGTTCAAAGCTAGACTCAACAATAGCAAGGCACTAAGCGACTCAGTGTGACACTGTCTCTAAATAAAAAATACAAAATAGGACTAGAGATGTGGCTCAGTGGTCAAGTACCCCTGAGTTCAATCCCCAGTACCAAAAAAAAAAAAATCCTCAACTGATAGACACACACACACACACACACACACACACGCAAAACTGTAAGTTTTGTAGCAGCTTTATTCATAATAGTGAAAAACTAGAAACAACCCAAGCCTTCAACAGAATACATAAACAAATTATAGTATATTCACATTAGAAAATATTACTTCATTATAAAAAAGAATAAACCAGTGATACAATGTCTCAAAAACATTTTGTGAAAGAAGCCAAACAGAAAAGAGTGAATCACTATGATTCCATTTATATAAAGTTCAAAGCAGTATAAAACATCTATTAGTGATAAAAATTAGAAGCATGGCTGCCTATAGAGGTTAGAAATTGACTGAAAGGAAATTTCTCTATCTTCACAGGTTTTAGGGTTACATGGAATGTATACAATGTAATGTACACATCACTGTATGCAAAAGGGCAAAAAAGTCATAATTTTGTTCAACTGGATATCATATAGTATGCAGAAACCCAAGAAATAGAACCACACTACTAAGCACTTTCACCAGGATCTGCTTACTAATTTGTTCATGTGCCTCCTAAATTCCTACTTTTCTATAGCAGAAAAATAAAGAGATACAGACTGAACTGATTAATTGTCCAATGTGGCAACATACTGAGAAAATACTTATCACTATGAGTAGTGACTTATTATTCATTTACATACAGATAAATAATATAAAACTATGATAGCATAAATCACTATATGAGCCATTATAGAAAAACTAGTTGATACAGAATGATACAGAATCTCTATTAATGAAATTCAAAGGTACAGCAAATGGCCAGATAACCTCAGACACCCATCATGATCTGTGTTAATGAACCTTCAAGCCATAGAATGAGAAAAAATGCTAAGGTTTTCAACTTCTTTCTACTCTTAAAAGCATCTAAAGAATGCCATACATGAACTCATAATAGCACACTTTTATATGAAATACAAACAAAGAATGTATCAGAAACAAGAACAGAGATATGATATTGAAGAATATAAAACAACCTACATGAGGGGCTGGGGATGTGGTTCAAGTGGTAGCGCGCTCACCTGGCATGTGTGAGCCAGATGAGCACTGGGTTCGATCCTCAGCACCACATTAAAAAAATAAAATAAGGATGTTGTGTCCACCTAAAACTAAAAAATAAATATTAAAAAAATAACCTACATGAATCCAATATATACACATTTCCTTATACTTAAGGTCAACCCTCTAAACAACCATATTAAGAATCACTATCTAGAGACCACAACCCCAGCCTGCTGCACAGAAGGAGAAGGAGCAGTCCATGACCCCATGCCACAGCACAGAAGGAAGAGATTTACCCCACACACATGTGCAGCGACCCCCCCATCTACCAATGCATGGGGTGGCTCTCCTCAGTGGCTTCCATCTAGTGACAACTGCCAGGACCTACAAAACCATCATCCAGGTCCCTGCAGACAAGGGACACTACAGATTATAAGGTAGAAACTGTCATTCCTAGAATCCACACTGCTAGAGAGGAAGACAGATGGACAACATGAAGAAAGAAGGAAAGAAAGTGCCCTAAACAAACCAAGCTGATGCAATAATAGATTCTACTAATAGCACAGTAGACGAAATGTCAGAGAAGGAGTTCAGAATGTATATAATTAAAATGATCTGTGAAGCAAAGAATTAATTAAGAGAGCAAATACAGGCAACAATTAACCACTCCAACAAAGAGATACAAGAGGAAATACAGGTGGCAAAAGATAACTTCAAGAAAGAGAGAACCAAACAGAAATTCATGAAATGAAGGAAACAATAAACCAAATTAAAAAATTCAATAGAAAGCATCAACAACAGACTAGATCACTTGAAAGACAGAACCTCAGGCAATGAAGACAAAATATATAATCTTGAAAATAAAATTGACCACAGTGAAGATGGTGAGAAACCATGAATAGAACCTCCAACAATTATGGGACAACATGAAAAGACCAAATCTAAGAATTATCGGGATAGAGTAAGGCACAAAGATACAAACCAAAGGAATGCACAATCTCTTCAATGAAATAATATTAGAATATTTCCCAAGCATGAATAATGAATTGTAAAATCAAATACAAGAGGCTTACAAGACACCAAATGTACAAAATTAAAACAGATCCACACCAAGGCATATTATAATGAAAATGCCTACCACAGAGAATAAGAATGGAAATTTAAAAGTTGCCAGAGAAAAGTTTCAGATTACATATCAGGGGAAACCAATTTGTATCTCAGCAGATTTCTCAAACCAGACCATCAAAGCCAGGAGACCCTGTAACAATATACACCAAGCTCTGAATGAAAATAGATGCCAACCAAGAATCTTATATCCAGCAAAATCAAGCTTGAGATTTGATGAAAAAATAAAAACCTTCCATGATACGCAAAAGTTAAAAAAATTTATAATGAGAAGCCTGCACTAAAGAATATTCTCAGCAAAATATTCCATGAGGAGGAAATAAAAAACAACAATGATAATCAGCAAAGGGAGATATTACACAAAAAGACAATCCAATCGAAGGAGAAACTATATCAAGTTAAAAACCAAAAATAAACCAAAATGACTGGGAATACAAACCATGTCTCAATAATAACCCTGAATGTTAACAGCCTAAATTCATCAATAAAAAGACATAGACTGACAAAATGCATTAAAAAAAAAAAAAAGATCCAACAATATGCTGCCTTAAAGAGACTCATCTCTTAGGAAAAGACATCCACAGAATGAAGATGAAAGGATAGGATAAAACATATCACTCACATGGGCCATGTAAACAAACAGGGGATTCCATCCTAATATCAGATAAAGTGGACTCCAAACCAAAAAGTTAGTCAGAAAGGATAAAGAAAGACATTTCATACTTTGTAAGGGAACCATACATCAACAAGACATAACAATCACAATATCTATGCCCCAAACAATGGAGCATCTACATATATCAAACAAACCCTTCTAAATTTTAAGAAGCAAAAATATAACAACAAAATAATACTGGTTGACTTTAACAAACCTCTATCACCAATGGATAGATCTTCCAAACAAAAACCAAACAAAGAAACTATAGAAAACAATAATACAATCAATGATTTAGCCTTAACAGACATATATAGAGTATTCCACCCATCATCAAGCAAATATGCCTTCTTCTCAGCAGCACATGGATCCTTCTCTAAAATAGACCATATATTATGCCACAAGGCAACTCTCAGCAAATATAGGAAAAAAATAGAGATAGTACCCTGTATTCTATCATATCATAATGGAATAAAATTAGAAATCAATGATAAAATAAAAAATAGAAGCTACTCTTACACCTAAAACTAAATAATAAGATATTGAATGAGCAATGGATAGCAGAAGACATCAGAGAGAACATAAAAAAAAAAATTCTTAGAGGTAAATGAGAACATTGATACAACATATAAAATCTTTGGGACACTATGAAAGCAGTGCTAAGAGGAAACTTCATTGCATGGAGTTCATTCATTAAAAGAATAAAAAGTCAAAAATAAATGTCCTAATGTTACATCTCAAAGCCCTAGAAAAAGATGAACAAATCAACACCAAAAGTAGTGGAAGACAGAAAATAATTAAAATCAGAGCTGAAATTAATGAGATTAAAACAAAAGAAAAGTTGACAAAATTAAAAAGCTGGTTCTTTGAAAAAATAAATAAGATTAATAAACCATTAGCCATGTTAATGAAGAGGAGAGAGAAAACACAAATTACTAACATCCATGACGAAAAAGGAAATATCACGATGGACACTATAAAAATACAGAAGACAATTAGAAATTATTTTGAAAATTTGTACTTTAATAAAAGAGAAAATATTGAAAGCATCAACAAATTTCTAGAGTCATATGATGTGCCCAAACTGAATTAGGATGATATACACAAGTTAAACGGATCAATTTCAAGCAAGAAAATAGATGACGCCATCAAGTCTACCAACCAAGAAAAGCCCAGGACCAGACAGATTCTCAGTCAAGTTCGATAAGACCTTCAAAGAAGAACTAATACCAATACTCCTCAAATTATTCCACAAAATAGAAAAGGAGGGAACCCTTCCAAACTCATTCTATGAGGCTAGCATCACCCTACTAGCAAAATCAGACAAAGACACATCAAGACAGAAAACTTCAGACCAATATCCCTGATGAACATAGACACAAAATTCTCAATAAAATTCTGGCAACTTGAATACAAAAACATATTTAAAAGATAGTGCACCATGATCAAATGGAGTTTATCCCAGGGATGCAAGGTTGGTTCAACATACAGAAATCAATAAATGTAATATATCACATTAAAGACAAGAATAATATGATTATCTCAATATATGGTGAAAAAGCTTTTAATAAACACAGCACCTCTTCCTGTCCAAAACTCTAGAAATACTAGGAATAGTAGGATCATACCTGAACATTATAAAAGCAATCTGTGCTAAGCCCAAGGCCAACATCATTCTAAACAGAGAAAAATTGGAAACATTACCTCTAAAAACTGGAACAAGAAAGGGATGCCCTCTTTCACCACTTCTATTCAAAATAGTCCTTAAAATTTTAGCCAGAGCAATTATATTAAAGGGGTATGCATAGGAAAAGAAGAACTCAAACTATCGCTAATTGCTGAGGACATAATTCTATATTTAGAAGATCAAAAAAAAATCCACAAGAAAAATTCTAGAATAAGTGAATTTAGCAAAGCAGCGGGATATAAAATCAATACCCATAAATCAAATGCATTTCTATACATAAGTGATGAATCCACTAAAAGAGAAATTAGGAAAACTACCCCCATTCAAAATAACCTCAAAATAAAAAATATTTGGGAATCAATCTAACAAAAAAGGTGAAAGACTTCTACCATGAAAGCTATATAACAGTAAAGAAGGAAATGGAAGAAGACCTTAGAAGATGGAAAGATCTCCTGTGCTCTTGGATAGGCAAAGTTAATATTGTTAAAATAGCCATACTACCAAAACTGTTATACAGATTTAATATGATTCCTATTAAAATCCTAATGATATTCTTCATAGAACTAGAAAAGGCAATCATGAAATTCATTTGGAAAAATAAGAGATCCAGAATAGCGAAAGCAATCATCAGCAAGAAAAGTGACGCAAAAGGCATCACAATACCAGATCTTAAACTATACCACGGAGCAACAGTAACAAAAACAGCATGGTTTTGGCACCAAAATAGACATGTAGACCAACGGTACAGATTAAAAGACACAGAGACAAACCCACATAAATACAGTTATTTCATACTAGACAAAGGCACCAAAAACATTCATTGGAGAAAAGAGAGCCTAAGCAACAAATGGTTCTGGGAAAACTGGAAATTCAGATGTAACAAAATGAAATTACACCTCTATCTCTCACCCTACACAAAACTCCACTCAAAGTGGATCAAAGACCCAAGAATAAGATCAGAGACCCTGCACCTAATTGAAGAAAAAGTAGGTTCAAATCTTCATCATGTTAGATTAGGCCTTGACTTCCTTAACAAGACTCCTAAAGCACAAGAAATAAAATCAAGAATTGATAAATGGGATGGATTCAAACTAAAAAGCTTCTTCTCAACAAAAGACACAATCACTAAGGTGAAGAGATAGCCTACGTTTTGAGAGAAAATTTTTACCACACGCACATTAGATAGAGCACTAATCTCCAGGATATGTAAATTAAAGGCATCAAAATAGGAAAAGAAGAACTTAAATTATCACTATTTGCAGATGATATGATTCTATACATAGCAGACCCAAAAGGCTCTACAAAGAAACTATTAGAGCTAATAAATGAATTCAGCAAAGTGGCAGGATATAAAATCAACACGCATAAATCAAAGGCATTCCTGTATATCAGCGACAAATCCTCTGAAATGGAAATGAGGACAACCACTCCATTCACAATATCTTCA
The DNA here is from genome assembly GCF_001458135.2 of Marmota marmota marmota. NCBI lineage: Eukaryota > Metazoa > Chordata > Mammalia > Rodentia > Sciuridae > Marmota > Marmota marmota. Next base: position 38,244,306 of record NW_026000026.1, read on the forward strand.
AAAAAAATAAAATACTTGGGAATCAACCTAACAAAAGAGGTGAAAGACTTATACAATGAAAACTACAGAACCCTAAAGAGAGAAATAGAAGAAGATCTTAGAAGATGGAAAAATATACCCTGTTCATGGATAGGCAGAACTAACATCATCAAAATGGCGATATTACCAAAAGTTCTCTATAGGTTTAATGCAATGCCAATCAAAATCCCAACAGCATTTCTTGTAGAAATAGATAAAGCAATCATGGAATTCATATAGAAAAATAAAAGACCCAGAATAGCAAAAGCAACTCTAAGCAGGAAGTGTGAATCAGGCGGTATAGCGATACCAGACTTCAAACTATACTACAGAGCAATAGTAACAAAAACAGCATGGTACTGGTACCAAAACAGGCGGGTGGACCAATGGTACAGAATAGAGGACACAGAAACCAATCCACAANAAAAAAGAACTCAAAAAACTTAATACCAAAAAAAACAAACAACCCAATCAATAAATGGGCTAAGGAACTGAACAGACACTTCTCAGAAGAAGATATACAAATGATCAACAAATATATTTTAAAATGTTCAACATCTTTAATAATTAGAGAAATGCAAATCAAAACTACTATAAGATTTCATCCCACCCCAGGTTGAATGGTGGTTACAAGAATACAAACAATAATAAGTGTTGGAGAGGATGTAAGGGAAATGGTACACTCATACATGCTGGTGGGACTGATAATTGGTTCAACCACTTTGGAAAGCAGTGTGGAGATTCCTCAGAAAACTTGGAATGGAACCACGATTTGACTCAGCTATCCACCTCTCAGTCTATACCTAAAGGACTTAAAATCAGCATATTATAGTGACACAGCCACATCAATGTTTATAGCGGCTCCATTCACAATAGCTAAACTGTGGAACCAACCTAGATGCCCATCAATAGATGAATGGATAAAGAAACTGTGAGATATATATATCTCACACACACACACAGTGAAATATTATTCAGCATTAAAAGAGAATAAAATTATGGCATTTTCAGGTAAATGAATGGAGTTGGAGAATATCATGCTAAGGGAAGTAAGTCAATCCCAAAAAACCAAATGCTGAATGTTTTCTCTGATTAGTGGATGCTGATCTATGATAGGGAGGATGGTAAAAATGGAAGAACGTTGTATTGGACAAAGGGGAGGGTAAGGAGGGTTATAGAGGTAGGAAAGGTGGTAGAATGAGATGGACATCATTACCCTAGGTACATGTATGATTGCATGAATGGTGAGTCTCTACATCGTGTACAACCTGATAAATAAAATGTTATGCTCCATTTGTATACAATGAATTGAAATGCATTCTGTTGTCATGTACAACTAAGTAAAACAAATTTTAAAAAATTAAAAATAATGAATAACAGCTTAAAACTTATCTAAAACTGTAAGGTCTAAAACAGTAGCCATAAGCAACATGTTGCTATTGATCAGTTAAGATCAAACAAGGGCAAATAAGATACTGAATTTTTAATTGAATTAAATTTTAATTAATTTAATTTTTAAAACATTCAGTTCAACTACCAGAAAATTTTAAGTATGTCCAGAATAACTAGATATGTAAATCTACATTTTCAACAGTTGATACTTACAAAATATAAATGTAGGTCAAATATTTCCAAGAAAACTCGGGTCAACATTTTAATGTGTAAAATATAAACAAACTAGTTTTTAAAACTTATTACCTAATAAAATGTGTTATAACACTCATTGTTAATTTTTCCATTGATTATAATTCAAATTAATATTTTAGATTCACTGATTTAAGTAAAATATTATTAAAATTAATTTTACTTGTTTCTTTTTTACTTTCATAATATAGCTACTGTAAAGCTTAAAAGTACTTATGTTGCAACAGTAATACAGGACAGTACTGTTCTAAAGCTTACATATCTAAATTCAGGTTAGCAATTAATACATTAATTAATATTTCAAACACATCCTGACCTTTTCACTTGATTGTCTTCTTTTCTTTAGTTGAATGAAATCTGTTTCCACCCTCTCTGCCAGTTCTAGTTTCCTCTTGTTTCTTTTAAATGCAGCTAAACTGAATCCTATAAAAGAAACATTAAAAATAACATTTGAGATTTATTAGGGCAATGGAATAAATGAGATATCCTGAGCAGCATTTCCAGAAGAAAAACAACAACAACAACAACAAAAACCCTTAGTAAAGTTGAATTAAGGGTTTTTAAAAAAGTCTTTTTGATGTACCCTTACATAGTAACAGAATAAGAAAAATAACATAGGTCAAAATTTAAGAAAAAGATCAAGCCTGGACAGACAAGTGAGTCCTGAAGGTAGATGGAACCCAGCAGCATCTATTGATTCATGTTATCTCCAAATCTGGTTTTGTATGTATCTGTACATAGAAGACAAGAGATAAAACCTGAAGATCATGCATCATTAGGAAACATACTGGAGATTTATCCATCAAGAAAGGAAAGAAACCCCAAAAGATATACCCACAAAAGTGGGAAAGAGGAAAGCCATCATATACTATGATACAAGAAATTTCAAGTCTCAGCCTTGACTCTAGATGTAAGGGAGAAAAAGTCTCCCTCAGAAAATTTTTAAGTGAGGATAGTATTCAGACATGTTTAGAGGAGAATTCATACTATGTGATCTGGAAAAGGATCTCAGTGTGGCAGTGCTTTAAAAGGCCTCCACCTATAAGTGCAAATACGCCCTGAAAAAAACACACATGCCTTAAATTACCAAGATCTCACAAAATTCCCATGTTTCATTTAACATAGTTTAAAAAGAAAAATTCAAAAAACACATGAGAAATAAACCACCAAGAATAAATGAATATAAGCCAAACAAATATTAGAAAGTATAGTATAATCTAAGAAGACCTCAGATACTAAAATAATCACATAAAAAGTAAAGAACATGAAACTAAAAGGACGATATTAAAAATATCCCTAAAGAGCAAAAAATGATCAAATGACCATGCAGCAAATAGGTTTCTAATTGTAACTATAAAATATTTGTTATATAATGCATTATATGTTAATGCATTATATAACAATATATCATATAATATTCTATATTCTACTAAAACAGTGAATTACATTTGTTAAATTATATAACATATATATCAAAAATTTTAAATTTGGTATGCAGATTTCAACATCAAATTAGACCCAGTTGATAAGAGAAAATGCAATTAAGAACATAACACTGGGGCTGGGGTTGTGACTCAGTGATAGCACTCACCTAGCATGTGTGAGGCCCTGGGTTCAATCATCAGCACCACATAAAAATAAATAAATAAAATAAAGGTATTATGTCCAACTACAACTAATAAATAGATATTTTTTTAAAAGAACATAACACTGAAGAGGTTACTGGAGTTTTCTTATGAGAGTAGACTAAGTTGTTCAGAGTAAATGTCTCCTTGGATATTGTTAAAAACTGTGGATACAAATGGAAAACACCAACTTTTGAAGCATTAAAACCCTTACACAAAATATCCAGCTAAATTCTGGATGGTAAACTAAGGGCTAAAGTTGTTTTTGTACTGTGAGCACTTGCCAACACTAGCATACTAATGTTTCATTAAATACTAGGGAAAAGAATAAATCTAGGACACATTAAAGGTGGAAAATTTTGAGTAGCAAGGTCTAGGATAGGGGCAGCAGATATCATATCTGGCCACAAAGGTGGTAAGAAAATCTCCCTGAAACAGCCCAAAACAGTCCAAGGAAATGGATGAGAAAAACAAAAAGAGGAGCAGAAGAAACTTAAGGAGCTAAAAGTGAAGGTCATGGGGAAGGGCCCCTCACTGATTCCATTTCTATTTAAATATCAGAATTTCCTACTTCAACATCTTTTGCCATCTATAGTAGAATGAAATATTACTCTGGAGTCTTGCAGATTTAAGAATAAACTTTTGTTTAAACAAATGTGGAAATATAGTAGAAACTCCTCACAGTAAACTAGGGATTTAAAAAAAAATATTAGATGTTGATGGGCCTTTATTTTATTCATTTATTTATATGCAGTGCTGAGAGTCAAACCCAGTGCCTCACACATGCTAGGTAAGCACTCTACCACTGAGCCACAACCCCAGCACTAAACTGGGGATTTGAAGGGCTATTTACCCTCATAGAAAGACTGAACTATAACTAAAAAAGTCCATCCCTTCCTCTATCATATTAGCTACTGCTTTGCAGACAAGACTGTCTTGGATCATAGAACATGAGGAGAGGAGGAAGAGAAAGTTAAGGAAATGAAAAAAGGATGAGAAGGAAGTAAAAGAGCATGGAAAGAAAAAAATAATCTCTGAGAAAGTTTTGGTCTGATTGAAGCCCTTGCACAGATTTGCAAATATACATATTGTGGAGTCCCAAAAGAAGAGAATGAAAGAAAAGACAGTAAATTTGAAGAAATATAGGTTGAAAATTTGCCAAATTTGATGAAAGTTAAAATATAACCATCCAAGAGATTCGAAAGAACTCAAAGTAGGAAAATTTGAGAGACTTACCCCTACCCACATTATAATCAACCTGTCAAAGTGCCCCTCCACAGACAGTATCTTCAGTGTCATGCTTATACCCCAGGATCACAGCTGCCACTGCTGGAGAGTAAACCACCATCAATTCTTGCCTTTGCAGGGCCTCAGGACATGCCCCTCTGCAGTTGGTAACCTCTGCGTCAAGGCTAGTGCAACTGCCATCAACATTCACCTCCATAGGATCTGAGGTCATGCATTCCTGATGGTCCAGGACCAATGCAGAGTTACACCACCACCTCCAGAAACACATGTAATATAAATCATTGAGGCACTTGCAGACTCCACTGAGGTTGAATGCAGCTGAAGAAATCATACTGAAGCTATACTTTAATTATAGCTTCAGTATACTTAGAAACAAAGCCAAAGCATCTGCTCAAGTGACAAACAACAATGCATCTAAACAAAAAGGTCTTTTACAATGAAAACCACTCCAGAAAACTGGAAGAGGCACCAGTTAAACCAGATGTGCAGACATCAATGTAGGGACACAAGAATCATGAAAAAACAAGGAAGCATGACATTACCAAAGGAACACAACTTTCCAGAAATGAATTCTAATATATAGGAAATTTCTTAAATGCCGTGAAAAGGAATCTAAAATAATGACCCTAAGTAAACTTAGTAAGATGAAAGAGAATATAAGTAGACAATTCAACACAATAAGGAAAATAATTCATGGATTGAATGAGAAATTTAACAAAGAAGAAATCATTTTTCTAAAAAACGGAAATCTTGGAGCTGAAGAACTTAATCAATGAAATAAAAAAAGGCAATTGAAAGTTTCAACAACAGAGATAGATCGCTCAGTGGTAGAGCAAGAATCATGAAAAAACAAGAAGCTCTGGGCTCAATCCCAAGCCCTCCCACCACACACACACACACACACACACACACACTCAACAAAAGACGAGACCAACTAAAAATAATAATTTCTGAATTAAAGATGGGTCTTTTGAAATAACTCAGTTGCATTTAAAAAAAGAAATATATACATGGCCTGGAGATGTAGTTTAATGGTAAAGCACTTGCCTACCATGCACAAGGCCCTTGGTTCAATCCACAGCACTGCAAAAAAATAAAAATAAAGCTTGAGGCTATATATCAGTGGTACAGTGCTATTGTACTTAAACTGCCATAAAATAAGTCAAAGACAAAAATAGCAAGAGCAGAACATCAAGTCACAAATAAAGGAATCCTCATTAGACTAACAAGAGTTTTCTCAGAACACTACAGGACAGATGAAAATGGAACAATATGGTTAGTCCTAAAGAAAAAAAGCTACCAACCAAGAATACTATACTCAAAAAACCCCATCTTTCTGAAATGAAGGAGAGTTTCTTTACCAAGTGAGCAAAATCTGAGGGAATTATCACTACAAGACCAGTCTTCCAAGAAAGATTTAAGGGAGTACTACATATAAGAGCAAAAGGATGATAATTACCATCATAAAAACATATAAAAGACTAAAACTCATTAGCAAAACAGACACACACACACACATACACACACACACAAAAAAAAAACTTATCAGAACAGAAAACCACCACACCATAAGGATACACAATAAAAGAGGAAGAAGGGAACAATATACAAAATAATCAGGAGACCAAAAAATTACAGGAATAAGTTTTTACCTATCAATAATAACCTTTAATGCAAATGGATTAAATTTTCTAATCAAAATGTATAGATTGGCCAAATGAAGAAAAATACAAGACCCAATGACAGGCTGACTACTAGAAACTCACTTCACCAGTAATAACACACTCAGAATCAAAGTGAAGAAGACTAAAAATGAATCCCACAAAAATGGAAAACAAAAGTGAGCAGGAAAAGCTATCCTTGGGAAAGATAAATTGATTTTAAGTCAAAATTTGTAAAAGAAAAAACAAAAAAAAAGGTTGAAAAAGAGATAAAGGAGTATAACATTATACTATAAAAACTGAATCAATTAAGCAAGAGGATATAACAATTGTAAATACATATACATCTAATACTGAGTACCCAAATATATACAGCAAATATTATCTAAAGGAATAAATAGATTCCAATACAATAATAGTTAGGGACTTCAGTACCCCATTTTGAATGATAGATCACCCAGACAGGAAATCAACTAAAAATCATTGGAGTTAATCTACCCTATAGACCAAATGGACCTAACAGACATCTACAGAACCTTTCATTTAACAGGAAAGAATACACATACTTCTCATCAGCACATGGAACATCTTCTAGTCTAGGCCATATGTTAGGACACAAAATAAGTCTCAAAAAAATTTTAAAAACTAAAATTACCTCATATATTTTCTTTGGCTATAACAGAATAAGACTAAAATTAACAAAAAATGACAAAAACGCATAATATCAATAATCATCAGAAAAACACAAAACAAAACCACAGTGAGATATTATCTCACCCCAATTAAAATGGCTATTATCAAAAAGACAAAAAAAATGCTGATAAATATGTAGAAGATGGAGAAATATTATACACTATTGGTAGAAATGTAAGTTAATATAGTCACTATGTAAAATAGTACAGAGGTTGCAAAAAAACTAAAAATGTGACTACCATATAATCAGCAATCCCAATAGAAGATATATATCCAAAGGAAACAAAACCATTATATCAAAGAAATCCTGTATCCTCATGTTTTTTGTGGCACTATTCACAATAGCCAAGATATAGAATTAACCAAAATACAAAGCAATGGATAGATGGATAAAGAAAATATGATGTATATATAAAATATTATTCAGTCATAAAAAAATAATAAGATCCTATCATTTGCAGGAACTTGGATGGAATTGGAAGCCATCATGTTAGATGAAATAAACCAGACACAGAAAGACAAATATTGCAAATCACCACAGAAATTCTTACGCATGTAGAAATTTAAAAAGTTGATCTCAGAGAAGAGTGAAGTAGAAGAGTGGTCGCTAGAATGCAGAATAGAGGAGGGATAGAGGTTAAATAATGAGTACCAAAATATAGTCAGATAGGAGGCATTTGTTCTAGTATTTTACAGCACAACAGGGTAACAACTAGAAGAGTCCAAATCGTCCCCAACATACAGAAATGATAAATTCTTCAGATGAAAATACTAATTACCCTGATTTAGTCATTACACATTATACACATGTATCAAATCATCACACTATACCCCTCAAAAATGTACAAATATTATTCATTTGAAAAGTATTTTAAAATTTATCTTTAATTGTCCAAAAGCCAACGACAAAGAGAGATTCTTAAATCTTGTCATCACACATTAGGGATCCTCAAAATAAGATTATAAGCGAAGACAATTAGAAGAGAGTTCAGAAATAAACCCTACACATATGCTCAAATGAATTTCAATAAGGACACCAATATTATTCAATAGGGAAAGAACAGTCTTTCCAACAAATTATATTGAAAAACTTGATAGCTACAAGAAAAAGAATGTAGTTGAACCATTTCCTGATATTTCCTGATATTATATGCAAAAAAAATCAAAATGGATAAAAGACCTAAGAGTAAGAACTAAAATTATAAAACTTTTTTAAAAGTAACAGAAAAGATTGAACATAATACCAAAATGCAGGCAGCAAAAGAAAAAAAAAAAAAACAGATAAATCACACTGCTTCGAAATGTAAAACTTCTATGCATCAAAGGGCACAAAAAGGCAAAACCCACATAATGGGTTAAGATATTCACAAATCATGTGTTTAATAAAGTGAAACACAGATCATATGAAGAACTCCTATATCCCCACAACAAAATCCAATAAAAAACACAGACTAAGGACATGAATAGAAATTCTCTAAGGCACACATAAAAGTGGTTAATAAGTACATGAAAAGATGTGCAACATCACAATCATGAAAATTAAAATTAAAACCACAGTAAGATATTGCCTTGCACCCATTAAGATAATTATCACCTTTAAAAAGAAAAGAAAAAATGCTAGTAAGGATATGGAGAAATCCTGGTGCAGTGATGGTAGAAATATAAAATGATGCAATCACCACAGAAAATAGTATGGCAGGCAGCTCCTTTAAAAACTGAAAAATATGATTACTATATCATCCACCAATTTCTACTTCTAGAAATCTAAATTAAATGAAAGTAGGGGCTCAAACAGATATTTGTACACATGCCAAGTTCACAGCAGTATTATGCTTAATAGCCAAAAAGAAGTAAACCAAATACTTATCAATGGACAAGTGGGTAAACAAAACAAAATGTATAGATGCACACAATGGAATATTATTAGACCTTATAAAGAAATTCTAACACACACTACAACATAAACTAACCTTGAGAATATCATGCTACTAGAAATAAGCCATTTACCAAAAAAAATCCCAAATACTATATAATTCCACTATACAATATGAGGTACCTAAAATCATTTTAAATTCATAGACACAGAGAGTAGAAGTCAGACAGAAATGGACTATTCTATGAGCTAGGTGGGGGGCAGGGGGATATGGAGTTACTGCTAAAATTAGTACAGTTTCAGATTTTCAAGATAAAAGGAATTCTATATACAATGGTAATGATGGTCCCACAGCAATACATATATTTGAAGCTACTGAACTATACGATTAAAAAATATAATATGCTGTTTTATGTGGTATATATTTCACAATTTTAAAAAAGAAACAATAAATGTACATGAAATCTTATAGATTTCTTTCAATAGGTAAATGGCTAAACAAACAGAGGCACACTCATACTATAGAATACTCCAGAATATACTTGGAATACTCAGATAAAAAATCTATCCATAAACACAAACACTTGGATGAACCTCCAGAGAATTACACTGTGTAAAAGAAAAGAAAAAAAGCTGATCCCAAAGAGTTACATACTGTAAAATACCATTTATATAATAATCTTGAAAAAAACAATATGTATCAATGAATATATAGAAATATATATATATATAACATATATGTAATATATATACATATATAACATATACATACATATGTAACATATATGTAATTATGTACTTCCCTTTCAACTTCAACTTAATAATCCTTCTGATAGAAATAAAAAATCTAGTGAAGTCATTACTAGGCTTAGTTTCACATCCAACATTTTAATAGCAGTAAGAATGATGTTAATAGTTAAAGGTATGCATGTCTTCTGTGAATTGGCAGTTCTATTTCTAACTATCTACCCTGATTTTAAAAAAATGTACAAAGTGATGTACACAAGAATATTTGTGGAATTATCAATGCTAATGGCAAAAACAAATATCCTGAATCCTACTAATAAATAAGAAAATGGCAACATGTGTAACATATATGTTACATATATGTAACACATATATTACATATATGTGCCACATATATTGCATATATGTTACATATATGTAACACATATATTACATGTATGTTATATATGTTATAAATATATATGATATAGTTGTGTGCCAGGAGTTAAGGTAGAAGAGAAGTGGATACAGTCATAAAATAGCAACATGAGAGACCTTTGTGGAGATGGAAATATTCTGTATTTGGATTGTATCAATGTCAATATTCTGATTATGATATTGTATTATAATTTTGTTATCACTGAAGAAAAATAGACAAAGGGAACATGAGATTTCCTTATATTATTTTTTACAACTACATGAAAATTTACAATTATCTTAAAATAAAAAATGCAAAACACCGTTACTGGGCATGTTATAAAATGACATTAAGGGCTGATATACTATATAACAACTATGATAAAAGTCTACAATTAGAATTAGTCCATAAATGTGTTTTGTATCAATCATATTATCTTTCAAAGTATCCTGTTAAAAGAAAAAATACAAGAGCAAAAAATATAGTTAACAAAAAATAAGAAATTGAAGTCCTATAGTAGAAATGTCTATAAATTAGCAGACAGCACCTTCATAGTGTCAATTATGTATGATCATCCTTTATTTACCAAGGGGCAACAAAGGTACTTCCCTTTCAACTTCAACTTAATAATCCTTATAATATAAATTAAAAATCTAGTGAAATGATTACTAGGCTTAGTTTCACATCCAACATTTTAATAGCAGTAAGAATGATGTTAATAGTTATCATCCAAGTGTTTCTATATGTCAGAGGTTGGGGTAAAAATAAATTATCTACATTTAAGTAAACACAACATCTCCATAATAAAAGTTTCTTGGAAGCAACTTGCCCATATACACACAAAGGTGTATGCCTCTAAAGCCTTTGCTTTAAACTGGTATGTGGTCACTAATAGCATGACTTTGGGAAGCTAGTCTTATCAAAAGTATACAGAGGGCTAGGGTTGTGGCTCAGTGGTAGAGAGCTTGCCTAGCATGTGTGAGGCAGTGGGTTGGATACTCAGCACTGTATATAAATAAAATAAAGGTCCACTGACAACTAAGAAAAAAAATTTTAAAAAGTATACAGAAAGTAATCTCTGAAAAGAATCCAGCAACAGACAGGAAAATGGTATGCATGCCTTCTGTGAATTGGCAGTTCTATTTCTAACTATCTACCCTGATTTAAAAAAAAAAAAAATGTACAAAGTGATGTACACAAGAATATTTGTGGAATTATCAATGCTAATGGCAAAGACAAACATCCTGAATCCTACTAATAAATAAGAAAAGGGTACTTTTATAGATAGATAGATAGATAGATAGATAGATAGATAGATTTATAGATATATATGTTTATATTTATTTATAACAGCATCAGTTTTTAAAAAATAATTGATCTAGCTGGGCATGTAGTACATACCTATAATCTCAGCAACTCGGGAAGCTGAAGCAGGAGGATCGAGAGTTCAAAGCCAGTCTCAGCAACTTAGCAAGGCCCTAAGCAACTCAGCAAAATCCTATCTCTAAATATAATATTAAAAAGGCTGGGAGTGTGGCTCAGTGGGTAAGTGCCCCTGGATTCAATCCACAGTAACCAAAAAAATAAATCTATATATGTCAACATGGACTAATTCCACAATATATTTTGTTGACTGACAAAAAAAAAAATTTAGAATTCTATGATACTATATATCTAAAAAAGTTACTAAACATACTATTGTATGGTATTACACAAAGAAGCAAATCAAACCAACAATTGTCACCAGAGACAGCACACTGAGAACAGAAGTAAAGGACATGGTTAGGTTTATGTGAAATATTTCAATTTTGAAAAAGGTAATATGTTCTTATACCACACAATTAAAAAGTAATAAATACTGGAAAGTATATGAAGATAAAGAAATGATTACATATTGGTAGTGAGAATGTAAATTAGTACAGTCATTATGAAGATTAATGGAGGTTCAAAAAATAAAACCATTACTATTTGATTTAGTAATCCCACTACTGGGTATGAAAGTAACATATCAAAAAGATACCTTCACTATTCATAATAGTTAGGATAAGGAATCAACCTCAATGTCTATCAACATACAAATGGATAAAGTAAATATGGTGTGTGTGTGTGTGTGTGTGTGTGTGTGTCTGCCTGTGTCTACTCAATGGAATATTATTGAGTCATAAAAAATATGAAAATCCTGACATTTGCAACAAAATGATAGACTGGAGAACATTACATTAAGTGAAATAAGTCAGAAACAGAAAGATAAACACTGCATGATCTTACTCATAAATGAAATCTTACAATAAAAGAAAGAAAAAAAACTGGATCTCACAGAGGATAAGAGTAGAATAGTGGTTACCAAAGATTGGGGAGAATGAGGAGAAGAGGAGGGAAAAATTATCAGGTACAATGATATTACTTGATAGAAGGAGTAAGTTCTAATGTTATATGGCACAGCAGGGTGAATAGTATTAACATAATGCATTATACATCCCAAATTAGTTAGAATAAAAGAATTTGAATACACTCACCATAAAGAAATAATAAAAGTTTAAGTTAATAAATATGCTAATTATCTCACTTTGTCACTATCTAATGTATACATGAGTCAAAACATCACATTGTACCTCATAAATATGTAAAAATATGTGTCCATCAAAAAAATTGTTTAGCAATGAATGGTGGCAAATGCTTATCATTTCAGCTAGTCAGGAGGCTGAAACAAGAAGATTGCAAGCTTGAGGTCAGCCTGAGCAACTTAGTAATACCCTGTCTCAAAATAAAACTTAAAAAGCTAGGGATATCGCTCAGTGGTAGAGTACTTGCCTAGCATTTGCAAGGCCCTCGGTTTAATCACAGTACTGCCAAAAAATAAATAATTCATTAATAACGATATAATGATAGTAGTAATAATAAAGCAATATATATGTTTAAATAATCTACTTCTGCAATATAAATTTATTTGCTAATGCATATCATTTGTTATTACTCTATTATTATTTGTATGATATTTGCTAATAGCATGCATTTATAAAGGACAGGTTTCAGCTCCTGGTAATGAAGCAGTAGATTATACCAGACCCACCTAATAATTACAAACTTTAGACAAAACTTTTAAAAGAAAATAAAAATTTCATGAAGGAGAATGACCAAAAGTTGGTAGAATTATGAGAGGATTCAACCACTGGGTAAGACCCACTTTCATGCAGCTTTTCCCATAGGTCCCTGCGAAATGCGCGCGTGCGCACACACACACACACACACACACACACACACAAGAATTCAAGCAGAAAACTACAATTTTATTGCTCTGAGGGGGGTAAAAAAAGAAGAATCAGGGCTACTAAAGCAGCTAGAAATGGAGGGCAAAATCCTAGACAGAAGTAAGATACCAACTCTAGGAAAATCCCCCAAATCACTGAATAAGTCCTGTTCATGTAGGATGCAAGACCCATAAAGCCTAGTGAGAAAAATACCAGCTGAAAAACTTACGGGCATTTTGATAAATTTCCACTGTGGGAAAGTCAAAGTTTAAGGTGTCCAGTGAAACCACAGAAAAGTCCTATCTTAGTGGTAAACACCATAAGCCTACAACTAAAAGCTAAATTGGCATAGACCCCCTTTAAGAAAGTCTAAAACCAAGCTGTGACAAAAATCAAGATGATCTGCAAATAATTTAATTACATGCCAAAACAAAACTCAACATTTTTCAAAGGAAGATAACAAATCCATAGTCTTTAAAATATACCATCTACAGTGCCTGGTTTGCAACATTTTAAAAATATATTAGACCAAAAAATTTAAAAATAAATAATAAAAAATTAAAAAATACATTAGACAAAAACATGCATTAGACATGCATTAAAACAGGAAGACGCGATTTAGACACAAGAGGGGGAAAATCTATCAATAACAATTGACCCCCAAAATGGTCTTGATTTTAGAATATAAACCAAGGATTTTAAAATACAAATGAATATGTTATAAATGGGTATATGGGTAAATACTTGAAGAATTTCAAGAGAAATATAAAAACTGTAAAATAATGGAAATAAAGAGTGGTGATAGTTGTACAACACTGAATATACTTAGCACAACTGAATTGTACACTTAAAAATAGCTAAAATGGTAAATTTTAAGTTATGTGTATTTTACCACGATAAAAAAAAACTTGTGAAAAAAAATAGGCTAAAAGAAAAATACCTACCAACCTAGAAGTCTATATCCAAGAAAAATTATTTTTAAAAGTAAAGGTAAAATAAAGATTTTTCAGAAAATAAAAACTGAGAGATATCTTCACCAGCATACCCACATTACCAGAAACGTTAAAAGAAGATCTAGGCCTGAAGGTAATGAAGTGAGCTAGAAATTCAAACTTGAAGGAAGGAATGAAATCTTAAGTGAATGTGAAAATATTAGGTTTGGTCAATTTATTTAGGCTAAAATTTACAAGAACATCCCAAAATCTTTTGGAATACTCAAGAGCATTAAAAACCTACAAATTATAATCCCCCTCAAAAAAGTGATCTGGTATATAGCATATCATTAGCCAACATCAATACACAATCTAATTTTTACTGAGCACTAGACAGTGGTGTAATGTCAGACAATGTCTGGGTTTTTTTTTTTTTTATGTGAATAATCGTTATAATCATTCCTTTTAAATTCATCCACCATAGGTAAATACTATTCTATTTTGAAAAATAGAATTTATCACTTAATATTTAAGTACCTTATTTATTCAGGGAAATTTTCTTGCTGATTAGTTATAACAGTCATAAGAAATCTACAGCATATTGTGTTTTTCTTGTTACAAACATAAAAAACTAATGTACAGCCAAAATATTTTTGTCATCCTGCAAAATCTAGGAATAGCCATTTTATAATACCCTTTTATGTAAACAAAAGTAAAATAAAATTGTCATGGTAAATAGCTGAGTTTATCTCCACACCCTATTAAAATATATCAAAACAAAATTTAAAGGGAGGGTTAAATATACAAGGAATACAAACTGGTATGATGATGATGGAGGCAATAAAAACAAAATCTTGGAAAATAAAAAGCAAGTAGACAAATAGTAACTAACTGAGGAGAGGAATATGAACTCTAATACCTGAAAGGCACAATATCACAAAATAAACTAATTTCTTACCAAGAAACATCAGAAGAGCTCAGAATATAAGGTATCGGTAGCTCTGACAGTCAAGTTGGGACTACAAACAAGAGAACTGGGAAGAATTTATCAATAAGGAATATCTATGATTGAATCCCTGCCTTAGGCTTGCAGCAGAAAACAAGAGGTTTACTCTTTTGAAAGGCTGAACCACATAGGCCCCAAATTAGTTAGTGCACATCAGGTACAGCTGGAGGCAGGTATCAAGAGCTCTACTGAAAAGAGTTCACATAAAAGCTTGCAAAAAGAAAGATTAAAACTTCAGCCCCGTCACTTCTTCTGTAACCAGAAAACTGGCTATTACTCTGTCAGAACTAAGAAAATAGAATGTTGTGTTGGAGCAAAACCTAAGAGATTCCTCAACAAAAAAACCTGATCACACAACTGCCTTGAGGTCATCAAGACCTTCCCTCACACACAAGGCTTGACAGTGGCTTTTAAGTGGCTCATTCCTAAATATGATAACAGAGGACCAGTACTAGATAGCTGAGAGAATTTGCCAACATGTCATAGGATCCACAGCAAACAAACAAAAAACACAAAATAGAAGGGGAATCATCAGATAAGAACAAAGAGCAAACTATAATATCCTAAGAAAGATAAGCAAAAATATTGAATAATTGAGACAAAAGCAAGATTGTATTAAAAAGGGGGAAAAAAGTAGTAATCAGAGTTGGTCCTTCAAAAACTAAAACTATGAAAACTAAAATTATAAATTCATCAAAAGTAGATGATTTGTGAGAGAATATTAAAAAAAAATTCTTCATAAAGTACAGCAAAAGTAAACAGGTATTTTTAAAAGGAGAAAAAGTAATTTTTCAGGAAGATACAGTGAATTGAAGCACATGAGTTAATATCTAATTCACAGAAATAGAAACAAAGTAATAGGAATAGAGAAAATATGAAGAAGTTACTACACATTGTCTAATTTCCCCAAAACTGAAGCACACAAATTTCCAAACTGAAAATGCAAAATGAGTATTCAACATTAAGAATGAAAAGGAAAAAAATCTCAAGATGCTTTTGTTAACAATAATCTAAATATGAAATTAAGAGCTTCCTTCCACAAAAACTAAGAGTCTTGCATAATAGCAAGACTAGAATCCAGATAATAAGAGAATAAGTTTCTTCAAAAACCTAAGGGAAAATGCTTTCCAGTCTCACATGTATCAAATAAAGAGTAAAACAAGAAAGAAAAACACATAAGATCCAGGAAACAGAGAATCTGATACTGGAGAGAGGTAAAAGGAATCCCAAGGTGAAAGTGAGGTAAAGTCCAGGGATGAGAGCTATGCAGCAGATCTAGTTGAGACTAGACTGGAAAATGCCAGGTGGCATATCTCCACAAAAAACAATACACTAGCAAGTGACCTAATTTGTTTGCCTGACATAAGACTCTAACATAATTCTACTGCAAAGAAGGGAAAAACAGGGGCTGGGGTTGTGGCTCAGCGGTAGAGCACTCGCCTAGCACGTGCGAGGCCCTGGGTGCAATCCTCAGCACCACATAAAAACAAATAAACAAAATAAAGGTATTGTGTACAACTAAAAAATAAATATAAAAAAAGGGAAAAATGGAAATTCCTATTCTGCTTTACTGCCACACACAGGTTTCTTCCCTCCAACTTCCCTATATTACAACTTGTAAGAGTTGAAACTTATTATAGACTTGCCATGAGATATAATCATGTACTTTTTATGAAGCTTGGTTTCCTTCAAGCTAATGGTTCGTTTTTTCAACTGGTTATTTAAATTAGCTTCAGAATACTTTGACAAAAATAAAGACTTAATTGAAAAAGCCATTAGTATATGTTTTAATATTTTATGCAAATATGTATTTAATTTAAGGTGTTTTTTTTCCCTCTTTGCAATGCTGGGGATTGTTTTCAGAGGCACTTTACCACTAGAGTATACATCCCCAGCCCTTTTTATTTATTTATTTTTATTATTTACTTTTAAGTTTTTATATATGCAATTTTTTTTTAAGTACTAGAGATTGAACCCTCATGCATGCTAAGCAAGTACTCTATCACTGAGCTACAACCCCAGGCCTTTTTTAAATTTTGAGACAGGGTCTGTCTGAGTTGCTGTGACTGGCCTCCAACTAGCTATCCTCCTGCCTCAGCTGGGATTACAGGTGTGTACCACCACACCAGACAGTTTTACTTAGCAGTCTCTGCCAAGTTACATTTATTTGTACCTACAATGTATTATGTTCATTTCACTACACACTTACTAGGAATAATATATTTTTAACCCTTTCAAAAATTAAAAGAACAAATTTACCATGTACTCATTTTAATTTGAATTTCTCTATTGGTTATGCTATATTAAATACCTGTGACTTTTGAACATTTTTTTATTGGGCTATTAACTTGTATTTCTGTAGTTTTGAATCTGGTAAACTTCTTCATAAAGATATATATGCTTTTGTCATATTTTTGACAAGTGTTTTTCAGTTTTAATTCTTAATGTGTCAAAGCTTTGTTTTTCTTTTCTTATATTTGTATTTTAAAAATCCTCCCTCAGCTTAAGGACAGTTAAATATTAACCTATGTTTTCTTCCGCCTCATTGTGTCTGTCTGTGTCTCTGTCTCTGCCTGTGCGTGTGCATATCTCTCTCTCTCTCTCTCTCTCTCTCTCTCTCTCTCTTTTCTCTCTCAGGTGGTGCTATGGTTTTATTAAAAGCATGAGAAAGCAACAGGGAGACCTCAGGAATACAAAGATAGCTTAAAGTAACTTTTCACATATCTTTTAATTATAAATATTTCAACATGTTAGTATGCTTCCTTAAATATTTGTACTACATGAGTCATAACAGAAGTAATGTAACACTTTCAGGAATGTATGCTCATATAGCTTAAATTTTGAAGTTTTTACTCAC
Source organism: Marmota marmota marmota (assembly GCF_001458135.2). Classification (NCBI taxonomy): domain Eukaryota; kingdom Metazoa; phylum Chordata; class Mammalia; order Rodentia; family Sciuridae; genus Marmota; species Marmota marmota. The sequence goes on from NW_026000026.1 coordinate 38,262,255, forward strand.
TTGTGGTCATGATGTTAGGAGGGCAAGAGGGTATTCCATGATCTACTGCCCATCTGTAGGCTCCTTCTCCAACTAAAAAGCTAACAACAGAAAAAAATATTCTTTTAAAAACTCATAGTGTCATCGTCTACATATTATAAAGTAATACAAGTAATACTGTGTGCTAACTGAAAAAAGTCTTGCATGTTAATCTAGTTCTTGATATAGTTCAAAATAATAATATGGCTATATGTTCAAATTTCTTTTAAACTTTTGCTCATTTGCAATAATTAACAAGTAAAAAACAGAAAAAAAATCAACATAATAAAATTTAAAATAGTTGACTTCCCAGTAAAAAATATGAAGATTTATCTTGGATCACCATGGTTCTGAGTTTACTTCACAAGATCTACTTAATCAAGTTAAGAGTCTAAGATTAAGAAAATCTTCAAATTTGGTATTCTTGCCTAGTAGAATACCAAGACACACCCCAAATAAGGAGACACATCTTGTGATGCCAAAACACAATGAGATAAGCTTATATTTCTAAGTCTTGATGCAACAAAAATACAGAACCCACAGAATCATTTTTTCTATGGTGAGTACAGTACTGTTATGTCCCAAAACTACTTTTGCAAGTTTTAACCTAACAAAGTGACTAATATGTTACTACTAGATTACTGTGAAAGATTCATTTTCAAAATTTCAAACAGCATGCAAGATAATTATCCCATTCCCCAAGAAATTTGGCTAAGCAAATAGCAATAGCAAGCAGTAAGCATAATAATTAATCATTTCTTCTTCCATAACCAATTTATTTAAAGATCTCAGTCAGCTAATAATGGATTCCTTGAACTTGTACCTGCTTGTTAATTCCTCATTTTCTATATTTTAGTTCTATTCTTCTAATCATTTCAACACTAAAAACTCAGAGTAACACATATTGAAGTATTTTTTAATATTTTTTTAGTTGTTGATAGACCTTTATTTTATTTATTTATATGGGACGGTAAGAATAGACCCCAGTGCCTCACACATGCCAAGCAAGTGCACTACTACTGAGCCACAGCCACAGCCACAGCCCACACATATTAAAGTTTTAAGATCTACTTGTTTATAAGACCCCTAACAGACTGGCAAAACAAAAAACTAAGTAGACACTCAGAACATATCCAGATGTTTCCAATGACAAACCAGTTAATCCCAGTAACTGTTTTCTAATATATATAAAGGTAGGCATGAAGTTTACAGCATCGAAAAAAGAAAAGAGAGCCAACAAGGATATTTTGTACCTCTATCTCTTCAAGTTTTGATTTTTAATTAAAAATTCCAAAGGATTCTGAGAATAGAAAAGTTTTTCTCCTATTCTTACACCAAATGAAGACTGCTACAAAGAAAAACAATCAAATAAAATTCAAATGTTGAAATAAGAACTTAGATATAAATTTAAGCTGTTCTGATAGCATTTTTAGCATCTTCTTCTTCTAGAATTGATAAAAGAAATAACTTCTGTTAATGTGAAGATGTAAAAGAGATGCTGAAATAGTAAACTAAATGATCTATATGGCAGTCCAGAGTTGAATCTGGTAGTCTTACTACTCCTATTGGTCCTTTTGAGTTCAATCCCAAAACCTCGAATCAGTGGCATTTTATAAAATATTTTTTTCATTTATTCATCATTACAAGGTTTGACAAATAAATTTGCTACAATAAACTATGCAAAAATAAAAAATAAAAATGCTTCTCCACAGTGCACTAACCTACCCAGTACTCCCAATCTTCCTCATCCTGCTTTCCATATTTTTCTAACATACTATATAATTTATAATTGACATAGCATATTCATCCGTTTATTTCTGTCTCCTTCTTATATACTATAATCTTCATGAAGATAGAGATCTGGTTTTCATCAATAAATCTCAATCTAGAACAGCGTCTGAAGCATATTAAGCATTAAGTAAACATTGGCAAGGTATTAAATAATCAACTAGAAAACAGCACTTTCCTTATGTTACACCCATTTTTTTTTTTTTATTTATTTTTTAGTTATTGGCGGACATAACATCTTTGTATGTGGTGCTGAGGATCGAACTCGGGCCGCACGCATGGCAGGCGAGTGCGCTACCGCTTGAGCCACATCCCCAGCCCCTCACACCCATCTTAATTTACATCAAAGTAGGTCTAAAGTGTTATCAAACAAAGCTGCACCAATCAGCTGAGATCAGCATTAAGGTAGGATGATTAAAACTCTCAATAAGCTGAGTGAAAATACTGCTGCAAATGCTTACTGAGCAAAACACCTGAAATGGGCTACCTGGGCAAAAATGGTGATGTGAATGACAATGTTATGAAAAGAAACCACCCATTTCAAAGCACCATGATTCTATAATTGCTAAAAATGTGTAATTACGTGACTCAAAAAGCTCTCAAGGATCCTCTGGGACCCTAATGATCAAAGTGGTTATTCTAGATAAGAAAAAACATAGGAGAAAAAAACAGCTATTTCTTTGAACTTAAAAACTGATTTTTATTTTACCTATCATTTCTTTGTTTATCATAAATCTATGAAATTGAAGAAAGACAAATTAGACTATTGAATAGTCAAAGCTGATTGAAAGTGCAAACAATAAATTAAATAATAAAAAATTGACTTCTAACTTTTTATTATAGAAATTTTCAAAATATATAATTGCTATGGTCTGAATGTTTATGTCCACCCCCCCAAAAAAATCATATTTTAAAATCCTAACCCCCAAAGTTTTAGGAGGGAATCAGGATGTGAGTCTTTCGAGCAGGTAATTAGGTCAAGAAGGCAAAGCCCTTGTGAATGGAGTTAAAAGTCCCAGAGAGCTACCTCTATAAGGACTCAGCAAGGAGGACTCAGCAAGTGACATTAGCCCTCATAAAATACAAATCAAATCTGCTGGTTTCTTGATCTTGGACTTCTCAGACTTCAAAAATATGAGAAATAAATTTTTGTTATTTATAAGCTATCCAGACTATGGTATCCTGTTATACCAGCCCAAATTGATTAAGGCAACAATAGTACAGAGAATAGCATGATAACCCCAATAGATCATCAATTTGCTTTAATAATTATTAATACATTGCTAATCTTACTCATGAATATGCCAAGATTTTTGAAGCAAATCCCAACATTATAAAATTTCAACTATAAATATCTTAATATGCATCTCCAAAAATAACTTTTTAAAATATTTTTTAGTTGTAGAAGGACAAAATGTCTTTCTTTCTTTCTTTATTTATTTAATGTGGTGCTGAGGATCGAACCCAGTGCCTCACACTTGCAAGGCAAGCACTCTGCCACTGAGCTACAGCCCCAGCTCCCAAAAATGACTTTCTAAGAATATTAAAATATATATATATATATTTAACACTTAAAATTTAGATAGAAAAAATAAAATCAAAAAATATTCAGTGTTTACATTTCCCTACTTGCCTTATAAAATTTGCTATTATTATTTGTGTTTTTTAAACTATTTAGTTGAATTACAATCCCATGAAGTCTATACTTTCTGATTAATTCACAGTTGGTATATGTTTCTTTTAACCTTTAGGTTTTTAAATTTTATTTTCACACTCATATAACCAAAGTACTATAAATCTGAATGAATTTATGAACTATAATAGATAAAATAGAATTTAAAATAAACAATATTATATTTGCCTCTCAAAAAAATTGAATGTCTAATGAGCACTTCAGATTCAGATCCTATTCATACTAAACATAAAACAAAAACACTTGTCTAGCTTTCTTGTTTCATAAAAAAAAAACACATAATTTCCATAATTTATATTAGAAGCCAATGAATTTTTCTGGAGGACCAGGTAGCCAATAGTTTAGGTTTTGTGAGTCAGAATGTTTCTGTTCCAACAATTTTGTCTTGACAATAAATCAATACGGCTATGTTCCAATAAAATTTATTTACAAAACAGCAGACTCAACTTGGCCCACAGGTTATATAGGCTTCCAATCCCTGATCTATATGGTAATGGCTACCAAAGTTGCATTCCAATCATAAGAGGGCAAGGATTCAAGATTAAGTAAAATAAAGAAACAAGGAGATTTGAGAGTTTATGATGACAATGCCACCAACTTTATTAAGATATCAAGCATTTCAGTAGTCTGACCAAACACCACTATTTACATAGTGCAACATATAATGATGCCAAGAGAAAAATGAATGCAATGAACTGTTCAATGAACCTATGATCCTGCTGAATGTTTTTACAATTTTAGACACAGACCAAACAGATATACCTTCTACCTTGCCCAATTACCTATATAAATAAATTAATATCTTACATAAAGACTTCTTAGAAAACATCCACTGTTTTCTTGCCACCCCATAGAAGAGTCTGCTTCTTCAACAGATGATGCATGGCTTTTAACTTCTTCCCTTTTTTTCAATACTAAGAATTAAATTAAACCCAAGAAGAATTAAACCCAAAGGCATCCTATCACTGAGCTACCCAGTACTTCTGTTTGTTTGAAGACAAGGTCTCACTAAACTGCCCAGAATGGCCTCAAACTTAAAATCCTTCTGCCTCAGCCTTCTAAGTTGCTGGGACTATAGGCATGTAATACCATGCCCTGCTTTCCATCTGCTTTTAATAGTTTTTCTACCTTCATGCATGAACAATATATATTTGCTGAATGAATGAATGGATAAATAAATGAATAACTGACTGGGTGTAAACATTTATTTCTAACATGATATGAATGAACTCCACAAATTTCCAACAATCTAACTGTGGGCAAGTCTGGGCATTCATGTTCTTTAACTGCAAAATGTGTGAAACCTACATAAATTGTAAAAATTTTTATGAGATGATACATGCAAATCACATGAAATGTTGCCTGCTACAATATTCCAATACAATAAATGTTAACTATTATTATTATAAGTTCAAAGTTAAACCATGATGTTTGGTCATGTTGATTTAGGATATTCAAAGAATTTGTTTTTAAACTACTAGAGTTATATAGCAAACTTCAAGATATTTGAGAGGTTTCTACTTCTCAACAAACTGAATAACAGGAAAGAATTTTACCTTCTTGTCTGAACCAATGAATAAAACAACAGACAAAATATAGAAAGCAAGAGCTGTTAGACATTGGATATGAGGCAACAGAGGATTGTCATCTTTGAAAAAAATACCATAAACCTCACCTTACTGCACTCATAGGGTTCACTTTCATTCCTGTGAGCAGTTTCCAGGCCATAGCACAGGAGCAAAGCAGTCTCTGAGTTAAAGAGACAGAATGGACAACCAGACAGGCCAAAGAGGTCAAAAAAAGCTGCATAGGGAAAAGATTCCAGAGATCTGCAGAGTACTCTTCCAATTTTCAAGTGCCTGAGGTTGGTGCATGTGAAAAAGTAAATTACCGAAAGCTTTGAAACAAATAATCAGATTATTCTAAAAGAAAACAATCCCTAAGTTTGCACAGGGCCAGGAACAGCTTTGGCTGCCACCAGCCAGAGTAAAAAGCCTCATTCTAGCTACATCAGTTCTATTACTCCAAAGGATTTGCCTCAATTGTAAAGCAAAATTAACTCAAGGTTAAACACTTCTTCTCCATGCAACAAAGTTTAAAGTAAGATCTGAAAGGCTCAAACTGTTTTAAATAATTTAACCACATCCTAGTATGAAATTCAAGAATATTTGTTAAAATACAAAAATATTCAGCACCAAAAAAAGTAAAACTCACAGTATTTGGAATTTACTAAAAAATTACCAAGCATACAAAAAAGCAGAAAAATGTGAACTATAAAAAGGAGAAAAATCACTTAATTGAAAGCAAGCCAGAAATAACAAAGATAATAGAATCAACAAACATATTAAAACAATTATTATAACTCTATTCATATATTCAAGAAGGTCGAAGAAAGATTAAACATGTTAAGTAGACAAATGGAAGACATTGCTTAAAAAATGCAAATCAAACTTCTAGAGATTAAAAAAAATAATGTCAGAATTGAATACTAAATTGAATAAGATTTGAAATAATTAGATATTGCAGAAAAATAATCAGTAACCTTGGAAACTTCAAAATGAAACAAAGGAACAAAAAAAGAATGAAAAAAGTAAACAAATCATCAAAGGTCTGTAAAACTATTACAGATATAGATGCTACTCAACTTACAACGGGGTTATGCCCCAGTAAACCCACTATAATTGAAATTACCTTTAAGTCAAAAATACATTTGATACAGCTAATCTACAGAACATCATAGCTTAGTAACATAGTATTAGCAACCGTAGAGGAGTGATTATTTACCTTTACTAGTCAGGTGGCTAACTGGATGCCAAGGCCCACTGCAGACAAAAGTATGGTTTTGACTGAATACAAATTGCTTACACATCATTGTAAAATCAAAACATTCTAAGTTGAACCATAGCAAATTGGGGGTATGTCTTTAAATATATAATCAGAGTCCTAAAGGATGGGGGTAACAAAAAAATATACCTGATAGAATAATGACTTAAATTTCTCCAAATCTGATGAAATACATAACTCTATACATCCAAGGAGCAGAAAACCAAACCAAAGAATTACAAGAAAACTATAAACCAAGATCACACATAAACATAATCTAAAAATTCTCCACAAATTAGTAAATTACAACCAGGAACATAAAAATGATAATACATTATAACCAAGTAGAATTTATTCCACTAATACAACTACTGCTTTTAACAGTTAAAAATCAGTCAATCACTATATTGACTAAATAAGAAAAATTGTTAGATCGTCTTAATAGATGCAGAAAAGCACTTGAGAAAGTAAGACACATTAAAAACTCTCAGCATACTTAAGAAAAAAGAAAACTTTCTCAACATAATAAACAGGATCTATGATAAACCTACAACAACAATCATACCTAATGGTGAAAGATCAAATGCTTCTTCCCTAGGATCACATTAAAGGCAAGAATGTTCTCTCTCAAAATTCTATTCTACATTGCACTGAAGGTTCTGGTCAGTGCAATAAAGCAAGAAAAAGAAATTAATTTAAGGACTCTTACAAAGAAAGAAGTAAAACCATCTTTATTCCCAGAAGACATAATATCTATGTAGAAAATTTTATAAAATCTATGAAAATGGTACCATAACATATGATTTTAGCAAACTCCCCAAATGCAACTTCAATATAATAAAATCAATTGTATTCCTATATACTGGCAATGAGGAACTGAAAATTAATATTTATTAAATACACATTTACCATAATGTCAAAAAAGAATGAAATATCTCAGTGTAAGTACAGAAAAACTTGTGTAAGACACAGACATTGTAAAATATAAAACCCTGTTCAGAGAGGGTAAAAAAGACCTTAATAGATGGGCATGGTGGCACCTGTCTGTAATCCCAATGACTTGGGAAGCTGAAGCAGGAGGACTCCAAATTCAAAACCAGCCTCAGCAATTAGGCCCAAAGCAACTTAGCTGTCTCAAAATAAAGGGTTGGGGAAGCGACTCAGTGGTTAAGCACTCCTGGGTTCAATCTCTGATACAAAAAAAAAAAAACTTAAAAAATGGATTTATGGGAATCCTAATCAAAATTCCAGCAACCCATTTAAGGAAATAAGTGAGCTAATCCTAAAATACATGAATTTAAATTTTCTAAAATATATAAAGTGCAAAATATGAAAATAATTTTGAAAACAAAGAATAAAGATGAAGAACTAGGTATGTGACAAAATCAGAGAGCTAGTTCCAAGCAGGTATAGCATTATTATATAATCTCATTTTAATGAAGAGATGGCCATCACTTTTTCTCATATATCTTCTCCCTATAAAATACTGAAATGCTAAACATTCCCTTTGACAACTGCCTCATCTTGTTCCCTCTTTCTTGCTTCCCTGAGGTAATCACAGTGACTTTGGTAATATTCTTTCCAAAACTATTTGTACATCTACATATTTATATACTCTTAGAAAATTTTTATGTTATACTAGTATAAAGAATATATATGAATGAGAAAACCTTAAAATCAGGGCAATTGTTACTAGGAACATAACAGAGACAGGTTCAGGATGAGGATGTGAGACACTGGGAAGGATGAGGATTCCATTAGAAATTTTTCAGTATAAGCAATTTAAAACCCTTTGTTGACATTTCATTCCCTAACCTGTGTGATAGAAAAAAAAAGTTTAATCATATTATTTTGTAATTTTTTAAGAAAATATATGTTCATCCAAACATATCATCAGCAATTTGATTTTTTTTAACTCTACAATGTGGAGATCTACTGCTAGGAACTGAATTGTGTCCCCCTAATAACCATAGATTGAAGCCCTAATCCCCACTGCAATATGTGGGAATAGGGTTTTTGGGAGATAAATTTAAAAAGATAAGGTCATGAAGGTAAGGCCCTCATGATGAGATTATTGTCCTCATTAGAAGAATAGAATATCTCTTTCTCCCTCCCTGCCTCTCTCAACCTCCACCACATCTCATCTCAAATGTGAGAACACAGTAAGAAGGCAACCATCTGCAAGCTGAAAAGAAAGCCCTCACCAGAAACCAAATAGGCTGAAACCCTGATCTTGGTATTCCCAGCCTCTAGATTTGTGAAAAATAAAAGTTCTGCTATTTAAGCCACCCAAATCTATGGTATTTTGTCATGGAATTCCAAACAAATTAATGTTAATAGTAATCAATGTTACTATATATACAAATGTTTTCCTCTTTTTGGCAGGGGAAGGGAGGGTACGAGGAGGGGGGTAACTGGGGATTGAACCCAGAGGCACTTTACCACTGAGCTACATCCCCAGTGCTTTTTATTTTATTCATTTTTATTTTATTTTATTTTTAGATACGGTCATGCTAAGTTGCTCAGGATCTCACTAAGCTGTAAAGGCTGGCCTCAAATTTGTGATCTTCCTGCCTCAGTCTCCCATGTTGCTGGGATTACAGGCAGCACAACAATACCCTAGCTTGCCTTTTTCTTTCTTTATTTTTTTTTAATGCCACAGAGTACCTAATAACATGACTAGAAAACAATTTATTTTGCCATTGATGGACATTTAGGTTGTTTATAATTTTATATTCCACAAGCAACATTTTATATTATACTTTTTAAGTTTAGACTGTATTTTTCTGAGTGATGTAACAAAGGAATTTAATACAATGTTTTTTCACTAGGTAGCCAATTGTTCCAACATAATTTATTGGTTGCACTATCCTTTTTCTCCACAACAATTTAAGATGACACCATTTACACAGATCAAATTCCCTTACATACTGAAAGCTTCTGGATATGTAGTTCTGGCCTACAAATGTTTTTATCTTTTTTTGGTGAGATGCATGAGATAGATAAAGGATAAAACATTGTTAATGATTAGTGATGGATAACACATTCATGAAGGTTATTTACAACGTTCAATGTATTTTATTCTAAGAACTTCCCCAAAGTTAATTAATTTAGACTCTAAAGTCTACTGTGTCAGATACTTAAGTTTCACAATAAAATGACCCCAAAGTGGCACACTTTAAACTCTGGACTTGAATGTGTAAGAAACTTCTAGTTTCATAATATAATGGCCCTACTTGAGGACTTAGTAACAGCAAAACCTCTTGATAATCAAAAACAAAACCAAAAATTAACTTGGATCTTCTCTGCTTTAATCCATAATATTCTATTCCATCTGGAGTTTTATCAAGTATACAAAACATTCCAAGATCACAGAACAAAGTTATCTCAAAGGCATCCTACTGCTGGTGCATAACCAAGAGCCACAACCTTCTGTGGATAAAAAAAACTTTTACACACTGCATGCACCAAAGACCAAAGCCTAGGGAAAATCAGAATGAACAAAGTGGTTACCAAGGAGGAATCCTGCCAGCTGACAGCTTGCCCTTCTGCCCTTCACACAAAAGTCTGTTTGCAACTGAGACTGGGTTCTTGATTCCTATAAAATAAAATGGGCAGAAAAAAAAATCAGAAATGTCACCAAGTTTCCTACTCAGTGTTATGTTGTTTCAATAAAAAAACTTTTTAAAAACTTGGAAATCATTCTCTTTCAAGGTATTAAATATTGTAATGAAAACTTAGTTATCACAGATAATAAAATTCAAATTTATAAATAGGTGAATATCTAGTAGATATAAGAAAAAACAAATATATGATAAATATTCTCATGTTGTATCATAAATTATAGCAGCGAAGATTGAATACAAATATTTAAATAAGGTTTATTTAAATATTTAAATAAAGTTTCTTTTTAATAGATTTCACAACAGAAAAGAAAAAAAAATGAACTGAAAATGTGCATTTACCTACTATCAAGAGTACATAAATGCCCTAGACATTTATTGACCATAAAACCTTTAAGGAATAAATACTATTATAAACAGTTTCAATTTTACCATGGAAACAAATAAAACTAGAAAAAGTTAAGCCAAAATTTTAAAACCTAACCTATAAGAGAGAAAGAATAGAAAGGAAGATCTTCACATTGAGTAAAAATTGACAAGACTGTAACCTAAAACGTGGTTTAGACAATTTCTGGGAAGTGAAACTGTATGTAAAAGTGAGATAACAATGTTAATCATACAATAATCTTATCTCAGAGGACAGCTTAGTATTACAAACACTGTCAGGATAACAATAACAATAGCATGATGATGATGATGATAGAAGGCAATGAAATATGCACCAGTACCTAATATACATCAGGTTCAGTACCAAACTCTTTTGTCAGGTTATTTATTTAAGAGATCTCTGAATTCTACTACATAACTATGCTTAGGAACCCTCCCTGATTAATGAGGAAACATTTGTACAAAGGGTTTAAGTTACTGCCCAAGGTCACAGAACTGAGATTTTAACACAGGCAGCTAGTGCTAGAGACCATACCCTTAACCAGTAATCTATGGATGCTTTTCAATATACTATTTGTAAAATAATAATAATAATCAGCAGCAGCAGGATATAAAGAAACTACAAAAACTTAAGACTATCAGATTGACTCAAAATAAAATGAATTGTAGAAATTTAGCTAAATACCAGAAGTTCTGCCATAAAAAAAGATGTATGAAATATCAAAAAAGGAATAGCCCAAATAAGATCTCTATAGCAGTTCTTAAGGCATTAATATATTTCTAGCTAGATCTAATGATTCAATATTGTAAAGACATTAATGATTAACATATAATAAATTCAAATCTATAAATTCACCATCAAAACTTCACAAGGACTTCTATGATACATGACAAGCAGACTACTGATCAGGAAAACTCTGAAAGAAAAATGAAGAGTTATTCCTCCTACAAGATATAATTTTTTATTCAAAGTTACTCTAATTAAGAGTGTGGTTTGAGGGCTGGGATTGTGGCTTAGTGGTAGAGCACTTGCCTAGGACGTGTGAGGCACTGGGATGCACCCTTGGCAACACATAAAAATAAATAAATAAAAATAAAGGTATGTATCCATCTACAACTAAAAATATTTTTTAAAGAGTGTGGTTTGAGAAATAGACAAATATACCAATGGAATAGAGTAAAATTAAAGTGTGGATTTGGGTATTTAATATATAATATAGAGAGTATTTCAAAACAAGTAGGAAAATAATAAATTATACAGGAGAGGTAAAAAGAACACAAAGTGAAAAGCACAGGAATCAGACTACTTTGTCACTCTACCAGCTATCAGTTTATTACTTCTCAACTTGAATTACACCCTCTGTTGCCTATCTGCAAAAGCGAATATGGACCCTTTAAATATACTTCCCTTGCCAGAGGGCACAGTGGTAATCATGGTCAGTAGAGGGCAGTGGAGATACATTGTAGTAGGAAAGGGTAGCTTGTTGGGAGGGCTTCTGCAATTTTGTCTCCACTATTTGGCCCTGACAAGGTATTCTATAGTGCTACATGCCCTGGGTGCACAGCTTTCTCTAGCTCACCACATGTTTTGTCCAGCTTCTGAGTCCAGACACAGCAGCACACACAGCAGACAGTCCCAGAAAGAATGACTATACCCTAAACATTGTCCCTGATACCCACAGCCTGTCCTTAGTCCCAGAGGCATATATAACAAATGTTCAATGGGGATAGTTGCCTACTAAGCCAAAAACCCAACCTTTATCCTGTATAAATTAGTTTAATTCCACAGCCTCTTAACTTCAGTGTGCCCATCTACCAGTGTGAGTTCACCTATGCATCACAAGATTAGTCCTGCACACAATGAGTGTGGGCCAGCCCTAGCCTGGGTAATTCATCAAATTCTAGTGGGCTGCAACCACACCTTGAAGGTATTGTTGAACAAGATCCAAACCCAATTCCAAGTTTATCCTTCCTTGAGTATTCTCCCTCTGCCCTAGGACACACTGAGTTCTTGTTCCATCTTTTTTTTTTTTTTTTTTTTTTTTTT
>NW_026000026.1:38277971-38288234 GCF_001458135.2 Marmota marmota marmota
TACATACAAGAGGAAGTGAGGGGAAAGGGAAAAATAATACAAGGGGGAGAAATGAATGACAGTAGAGGGGGTAGAGAGAGAAGAGGGGAGGGGAGGGGAGGGGGATAGTAGAGGATAGGAAAGGCAGCAGAACACAACAGACACTAGTATGGCAATATGTAAATCAATGGATGTGTAACTGATGTGATTCTGCAATCTGTATATGGGGTAAAAATGGGAGTTCATAACCCACTTGAATCAAAGTGTGAAATATGATATATCAAGAAATTTGTAATGTTTTGAATAACCAACAATAAAAAAATTAAAAAAAAAAAACAGAACAGGGGAGGGAAGCACAAGAAGTATGGGCTAAGAAGCATAAAGGGTCCTTCTGGGATTATAGAAATGTCCTACTTCTTTACATGAAAACATCTAATTCCTTGGTAAAGGTGTATACATTTATTCAGTTATATGTGGTATATATACATTTAAATATTCAAGAAGCCGCACAGTTAAAAATCTGTGTACTTCATATATATTTAAATGAATTACAAAATATTAAATAAATCTTTTATGTAAAGGTATGGAAAAAAGTCTCCAAGACATCCTATTGAAAGAAAAAAAGTTTTGTAATAATACATACATTTTTTTAATTCACAAAATAAAACTATGTCTCTATTATATAAATATATAGATAAATGCATTGGATCTTCACTGGTTAAACCCCAGGGCAGAAGAGGATAAAAAGAAAGGATTTGGAAGATAAAACGTAAACCTAATTTACATCATTTTTTATGATAAGAATATTTGTGTATTTCAAATGGAAAAATTAATAAGATTATTCTAAATCTAGTTTTAAATATCTGTAATCCCTAGAAGGGATAGAGGATGATGATCTCATTCTTTAACCAAAAACTTGGATACAGGTTGCTTTGCTGTTTTCTTTAAAATCATTCATAGCAAGATTTTATATTTTAAATTCAGTTAAAGAAGAAAAATGTTTGTTTTCAACACTATTTCAAGCAAGAATGGTAAAGTAGACTGGACTATCTTTAGAAGGTATGAAATGGTAATAGGCAGAAGTTTTTCAAAGAATAAAGGTAGTATGTCATAATGCCCACATACCACTCAGTGCTCCAACTGCTCCAAAATTTAAGGATTTTCCATCCATTATGCTGGCATCACACTCAATTTCCCCTAAGAGATTTAGGTTAGATCCCATTCCTGCATTTGTAAAAGGAGAATCCTAAAAGACAAAAATTAAAATTAAAATGCCATTAGTCTTAAAATAGAATTAATGCCAATCCTTGATAAACTTCTAAAAACTAGAAAGTGAGAAAACACTTCCCCACTTATTGTATGATGCCAGTTCTACCCTGATACCAAAACAAGAAAAATGTATAATGAGAAAACTATAGATTAATATATCTTGTAAATATTGACACAAAAATCTCAAACTAAACCCAGCACAATATCAAAAAGGTATTATCTTATAAAAAAGAAGAATACCAGGAAAGGAAGATTGGTTGAATAGCTGAAAAACAATATAATACCTCATATTAACAAAATAAAGGATAAAAAGCATAACCGTATAAAAAAAAAAAGTACCTGACAAAACCCAAAACACTCAATGTAATGGAAATACAAAGTAGCTTCCTTAACATGATAAAGGGAACCTAAGTCCAGAGCTAACATTATGGAAAGACCAACTACTTCCCCTAAAATCAGGAACAAGACAGGATGCTCAATCTCACCACTTCCATTCAACAATATACTGAACAATCTAGTAAGACAATTAGGCAAGAAAATGAAATAAAGAGCAACTAGGTTGAAAAGGAGGAAGTAAAATTATCTCCATTTGAAGATAACACGTTTTTTGTATATAAAAAATCCTAAGGACTCCATAAAAATACTATTAGAACTAATAAGTTCAGCAAGATTGTAGGATCTAAAATCAATTAATACAAAACTCAAATTGACTTTTATATGGTAGCAATGAACAATCCAAAAATAAAATTAAGAATCAATTTACAACATAAAAAACTATAAAATAGTTGAGAATAAATTAACAAAAGTAGTATAATTTTTATGCAGCATAAAAATTATAAAACATGACTCTAAAACATGTCAACAAAATTTAATACCTAAATAGAAGTACATCCAATGTACATGGAGCAGAGGATTTATTATTGCTACAATGACAATACTCTTTAAATTGATTTAATTCAACACAATTGCTTATCAAATCCTAGGTACCATTTTTGCAGAAATTGACAAGCTAATCTTAAAATTCATATAGAAATACAAGGAACCAAGAATTGCTAAAATTATCTTGAAAAGGACAGATCTGTTTCACACTTCTAGGTTTATAACTTATAGTAATCAGTGATAGGTAGACATTTAGACCAATGCAATTGAATTGACAATCCAGAAATAAGCCCTTCATTTATGGCTAATTCAATAAGAATGAAAAAACAACTCAATAAAAAAAGAAATAGTCATTTAAATAAAGGGTGCTGGTACAACTAGTTATCTATATATAAGAAAATGAAGTTGGACCTCTAACTCTGACCATACACAAAAATTAACCTAAAGTGGATCAAAAGTCAAAAATTAAGAGCTAAAACTCTAAAATTCTTAGAGGAAAACTTAAGGACAAGTGTTCGTGACCTTGAATTAGGCAATAGTTTCTTAGATATGTAATCAAAAGCACATGCAACCAAAGAAAAAACTAGATAAATGGAATTTCATCAAAATTAAAATTGTTTGTGTTTCAAAGGAAGTTATAAAAATTGACAAAATGGGAAAAAAATTTACAAGTCATATATCCAATCAGTGACTTGTATTCAGAATGTATAACAAATCCTTGTCACACTAAAATAAAGAAAACAATATTAAAATGTACAAAGGATATCAATTAACATTTCTCCAAAGGTGATATATAAATAACTAGTAAGCACATAAAAAGACATTCAATGTCATTTGTCTTCATAAAAAGGCAAATAAAACCACAATTAAATACTACTTCATACCCAAAAGAACAACTATAACTAGACAGATAATAACACATGGAGGCAAGGATGTAGAGAAATGACAATCCTCGTATACTGCTGAGGGGAATGTAAAATGATGCAGTCAATTTGGAAAACATCTTGCAGCTCCTCACAAAGTTAAACACAGAGTTACTATTTGACCCAGCAATTGCATGTATACCCAAGAGAAATGAAAACATTTCTACCCAAAACAAATACATGGATATTTAAAGCAGTTAAATATTATAATAAACGAAACCTGAAAACAACTCAAAAAATGTTCATTAATTGATAAATGAAGAAACAAAACATGATGTATCTATACAATGGAGTATTAATTAGCACTAAAACGTAATGATGCATGATACAATATGGAAGAACCTTACAAAGATTATGCCAAGTGATAGAAGCCAGACAAAACAACCCATGTATTAGATTATTCCATTTAAATGAAATGTTCAGAATAGACAAATTTATAATGTAGATTAATGGTGACCAGGGACTGGAGAGAAGGAGGAATGGAGAATAACTGCTAATGGGTACAATATTTCATTTGGACATGGTGAAAATAAATCAACTAGATAGTGATGATGGTTATAAAACTTTGAAAATTTACATTAAAAAATTGAACTGTATACTAAAAGAGGGCAAATTTCGAATTTTTAAAAAATTATAAAGAAGAAAAGAATAAGGCAATATGTTGAACAGAACAAAAAGGCCTGGAATTAGAGGTCAGCAACTTATATGAAGTCTAACGAAAAACACTACTTTTTTGTTCCAATACTGTGAATAGTTCTAAAAAATATATACCAAGTCATGTCGCTCAAGACCATGTCATACTTGATCTTCAACCAGAGAAGAGTGGGAAAAAGCTAATGTAAAATATTACAATAAAAATAAATGTCTTAGAGACATTCATTCTAAGATTCAATCTTTAGAAAAGAAACATAGTTAAGTTTGGATTGAACACTCCTTAGGGCACTGAACAGACATAGAGTCTGTTCCAAAATAACAAGTAATACGTTTAATATGCAAAACACTATCTCACATTCCAAAAACTTGGAAGTAATCCAGAAAACTGGGTCCATTCTAAGGTGAGACCAACATAATCTACAAAACCAGGAAATTTTGGATTAACTTAAAAGATTACCAAATACTACCAAATATTCACAATCATCTACAAACATCCCGTTTCCTGGATTTCTGTCAGATCCAAGAAAAAGTGACCATGACATTAAGACCATTTCCAATATAACTTAAGCAAAGGGGTCAGAGATTTGAAAGCAGGAATCAAAATGAGATTACAGAATAGAAAATAACAAATAGAAAATGAGTGATACAAACAATAAATACTGTGAGCATTCAAAAGGAAATAGCCCACTATGAAATGAAGAAGGTAACAACAAGCTTCATGAGGCCTTTAAAATGAAAGCCTCCAGCAAGAATCCCATTATGTTGGGTTAGCTAGAATCTGCCCTGTCCCTTATGTTTCCTGTTGGTAATTTTCCATCCACTGACCCCAACTCTGCTCTTTGGCTATCAATTCCCACATGCCCATGCTGAATTCAAAGTTAATTTCTGTCCCTCAGTGCAAAATTCTACAGCAATAGACCTATATCCATTGTAATAAAGTTCCCCCTTAAATAAAGTCTACCTTATCATCTTAATCATCATAATCATAATCATAATCATAATCTTTTTAACAGACATTAGGGAAATGCAAATTAAAACCACCAGATATCACTCTATAAGCACTAAAATGGCTAAAGTTAAAGAAACGGACCATATTGAGTATTAGCAAGAATATGGAGCAACTTGACTGTTATACATTGCTAATGGGAATACAAATGCAGTTTAGCCATTTTTGTTAAAGTTAAACATGCATTTACTATAGGCTCAGCAACTCCACTCCTAAGTATTTATCCAAGAGAAATGAAAGCATATGTCTACATTAACACCTGTATTTAAATATTCATTTCAGCTTTATTCATAACATACAAAAACTGGAACAACCCAAACTCCATTAACCAGTAAATGCATTAAAAAAATGGGATATTTTAAAACAATTGAATACTACTGAGCAAAAAAATGGAACAATTTCTAATATGCCTCAAAATATGGAGGAATCTCAAAAGCATTGTTCTAAGTAAAAGAAGCCAGACATAAAAGACCACAAATTATATGATTCTATTTGTAACAAAATCTAGAAAAAAGCTGACTGACAGTGATAAAGAAGCAGACAGTGGTTGCCAAATGGTTGCTAAGGGGAGAATCACTGTAGACAAGTACAACAAAATTTCTGTGTTGATGAAAATATTAAATATTATGATTGTATTGGTGATTATATGATTATATACATTTGTCAAAACTTATCAAATTGTATACCTAAAATTGGTAAATTGCTATAAATTATACCTTCAAGCCAGGCATGATGGAACACACCTATAATCTCAGCAAACTCAGGAGGCCAAAGCAGGAGGATTCCAAGATTAAGGCCAGCCTGGGCAACTTAGTGAGATCAACTCAAAGTAAAATAAAAAGGGGTGGGGATGTAGGGCATGGCCTAGTATTGAGGAGGCCCTGGTTCAATCCTCAGTACTGCAAGGAGAAAAAAAATTAAACTTCAATGAAGCTGATAAAAAAGTAGCATACCAATACTTGACATAAATGAATCACCCTATATAGTAACTTTCCCCTTATAAATAATAGACATAAACTTTTTTAAATAGTCATTTGTTGATTTTCTCATGTGACATTATATAGAATTAGTATGTAGCCAGTGATCCTTTTAAAATCTGTCAGACATTACACTGCTATTCAAACTCTATGTTGATGTTCTATCAGACTTAGAATAAAACCTGATGTCCAAATTTCTAAGGTTTACAGCGTTCCACAATCTGACTTCTCTCTCCCTCTCCCAACTTACTCCCCACCTATTCTTCTCCCATACTACACAGGAATCACACTGTTCTTGGTGCATTTCCTGATATTATAATTTTTGTTTTTCTAATCCTCCTCATAGGATATGAGATCCATAAACTCACGAATATGTTTTTTGAGATACTGCATGTCAATGTCTAAAGCAATGCTTGGCACCTGGTAGATACTCAAGAAATATTTGCAGAATAATTGAATAAAAGTTAATCACAATTAGGTACAAATAGAATTATTTATTATTGTGAACTAAAACCCCAAAAGCAAATGATACTTACTAATTCTTACAGGATACTCCTACAGAGAAATGCCAGGAAAATACAAAGGAATGTTAACAATTTAATCTTCTCTTGATCAAAACAAGAGAAATGAAATAAATTCATGCCATAGTGTTTTAAGTTTCTAAAAGATGGCATTTTAAAAGCAAAATATATTTTAAGCTTACTCATAACTGTTAAAGGAGACAAGCTTTTAAAAAATAAGATCCCTTTGACTGACTAATCTACCAAGGAGAGGAAGGGAAGACCAAGAGGCAAGTCAGGAATCACTCTCCCACCATGACATGGAAACACTTTCCTATTAATAAAATTTGGGAACACCATGCCAAGGCAAAGATCTGTAAAGCATTACTCTTTTACTATAAACCCACAACCTGTATTACCCATTTAATGTCCTTTGCTGAAAGCATAAAACAAAATAAGAACTTTTTGCAAAGCTACAGAGTATACTGTACCTCTGGGGATCTATTATGTAACCTCTATTAACAGCTCTTACAGATGCAAACAATTTAGTTTTCAAATGTTGTACAAAAATTAGACTGGCACATTATAAAGTCATTTTTATATAAAATGATTTGTTTGTCCAATTTCCAATTTTCCATTAAAGAGAGTTAGACATTAACAGGAAATTACTAATATGTTCCTGTTCATACCCTGTCACTCAAGTGTAACTTCAACAAACACATCATTAAATGAATAAAATATAGAAAAATTTATGATAACATGGCTTCTTTCTCAAAACTAAGTATGTTATCAAAATTATTTTAATTATGACCTCCACTGAAAATCAGCATCAGAAATGATGAGAAAGGGGAAAGATAGTCTTTGAAACAAACTTTATTGAATTATTTTTACATAAGAGAAACAGACTAGGGAAGTAGTTCAGCGGTAAAATATTTGTGTAAGCATATGCATTGGCCTGAGAGGAAAAAAAAAGAAAAGAAAAGAAGAAGAAGAATACTCTATTAGGTTCAAGAATTATATGGTTTAAAGTTTCCCAAATTAAATTCCTTATAGCAGTACAGATTAAGATTCATTCACTCAACAAATATTTATTGAGCACCTATGTGCAGGCAAATCTTTTCTATAAGGGGTCGCATACATTAAATAACTCAGGCTTTGTGAATCACACAGCCACTCAACTTTGTGACTACGGGAAAAAAGCAGCCAGAGATAATACACCAATGATTGGGTATGGCTGTGTTCAACTAAAACTCTAATTTGGACACTGAAATTTAATATTGGTCTTCTTTTTTATTTTGTTTCAATTATTTTAAAAAATAAAAACCATTAGTAGTTTATGAGCCATTCAAAAATAGGCAGAAGTTCTGTTTAGGTTTCTGATCACACTTTGCCAAACCTTGATCTAAATCATGAGGATACAACAGTTAACAAAACAGGAAGGAAAAAAAAAATCCTTGCCTAGATGGAGCCTCAATTCTAGCTAAGGCAGACAGATAATAAAGAATTCAATAAAGAGGCTGGGGATACAGCTCACTGGTTTGATCCCAGCACAAAAAAAAAAAAGAAGAAGAAGAAGAAGAAAGGAAGAAAATTAAATACAGATGTCCAGTGGTACCCAAGGATAACTGGTTTTAGTACATCCCCCCACATCTAAATCCATGTGCGCTTAAGTTCCTTCTATGAAATGGTCCGTCATTTGCATATAATCTATGCACATCCTCCCATATATTTCAAATCATCTCTAGATGACCTACAATACCAAATACAATGTAATTGCTATGTAAATAGTTGTTACACTCTATTATTTAGGGAATGAAAAGAGAAAAAAATCTATACATGTTCAGTACAGATACAATTTTTTGTTGTATCTTTAATTTGCAATTGGTTGAATCTGACGATGCAGAACTCATGGATATGAAGACTGACTGTGCTTTAGATGCCATATTAGACAGCAGAAAACATGATGATGAAACATAAACCAGACAAAGTCAGAGGGCTAAAAAGAGAAGAAAAAGACTACAAGTGTTTTATAATTTTTTACTTTTGTTTTAATTTCAGATTTAATAAATAAATAAATAAAAGTGTAATATCCAGAAAGTCTAGTATCCAGAATATATAAAGAGTTCCTATAACTTTCAACATCCAAATTTTTTTTAAACCCCAATTTTAAAAATAGGCAACAGATTAGAGATGAACATACATTTACTCAAAGAAGATATACAAATGGCCAACAAGCCTATAAAAATATTCAACATCATTAACATTGGGGAAATGAAAATCAAAACCACAATGAGATACCACTTTATACCCACAAGGATGGCCTAAGGACAAAATAGAAATTAATAATAAGGTTGGCAAGCATATACAGAAATTATAATCCTTGCACATTATTGCTGGGAATGTAAAATGGTTCATTCAGTTGATGTGGTGCTTCCACAAAGCTAAGCATAAAATTACCAGCAATTCTACCTATAGGTATATCCCCAAAAGAATTGAAAACAAGTGTTTAAATACTTGTACAAGATCACTCATTAGCAATATTGTTCACAATAGCCAAAATGTGGAAATAACCCAAATGTTCATCAATGGATGAATGGATAAACATATACACATAAGTAATGCTGAATACTCCTCAAAAAAAAAAAAGTGCTAATGCATGTTAAAATGTGCTTCACCCTCAAAAACACTATGCTAAGTTAAAAAGGGGGGGGTCATACAAAATGTATGATTGCATTTATATAAAATATCCAGAATAGGTAAACCCATCAAGATAAAAAGCAGAATGGGATTGCCAGGAGGTAGAAAAGAGGGCAACACAGTATTAATCATGAACCCAGCATAATTCCAGTATAAGATTGGGAGACATCTTGTCAAAAAGCTATAAAAAGTTTATTTTTTGTTTTCTGTAAGAAAACTAAAATTTCTCTTTGGCCTGACAATATTTTGATGTTTTAAACTTGTTTGGAATATCTACCTGTGCTTTGAATTCACCTATGCCTGGCTATCCCTGACCAGATAACAACCCTCTCTAAAACCTTACTGGTGCCTCATAAATCCTGGTTCCCACTGACCAAATAATAACTCTCTCTAAATCTCAGTGGCAGCTCATAAATTCTAATGTCTGGAATTGAATTTATTCCCTACCTTGAAATGTTGAGACATGTAGATCCTTAACCTGCTATCTGCCTTTGTTTTATGCTTGTCAAAATCTTGTTAGCTGTATAGTACCCGAGACACCCACCTCCTTTGTAACATTTTGTGCTGTGAAAACTTTTTCCTGAAGATCAGGGGGTGATCTCTAGCATGGAGTTTTGTAAGAGACAGTTCTGGCCAGCTTTTGTGTACACAATACAATCTTGATTTAATTCGATTTCAAAAAAAGAAAAAAGAAAAGAGAGCAACAGAGAGGAACTGCTTAATAGTTATGAGAATTCCTTTAAGGAAATGAGAATATTTGGAATGAGAGAGATGGTGGTTTTATAACAACGAAATTTTTAAATCACTGAATTATTTATTTTAAAATAGTTATTTTTGTGCTTTGTGATCTTTACCTCAATTTAACAAAGCAGAAACAAAAGAATACATGCTGTGTGATTTCATTTATGTGAAATTCTAGAACAGGCAATATTAACATATAGGAATAGAGGTAAGAACACTGTTCTTACCTGGGGTGACTGGAAGAGGGAACAAGGGATCTTTTACAGAGCAGAAATGTTCTGTTTCCTGATCTGGGATGCTGCTGACACAGGGCTATGTTCACTCTGAAAAACTCATGGGTCTGTCCACTTATAAAAAAGGCATTATATTTTTCTGTATGTATGCTATGCTCAAAAACTTTCGAAAATATAATGTAAAATTTTTAACATGCAAATTTCTTAAAGACTATTACTGCTGTGGGTCCAAAGAATTTCTGTATTAGTTCTTATGACTGCAGGTATTTATAATTAACTCAAAATTTAAAAAATAATAATGAAAATTCCCATTCTCATATCCCTAAATATTCTGATTTCGGTAATGTGAGTTGAAACTAAAGGATATTCTTTTTTTTTTTTTTTTTTTTTTTTTTTTTTTTTTTT
>NW_026000026.1:38289899-38322484 GCF_001458135.2 Marmota marmota marmota
AGACAAAGGAGGAGGAGGAGGAGGAGGAGGAGGAGGAGGAAGAATAATAATGGAATCAAGATAAAATAAATAATGTTGGAAGTTAACTATCATTAAGGAGGTTAGCAAAAGTTTGGAGATCAATGCAACATGGTTGGACTTATGGTATGTTCTTCACCATAAACACTGAAAATAGTAGTTTACTCCTGGGACTAGAAGTAAACAAAGGAACAATTTAGGAAATTAAAGGTCCAAACTTAACTTGGGTCAGAAGGTATTTTGATCTGCTTTAGTATTGGTTCAACTGCTCCAATAAGAAATTTTTTGAAAAGTCTTTTAGTTTCACCTGAAATTCTACATAATATTATAATTCTATATAATAAAATAATAAAGTAACACTAATACCCAATTCCTACTTTTAAAAAATTACATCAAAACTTATTACAGTTTTACGTTCTGGTAGAAATCCCTATTAATAACTGGGAATGTGGCTCAGTGGTAGAGTACTTGCCTAGTAAGCACAAGGCCCTAGGTTCGCTACCTCAGCACCGGAGCAGGGAAAAAAAATAGAAGTCTCTGTTACAACAATTTGCAACCTCCAGAGCATTAAACTAATGTCAGTTAAGCCATCAACTCATTTTCTTGGCCCTCACAAGATTGCAAAAGTTGGCATCTCTGTCCAAGACTTATTTTCAGTCATACCTAAACTGAAATACAGTGTTAAGTTATACTCAAAAACTCCTACACTGAAGGGCCAGCTGTCACTCAGCCCTGGCAAACTGCAGCCCTAAAAGAATGCATGTTCCATGTGGCCAGATCTTTTTTTTTTTTTTTTAATCAGAAATCCATATTTTTATGTCTCTTGAATACTAAAGGATGACAATAAATTCCAACTTTTAAAAACTAGTATATGGGCCAATTCACGCACATCTGTGAATTGTCTCTTTGCAACCTCTGGCCTACATCTTTTTGTAAAGGTTAAGGAGGTCTCAAGCTTCTGCAATGCAAAATCTGAGCTTTTTGCTCAGGTAAATTCTAAATTCTCCATGCAATGCAGATTTTGGACAAAACAGTTCTTTCACACAAATGCCACTTGTAACAATAGATCATGGTTTCATTATCATGCTTACTTGAATATTTCAAACATTGAATATATATAACTACCTAAAAAAAATAGAAAAGAGGGAAGTGAGTCATTTCATCTGTGTTGCAATCTAAATACCATGTTAATTAAGCTTTACTAAGAAGAACCAGGTTAATGGTCAGAAATGTCACATATCTTCTGACTACAATAAACAGAATCTATAATACTTTCTCTGCCTCTTCAAAATGAGTCAAATGGTCTTTCTACCCAAAATCTACTACCCAAAATCTACAGGAAAAGACTGACAAAATATAATGGTATTTTTTTCTCAAATGCCATTAATGTAAGACAACTTTCCTCTACAACTTGTGACTGTCTTCATCAAGATAACAAATAAAACATGATGTTCTTTGAAACTAATAGCAAATAAATAAACACAAGAATACATACATAAAGGAAGAGCATGGTAGCATGCAAAAAAATGGCAAAGAAATAATAAGGTAAAATAATTATTTAAAAATACATATCTATAAATTAGAGAACCAGCCACCAGAAAGGCAAAAGTTGGCTCTTATGTTCTCCCTGTGTACTTTAGAGACTTTAAAACCAAGGTAGTAGGCAGAAAAGATAAATAAGTAATATATTTTGAATAAACTATGGCATTCAGATGAACAATATTTGAAGAAAAATTCTCAGGTAAACACAGAAACACTAACAAGGTAACTGCTGTGGTCAGGATGTGGTTTGAGTGTTCCCCAAGGGTCTATTATGATTGAAGGCTTAGTTTGCAGGGTGATACTACAGGAAGGTAGGTAATGAAACCTTTGGAGGTAGGGCCTGGGAGGAGATCCTTAGGTCATTGGTGGTATTACCTCAGAAGAGAGTTCCCACAGGACTTCTCTGGGAAGGTCGCTTTAAAAATTGGGGTTCGGCTACTCCCAGCTCTCCCTCCTTCCTGGCTTGAGATATGATCACTTGATCCAAAAGGCATTCCTACTACTGCCACCTACTATTCACCAGGAACTGAGCCAATGAAGGTGCCATGCCATTGAACCTTGAAGACTGTGAACTTAATAAACTTTTGATAAAGTTATCTGCCTCAAGTATTTTGCTATAATGACATAAAACTAATACAGTAACCAACTCAGACATCTATTCAAGCACCCATCCATGAACACCACAATTAATGAACCTGCCCCTCTATCTTCTCTCCCAGCTTTTCCATTCATCATTTCTCTACACTTCTTTTAAGATACAGGAGAAGGACTTGAAAGATATAAATCTACCAGTTACAGTGCCATTTGTTCTGTTCTGAATAAACTTTCAATGAAATTATGGCAAATGTTTTTTATTAGTAAATTTTATTTAACTGTGTTAACCTTATTCCTCAGGAATAAATAATTAAAGAATATGGACAATAACTGAGATCACAACATGAAAGCCAAAGAGGATTAGGAATTTCTCCTAAATTTTGGTTCTATAAAGCAGAATATTCAGAACTGGAACTAATTCATTAGAGGTAATAGTATCTGTTGTTAACATAGTAAAAAGCTAGATAGATCATCCAATTGAATATCCAGTTTGCAAGTAATTGTTAACTGTATCTTAAAATATCTCCAGGAAGTTATATCCATGATATGAGCAAGTTATATCCAAAAATACAGAAAATATGTACTTCTCATACAGGAGAGGGTGATTTACCATTATTAATATTCTTAAGTCCATGTTTACATATGGAAACCAGTAGCTATTTGCACATTTATTTTTAGGTCACTGAAAATAAAAATCAAAAAAATCTACATTCATCCATGTGTTGAAAAAAAAAAAAAGTTTCTTCAGTAGTACTGCCTGTTCTTAGAGTTATTCTTGAAAACTCAGCCATATGTAAACATTTTCACCCAAATACTGAACAATTATAAACATTAAAACACACTTTACTGAAACACATACTATTAATTACATTTGGGTTTTATTCAATTCTTACATTTATAAAGAGTAGAAAGTTCAAGAATCAATGTACTTTAATAAGTTTCAGCAGAGTTAGTCAGAAAATATTTTTATTGGGCTCAAATGAAGTATCTTTCATTCATTAATACAGAACTACAGGGCATACTTAGAAATCAGAGGTTCAATTATCTAAAAAGGGTTTCTAAGGAAATAAAATACTTTCCATTTTCATTCTGTAACTGCTCCTTAACGACACAAAGTATTCTTTCTTTTTTGGCATTCCCTCTTTTCTCTCTTCCTCAGGACATATTTACAGATGCACTGGCTGCTTTACAGACATGCTAAAAGTTCTTGCTGTGGTTGATCAAAGTTGGAATGCCTGAGGAAATTACTCAACATAGACAGCCTGGAATTATATCTAGCCAAATAGTTACAGTGTTCTACTTTTAACATGTGTTAAAGTAATATTTTAGTTATCCTGAATGTAAGTGGAGAAAACATTTGTTTGTATCACAGTCTATGAACACTTGAGTCAAATATAGTATATTGAACCAAGTTTTAGTATCTGTGACAGTTCATTTTTTAACTGCTCAAATTATACAAAAAACAATATACTTTATTTCTTAAAAGTATATTTTTAATATGATCTCACACAACAATATATGTACTAAGAAAGCCCTTCCATGTTTTTCTTAGATCTTCTGGAAATATCAGAAGAAAAAATAAATAAACAAATGTTGATATCTGCTCATTAGAGCATTTGTTGATCTAGCATAGCATAAAATATTTTGTCAAAAAATGGAACCATTAATCTTATTTAAAATATTTTTTGCAAAAAGCACTGCACATTTATACTCACTTATTAATCTGCCTAATTTTACAAATGAATGTAACATAATTAAGCAGAAAAACGACATCACAGCAGTTTGTTTTTCACTTTTTTAATTGAAAGTCATAGAATTGCGGTACAGAGTTGCTTGTCAAACATAACACAAACCTCTAAAATAAAATATTGGCTTCAAGAGACTTGCACATCTGAAATAGTTTTAAAAATTGTTTTAGTTGGATTCCTTCTGATGTCCAGGAAGAAGTTAGCATACACAGTACCTGAAATTGTCCTTTCCACATGAGCTACAATAGAAAAGACAAATGTAGCTGTTTCTTCAATATTGCCAAATTTGGCAGCCACTTATACTTCCCTTAAACCTAAAAATTACACCTTTTAACCATGCTGACAATAATATGGAAATATCACTCAAAAAGAACCTAACAGATCATGGAATTACAATAATTTAAACCATCCTTCTATCATATGACAGGGTCAGAATTGGAGGGGGGGTGGCTATTACCAACCTTCAAATTCTCTACTAAATATGCTCCTTCTTATTAAAAAGACTTCAAATCCACTAAAAAATGTTGTTAACATCTGTATATATTCCAGGAGAGGAAAACAAATGTGTTTCCCACTCTGAATTTTCTGGGAAGCTTAATGTGTTACACTGTTGATGCCCTGTGCTAAGGTATACGCAGCATGACATGAACTGTCAAGAAATGTATACACAATGCCAGATTCTGGACACTTAGTGGGAGTGATCAGTCAGTAAAAACCTCCCTGGCAAAAGTTGTTTAGTTGGTACAGTTTCTGCTTGAGATGATGAAAAGGTTCTGAACATACACAGCAGTGATGGTTGTGTAACATTATGAATGCATTTAATGCTACTGAAATGTACACTTAAAAATGGTTGAAACTATAAAATTTTTGTTGCATATATTTTACCAAACTAAAAACAATAAATAATGAATAAAAAAATTATCTGGCAATGTGAATAGGCAAAGACTTTTTGTGAACTGGGATGTCTAAAACTAAATTTTAAGATTCCCCCCTCCCCAACCCTCAGTACTGAGGATTGAACCCAGGGGTACTTTCCATTGAGCGATATCTCCAGTTTACTTTTATTTTGAGACATGATCTTGCTAAAATGCACAGGCTGGCCTTAAACTTTTAATCCTCTTGCCTCAGCCTCCTGAGTGGTTGAGATTAAAGGTGTGCACCACCCTGCCTGGCTAGCTGTTTCCTAAAGTGATCTACAATTCATCATTACTCTAACACTTAGGTAAAGTCTGCTATACACATAAAAGAGAGAGACAGATGTACACGCACAAACAATGAAAAAAATTTAAGTAATGTTTTGCTCTATTTTAAAGCAAGATTTAGAATATGATTTTGATGGTATTCTTAAAAATTATATAGCTTAAGATTCTTCTTCATTTTCTTCCAGATTCTGAATAAAGGCCTGGGTTTGAGAGAAGCACAAAAATTTAAAATCAAAAGGAGGCCTTTCACATTAAGTATCTTAGTATCAGCCTTTGGTTTTGCTACACTCAATCTTAGCCTAGCTCCTTTCACTATCAAGAACAAAAAACAAAAACAACAATAAAATCATTGTTAGACTATAAAATTGATGCCTCAAATTATATAGATCCAAATACACACAAAACACACACACACATAATGACTCCAAAATCACAACACTATAAATTCTAAAAACACTAAATCTAATTAAATCCCTTTTATGTAACATTCCTATGAATTGAAGATTATTAGATATTTTCTACTCTGAAGACCAAAGTTCTGAGTATTACAACAAAGTCAAAAAACTACTAACTCTATCATACTATCATATATATTTATATATATATATATAAAATATATATATANATTAATGTAAGACAACTTTCCTCTACAACTTGTGACTGTCTTCATCAAGATAACAAATAAAACATGATGTTCTTTGAAACTAATAGCAAATAAATAATAACAACTCCCAAAGAAAAATAAAGGCTCACACATAAAGCTACATAGTCTGCAGGAATTGCTAAGTCTAATCTTAGACCAACTCTCTACCAAATTTAGTCAAGATGAATATATTTGATGAGGTCAACACTGCTCATCAAGAAATGGCTGGAAAAGGCTAAAACAAGTCTTCATGTTCCCATCAGAACAAAATAAACATGACAAACTCTGCACTTAACATATTTTCACTTGGTCAGAAACTAATACAGGCTTTTTGTGCAGTGTAAAGTTAATCTAAAAATGTAATGATTGAGTTTCCTTTTTATTCTTAAAAAAAAAAAAAAAAATTGGGGGTGGGGATCACTGCTTTTCCACTAAAGCAGGTACTCAGTGCTAGAAAGCACATTTTATCTCTAGGGTCTTAGAAAAAGAACAGATGTACCTAATGTGTAAACACAATCAGTAAGTTACAAGTTGCCCCTCAGTACTAAAGGCAAGAATCAGCATCAGTACTCAAAAAAAAAAAAAAAAAAAAGTGTTTTAAAAGAGCGTAACTTACTTTTACTGTCCCAGGCTAACTGGGCTCTGTCTGGTGCTTCTTTGTCTGCACATGGCCACCCACAGCCTGTCTTCTAATTAAATCAATGCTCTAGCAGCAGAACAAGCAAACAAGTTGCCTCCCATCTGCGTACAGCTCTTCAGGACACATTTCCCTTGGTCAGAAGGTGGAAATTCTTGGGAGAGGTGATTTTCTCTGCCTCTTCACAAGAAGAACATGGATACTTGGCTGGATGCAACTCCATGAAGTGTAACTGTGTGTGTACACCTCAAAAAATAAAACAAAAAAATGCAGAGAAACATAAAGACTCCATAAACAGCTGGAATACACAGAAATACTGAACCACCACTGGAAATACTGCTAAACAGACAGGCAAAATAGAGTCTTTGAAATAATCGACAATACCAAGTTTAAAAAAAAAAAATAAAAAGGAGAAAGAGTATCTAAGTCAAAACTCAAATTTCATGCAATGAAAACATTTTAACTACTACAAAGAAAAAAAAGTAATCTCCTACTTCACATACATAAAAGCAGGACTGCCCCCAACCCATTACAAAGATTAAAAGATATTATCAATGGAAGAGAAAACTGAAACTTCCAAAGGTGGCAGGCCTAAAATTAGACTCACCAGCCACATTTTAGTTAATGAGCACTTACATGTATGTGAACTAAATGCATCAAGCTGTCTTTCCAAAGGATTCAGCTCTGTGGGGGGAGGGGAGGGGAAGAAGGAGCAAAGGCCGGCTGAAATACTCAGCTACCCTCTGCTTATGAAAAGATGATTTCTGCAGAAAAAACTGTACAGGAGAATAAAAGTAGTCATTTATTTAAATAATTTCTGACTTCCCGAATAAATACAAACAAGCTTAAAGTCGATACCCCCGTTTTTTTGCAATAAAAACCAGACAACCAGAGTGAGGCAGGGTACAGGATGTGTGTGGTAAGGCATCTGATCCCAGTGAAACCACAGGCAAACTTGCTATAAGTTTGGAGAGGGAAACAAGGAATATATTAGCTCTGCTCAATGTCTCCTTCCAACTTAGATACGCCCATATGCCAATGGCACACCACACCATCTTCATGATCTCTAACCATTTCAAAGACTGGCAAACTTTAGGTATTCTTTTTTTTCATCTTCTGGCACACAAACAATTGCACCCAGAAGTAAAAAGCCCAGGGAAAGAAGTATGCCAGTTTCTAAAACTGAACAGAGGCCTAGGGTGGGGTACACCTATGAAGGCTACTCAACAGTGATCAACATTCTAAGCTTGCATTAAAGAAATAAAAATATATAACAATATTATATATAATAATGTAAGTATATAATAATGCAAATATCTACTTTCTTACATCCCAAAATATCAGCCATCTAAATAAGTGACTTCTCAAAAGACTTTCCAACAGTTTATAAGTAATCACTATATTGGATTAGATAAAAATTTAAAAAATGATAGACTATTAATTTAGCAAAATGATATAAAAACTTATGCCCAATATAATCTGCTCTATAAACACTAAAAATTTGGATAGTAATCAGTTTCAACCATTAATTACCATCTCCCCTGACCATAGGGAGCCTTCAAGGTTGAATGCAATTGATCAAAAAACTGTAGAGTTCAGTTAGAATACATAAGTTCAATAATTTTTTTTTCCTTCACAGCACTAGGGATCAAACGCAGGATCTTGTGCATGCCAAGTTTGTACTGTATCCTTCAGCTACATCCTCAGCCTAACAGATCATTTTTAAAGAGGAGACTACGTAATTTGTCATATGAAAGTTAAAAGCTATCACTGTTCTTAACATACAGAATTCTACCTACTATAAAAACCCAGTTTCAAAATGAATTGTCCAAAATTTCCCAAAAGTTACATGATCTTCAAAATCTCTGCCTGATTCCTCAGTTTTCTCACATAAGACTCAACTCCCAAAGGTTTGCAATTCATATTTCACCTATTATTCTTTATTATATCTTTTTGAACCAGATCTCAGTACTTTTTTAGAAAAATATCAATGTGCAAAGGAAATTTCAGTGTTATGAATAGTTCTTTTTCAATCAGAATTAATAAAACATTCTACTTTAGGAACAATCCTAAGAAAAGGTAACAACATGACTCACCCAGATCTATGTCCAATTTTCTCACAGAAGAAATTCACATCAGAAACTACACTATGTGAAGTATGCAAAATTACCGTCTAGAATTATAAATCCACTGACACTGACTTAACTAAAACTCTTTCAAAAGCAGCCAAGAAAGCAACTGTCTTCCAAATGTATAGTCCCAGATATGAAGACCAAATTGTTTCACAAAATTAATCTTTACTGTTGTGAGTTAAATCAGAGTTGTACTACCCAATAAATAAAATTCACCTTCTCATCAGTTATATGGATGATCTATAAAAGATTTATAAAACAGGAGCCAGGATTGTGGCTTAGTGGTAGAACGCTTTCCTAGCATGAGTAAAGCACTAGGTTCGGTCCCTGGCACTACATTAAAAAAAAAAAAAAGCATAAAAAAAAGATTTATAGAACAATGGGGCCAAATCTATTTAACAATAAATCACTAAAATATGAGTAAACTGACCTTTCCATTCCCTTCCCCACATTTTGAAGAAAAACAAAACACACTTTGGAGTTATATTTCCATTCTCACACCATTAAACACCTCTCACAGGAATGCCCACCTTCCCTCCAAAAACTCTAAAGGGAGAAGCTAGTCAGATTAATAAGTAGGGACTTATGTACCCTTGCCCCTGCTTCATTTAAATGAAGAAAACACCCCCTCTGGTGTCAAGAAGTGGTAGTCTAATGATAACACCTTTGTGGCAGACAAGAAAAATATTTCTAAGAAAAGCTCAAAAATGATGTGTCTTGGTGACCTGCATTAGTGATATATGAAAAGTTGCTTTTATTTCACCTTGCCTCTTCCTCCTCCAATACATTAAATTGAGATCAGTGTATTTTTCAACATTTGGGAATGTACGAATTATATTTTTTTAAAAACACAAGGCCAGAAATCTTTTCTAATCAATAAGGACCATTAAATCACATTCAGTCATTTCAATCCACAGTTAGTAAAGTGTTCAAGGATTTCACACTAATATTATTATCTGCCAAAGAAATAATATAATAGGCAAGTTTAAATAGTGTCTTTTCTTTAATCAAAATAATACATCATGAAGTCAAAAGAGAAAGGTCTGATGACTATCCATACCTACTGAATAATTAGATTTAACTCAACTGAATAGATTCACCAAAATTAAAGATAAGTGATTAGTCTCAAATTAAACATAAACAGAACATATAAGGCTCTCTGGGATTTTTCTTATCACTTTTCTATAGGCTGAAAGGACTCAATACTCTTCTAAGTACAGAAAATATTAGATTCCAATTTTCTTACATCTTTTGATTGACCCAAACTATTACAATATTTCTTCAACTGAACTTTTCATTTGAAAATCTATCCTGGCTTAATTCAGTGGAGAATAATTATACAAGGTGGTAGAAACTTCAGGGGGCAATATAATAAGCATGACTTCCAACATAATTCTTAAGATTCAGGAAAATTCTTCTAGTTAGAGTAGCTTTAAACTACTAACATATATTAAATCAAAGATATGATAGAAAAAATGAACTATAAAAATAATTGAGCCAGGCATGGTGGTGCA
Source organism: Marmota marmota marmota (assembly GCF_001458135.2). Taxonomy (NCBI): domain Eukaryota; kingdom Metazoa; phylum Chordata; class Mammalia; order Rodentia; family Sciuridae; genus Marmota; species Marmota marmota. Next base: position 38,299,930 of record NW_026000026.1, read on the forward strand.
CATCTGTAATCCCAGTGGCTCAGGAAGCTGAGACAGGAGAATCTCAAGTTCAAAGCAGCCTCAGCAACAGTGAGGCACTAAGCAACTCAGTGAGACCCTATCTCTAAATAAAATACAAAAATAGGGTTGAGGATGTGACTCAGTAGTCGAGTACCCCTGAGTTCAATCCCCAGTACCAAGAATAATAATAACAATAATTGAAATTCTTCCCCAAATTTAATACTCAAAAGGTTGGGGAGTACACTAAACCTCAATCAGGGCAATACCCTATTCTACCATTATATCAATATGTATTATTACAATTAAACATAGTACAACACATTTTTTCTTAATTCATACCCACACTCTCAAAAACAGGTCATTATTTAAAACTATAAATCCTACTTACTCATGAATAACTTACTATTTCAAAATGTATTTTTCTAAGTATAAATATGTAATCCCTTTAAAAGTAGAGGGAAATGGAATAAAATATTCAACATGATATAAGTATGACTTGAGAAAATCAAAATTATTCTAATTTGGGGGGGATAAAGGGGGTACCAGGAATTAAACTCAGGGGAACTTAACCACTGAGCCACATCCCCAGCCCTATTTTGTATTTGTTTTAGAGACAGGGTCTCACTGAGTTGCTTAAGTTGCTGAGGCTGGTTTTGAACTCGCAATCCTCCTGTTTCAGCCTCCCAATCTAAGTATTTTTTTAAAAACTTAATTTTACTCAAATTTGTAACCATAGTTACCGTTACACTATATTCTCCAGATACTCATTAACTTTCCCCAGACACACACTGACTCTACACACTGGTAATCTCAGGACATCACCTTCTTCACAAAGGTAAGTTTCAACTAACAAATGAATTAAATTGAATTAAGTTAAATAAAGCCCTCCTTGTGTGTGTGTTTTGAATAAAGGTAAAATTTTACAATAAATATATCAAACTTCTTTCTTATGTCATTTTTTTCCTTTCTTCTACAGCATATAATTAACCTTTGATATTGTAATACTTATAATTAATAGTTACCATAAATATTATCTTCATATCTATTATTTCCAAAGCATCTGATAATGGTAATAATTACTACCAGCCACAGAGTATTTATGGGCCACAGAGTGTTCAAAGTGATTAGCATATTAACTTAATCTTCTGTGAAGTAGGGATTATTATTCTCATATTTAAAATGTGGAAACTGAGCTAAGGATAGGCTGTGATATCCTCAGGAAACATTTGGCTAATGACTGGTAGAGCTGGAAGATGAATCAGTCACAATGGGAAGGCACCACATATCCTCTGAGGGACCAAACTACAATAGAACTGATGCCCACCTACCTTGACTACATAGTCATTTGCCTTGACTGCATTAGTATCAAGTTGAAAATGTTAAAAGAGATTAAAATTTACAAAGCAATGATCAAAAGTATGATTCCACAGTTAAGGGGAAGAATATACAGATAACACAGCTTAATTTATTTAACTTAATAACTTTTAGTAATTTTAGCAATTTTCACAAGGAAGGCATTTATTTGAACAATTCCCTGGGCTACAGTCCATTCAGTTTAGGAATGTCTTCTTTAACTACTGTCTCCGCCCTCATATTCATTATTGTTTTTACCTTCATGTCTTACTTTTATTCCTCAAGTGGTCTTCTTATCCAGAAAAAAAAAAATTATCAAAAATAATCCTGACTGACACAAACCTATCTTCTACAAGTCTTGAGTTTTCTGAAGGTGTCAGTAGTCCCTGTACATACTCATCAAAGTTCCAGATTAGGAGAAATGAGACACCCTCACTCTGGAATACAAAAAATTACAGCAAACTTGAGAGTCTCACCACTCAGTTCCTTGATGTCTGCGGTAAACTGGGGAAAAACCTAAAAATCACACTATAACAAAAGCACTTCACAGTACATATCGATATATCAGGGTATATATCGTTTATGCGCATGGTGAAACTTGCTCTTCCACTTCAGACACTTTCAGGGTGGTTAGAGTTTTTCATTTTTTAAACATATATCACTTTGAGGGAGTCAACTTTAAGAATTTTCCCACTGAGAATACTGAAAAAATTTACACATCCAGTCACCATCAACTTTTGATCTCATGAATCTATAAAAATGAGAAATAAAGGAATTAACCAACTTTTTATTACTCAGAAAAGTCCCCAATAAAAAAACCTAACAATATCACAATCTTTTCATAACTTCATTAATATTGTTTGGAAGCACCAGTTATGTAACTTGGTTGACTAACTGAGCAATTTCATGCCATTTGAGAACAAAAACATAAACTCACAAATATTTTAAATAAAATATAAGCAGAGAAAAGCAATACCTCAAGTTCCACCAGAGCTGCAGTCACTGCATCTGTGGCCAGAGCACCAGCCTGTAGTTTTTCAATGGCCTGAAACCAAGGGGACAAATAATTCATTGTAAAACCACAACTTCTCAAAGATCTCTTTAATTTCATAAAGGTTTAAAAGAAGTATAAGAGTTGTTCAGAGTTAAAAATTGAACACTGGGCTGGAGATATAGTTCAGTTGGTAGAGTGCTTGCCTTGCATGCACAAGGCCCTGTGTTCAATCCCTAGCACCAAAAAAAAAAGCACTTGAACACTAAATAAATTCCATACTTCGATATATAAAATATTCAGATTTAAAACAGGTAGTGGTTATGTTCAGATTAATTTCTGATATAGCTCACTTATCCAAATTAAAACAATGAATAAAGTACAGCCACAAAATGTTAAGATGCAAGAAATTTAGTAAGTGAAATTACTTCACTCATGATAAGACAATTTAAAACAGCCACAGAAATTATGTGAATGTAGTTTGGTTAAAATATCCTGACAATTCATATTTTATATAAGTAACTGAATCTCAGACTAAGCTAATAATTTTCAATTTTACCTCCCACTGTTACTATTCTTCCCACCCACATCCATTAAAAAAAAGAAGTGTCTCAATCCCAGCAGCAGCATGTCAAAATCCTCAGAGGGAAGTATACACTTGACAAATATTTTTAATACTATATTTTATACCAAAATAATTTTTTTGCAGTACTGGAGCAACCAGGGGTGCTCTACCAGTGAATTACAACCCCAGACCTTTCATTTTATTTTTGAGACAGAAACTTGCAATTTTCCTGCCTCAGCCTCCTAAGAAGCTGGGCTACAGGAATGTGCCAATGAGAGCAGCATCACTTTTATAAACTACAGAGAGTAAAAATTTGTAAAAATCACCCGCTTTCTTGGCCATAAATTAAGAGAAGAAGGAGAATGAAGGGAAGCTAGTTTCTAAATGAAATACTAACATTCCAACTTAGTTTACAAACAGGTCAAGAAATATATTCCACATTATCAAATTTTTAAGAAGCTAGTTAATTATATAGATCAAGGAGGTTGATTATACAGCCCAAATGAATTAGATTTTTTTAGAACTATAGTTGTATAAAAATAAAACATTCTTTTGAGACAATTAAAAGATTTCACACTTTGAAAAATAAGAAAAAATATAAAACTTAGAGACCCATTAGCCATATTATTGTAAAGAAATAAAATTATTATAATAAAATAGTCTCATTTCCTTATGGGATTCCATTCCTAAGAAAAATATCTCTAAACCAGGAGTGATGGCACATGCCTGTAATCCTAGTGACTCAGGAAGCTGAGGCAGGAGGATCACATGTTTGAGGTTAGCCTCAGCAACGTAGCAAGACCCTAAGGAATTATGGAGACCCTGTCTCAAAATAAAATAAATAAAACAAACAAACTAAATTTCCTCTTTAAAAAAAAAAAAAAAAGAAAAAAGATATCTAATAAAGCATTATCTTTCTTTTAAATGATATGTAAATATAAGTAAAAGAGATGGAGACCTATGTTGACTTGATATGCATATCCAATTAACATTTTATTTGCATAAAAAAACTAACAGAAAGTTTGCCTACAATAGTATGCAGGCAGGATCAATATAAAAATAAACAATATTTCTTTTAAGGCCATTCCTGCTTCCATATTAAGCAAAGCAATTCAGCAAAACCTTAAAAATCAAAGCGGAAAAAAGCACAACCAAGTACAAGGGTAAAGCTATACTCGGGAATAAACCAATGAATTTGCTACCATATAACTACATGATGAAAGGCAGAAGGATAAAGTAACAAGATAATCTAAGAAAGTACCCATTTTAATTTTTTTATGATTTTTTTTCTCCCCTTCATGGAAAGACATTGGCTTCTTTTAAGCAGTATTTTCTATCCCTTCTATCAGGGTATTTTGCCTTGCAAAGATTAAAAGAAATATGATTATGTGCTCACAGTTCCAAAAGTATAGATTAATCTGGAAAAGGAGGTAAAAGAGCTAAGCATCATTCAGAGAATTTAAAAAAAAAAAAAAAAAAAAGCAAAAGAAGACCCTACAAATATGAGCAGAATAATTTCATGGTCCAAACCAAAAAATGTCCTGTAAATGAAACCTGAAATCTTTGATAAAGGTAAAACGACTTTAATGTTCAAAATGGAAATTTTTAAATTATACATATTCTGTTCATACCTTCTGACAAGCTCGTTTGCATACATGTTTATATTCCTTGGCTTTGGATTCAGAATGATAACCTGCACCTATAATAGAAAAAGAAAAATTTTGTTAGTTTTCATTCAACTATCAGAGACCTTGACTATATAAGTAGTCCATACAGACTGATTCAGTCCCAGTGAAAATAAAATTATTGCCCTAATTATACAGAATTTTAAAATTTTAATAGCTTCTTTCTCCAACATCAATTTTTAATACTGTGTCTTTTATCTTTATTCAAAATGTCTTCCTGACAGAAGCCCTAGAGACATCTCATGTTCCCAAATAACCTTCATCAAGGTTACTTCCCCTCTTCCTTTCAAGAACCTCTCTCCAAAGTTGGGAGTTCTTTTGGTCTGGAGTTGTTAGCTTGGGAGGTGTCAGGAACAGTCTCTTCAAAGTTATCTCTATTGACCTTAAGAAAGCCCTGCCATTTGTTCAGAATATATAATTCTTAAGAATAACTTCATAAAGCTAGGTAGTTTCTGGGGGAAAAGAAATATCTGTCTAAGGGGTCTTACTTCCCACATGTCTACAATCACCACCAATACCACCACTCCCACCCATTTTACTTCCTCTCACAGCCTAGAATATAGTTCAGAATATCTCTAAAACCTCAGTGATGGCACATTCATGACTATCTATGAGAAATCCTGGTGACCCAGGAACTCAGTCAAGAGAATGGCTGTGAATAAATTTGTTTCCCTAAGAAGATTCATACTTGCTTTGTGCCTTGAAAATAATCCAAACAAGAAAGAAAAAGCCCTTAAATCCTCTTAATAACTAGGCTTCTAATCAAAGTTCTTTAAAAAAGCACAGAACCACAATCAATCTCTCTGGGCTCGCTGAGGGGCAGCTGTTTCCAAGGCTGCCTCGCGCTCTTTTTCTACTTCCCTCCATGTGCCCTGGCGACGCTGCTAGGGCCGGGGTCTTTGGAAGTAATGGAAGCACCTCTCAACCTGGCTCATCAGCAGAGCAGACGAGCAGACCGTTTATTAGCTGCAGGGAAATACGAAGAGGCTATTTCTTGTCACAAGAAGGCTGTGGCATATCTTTCTGATGCTATGAAGCTGACTAAGTCTGAGAAGAATCATCTTTTGGACTCCCTGGATGCCCATATCATCTCTCCTTGAGTCTTCTGATGTCTCCTTCAAACTCCTTATGAGAAGTTATCAGTCTGTGAGAAGCAGGTGTTACATGAGAAGAGAAAAAAGCTTGCTCTAAAACTTTCTGGACTAGTTCAGAATTTCACTAGAAAAATGTGAACTACTTGAAAAAGTTAGTCTTGTTCAAAAACAGAATGAAGGCTTAGAGTCATCTTTAAAGGATGCTATTTTGGAGAAGGAGTCAATAGAAACGGAAAATTTGGAGGCAATAAATAAAAATCTGAATAGGTCCATATCTAAACTTGAGGATGAAATACTCCTTCTAAAAAAAGACCTAAAAGAAGAGAAAACTAAACATTATCAACAGGATGAATTGATGGTGAATATAGCAAAAGGATTAAGTTCTTAGAAGATGAATAAAAATCCTTCAAATCACAAATACCAGAAGCTAAAACAACCTTGAGACTATTTCAAATTAATGAGGAAGGATTTAAGGTAGCAATAAAAGAGGTTTTGAAAGAAAATTGCCAACTTCAGGAAAGTCAGAAACAGCTTTTATATGAAGCTGAAGTATAGAAAGAAAAAGTAAATGGCCTTAATAAACAGAAAACAACACTTGAAGACTCCAAAGTACATGCAGAACAAGTTGTAAAGAGATAAAGAAAATCACATTAATTTTCTGACCGAACATTTGCTGCAGATGAAAGATTGGGCTTCTGTGCTTGGAGAAGTCCTAAGAGATGATGGAAATGTAGAATTGGAAATGAATAGTGTTGTTGCTCACTTAGAGGACCAGCCAAAAGGAGATTTGAAAGAATGGTTTTATGTTGCTAAGTTAAATGCCTCTTTCAAAACCTTACAAGGAGAAAAAAATCAAATGTTTACTTTATTTTCTGAATTAAATGAAATAAAGGAAGACCTTATAGATTATATTAAAAATCTTGACAGGACAAGCATCTTTGCAGTCAAAAAATACACAATTTAAAAGTGAGAATCAGAATCTTCAGCAGAAACTTAATGTCATGATTGAACTATATCAAGAAAATAATATAAGTAAACCCCAAAGAAATTAATAGGAGAGAAAAATTACAAGGTAGAGCTAGAAGAAAAACGTTCCAAAATGGTGGAAAACATCAGCCATGCAAGTGAACAACTGGAGACTTATAGAAAGCAAGTCAAAGACCTTGAAGAAGAATTAGAGAGAACCATTCATTCTTATCATGGGCCCATTATGTACTATGAGAAAAATGCACATAATAAAACGTTGGTAGCTCAGAGTGCTGAAAGATACCTCAATGATTTAAGGAAGCAAAATGCTCATGAAAGACAAAAATTAACGGAAAATGAGTTTAAATTTAAAATTGTAGAAAACAATCCTTCTGCACTTGATGATTCAAATACAGTCTTTGGCAGAGAGAATTCCCCAAATGGTCCCTCAACATTGGGTTAACCTTCATCTGAGATGAAAGCTCCAATTTTGGAAAAGAAGGGTCCACTCAGACACTCACCTTTGCTTCCAAGGGTAGGAGAAAGAGACTCAAGAGACCCAGAGACTCCTCTGGGCCCTCAGATTATCAATGAAAGAAGAGAATCAGTCTATGATGGGATAACTGATCCTCAGAGAGTGTCTTATAACATTGAACCCCTGTCACCTCCAAGGGAATAGAACCCTAAGATGATGATGGCTCCACCAGTCCAATCATATTCTGATCCACATCTTCCTCTACCAAGGCAAGATGGATGTTATTTTAATTATGGTGGACCATCTGGACCAGCAGAACCCAGAAGTTCTACTATGCTGCCTTTGGATAAAATGGATGGGCCTATGTCTTCAGAAATGGAATCCAGTAGAAATGATACAAAAGTTGATCTTGGTAATTCCCATGTGCCTGATTCATCTCTCCCTACTGAAAATGAAGCAACTGGCTCTGGCTTTGCTTTCTCACCTTTCCCTCTAATCAGAGGTCCATTGTTTCCAATGGATCCAAGAAGTCAGTTCATGAGAAGAGGACCTTTTTTTTCTCCATCTCCTCCAGGAAACATATATGGAAAATCTTGAGAATGTTTTCCACCAGTCCACCGCTCCCTCCATTCCCAATGGGACTGTGGTGTTTTCTTCATTATCTCCCCCCAAGAGCTGAATTTCCCCTCCTTCCTCCCCCACATTCTGAAAGTAGAAGTGACTTCCCTTCAGGGTTGATTCCACCTTCAAATGAGCCTGCTACTGAACATACAGAGCACAACAAGAATTCTGACAATATTTTTATCTGCCTTCAAAAGTAATATATCCCTCATTTTTAGTTTAACTAACTGCTTTTACACAAGTGATTATACTTTTGCTCCAATTGTAGCTTAATGGAATTACAATTCTTAGAATAGTATTTTATAAATAAAGATGGTTTAAATATGAAAAAATAAATAAAAATAAAAATAAAAAAGCACAGAACCATCTGACCTTCCCCCACAACACCCCGTAGAATTCCGCCCTAAGGAAGGTTAAGATCTACATCCCTAAGCCTCAAGACTCCCCCTTTAAGTCTGCCACAAACCTAACCCACCTTCTTGCAAAGCCAAGAACTGGCCTACAAAACAATGCTCAAGCAACCAGATTCCATATTGTATCCAAATAGTAATTCTGTTTCTCAAAAGAAGTCTGGAATGTTCACAGAACCTGTGCCAATATTTAATAAAATTCTCTTCATGGTTCTCTAAGAACCATGAACCTATAGTAGAAAAATAAAAGCCAACTGTTAGCTTCATTAAACTATCAGAGCCCTTGCTTATAAGTAGTCCAAGTAAACTGATACAGCCTCTATAATAGGAACAAGTCATCCCAGGTCTATTCTGAGACCTGAAGCCCTAGTCTTTTATCAATGTTTTCTAAGCCACAGGATATTATAGCCAGGTAAATCTAGTGTACAGATGACAGCATTAAATAGTACTAACATGTAAATTCTTCTGCTTAGAACGCGAGGAAGTCTCAGCATCACCCCACACTATATTTAATATCTGGCTAACACTTCCTAACTTCCCTGTTTAGTAAAGGAAAGAAAGGATCAGGATCCAAACCACTGCCACACAATAAGATATAGTTAAAATTTAACTATACTGATTGTTACTCTGTATTCAAAGTTATTTTTCTCTTAATCGCAAATGATACTGATATTTTATTGAAGTAAATATAAGTTTCATCTTTATAAGTTTCATCTTTCAATTTTTACAAGTAAAAGTGTTTCTATTGGTTTCTTCAAAATTAGATGGGCCATTATGGATAGTACACAGATCTGGGAAAAATTAAGAATCTACTAGTCAAATGAAAAAAATTTGGCCAAGTCTACTCTGTTGTTAAAAAAAGAGAAAAAACAGTCAGGCGCAGTGGTGCATGCCTGTAATCCCAGCAGCTTGGGAGGCTGAAACAGGAGAGCCAGGAGTTCAAAGCCAGCCTCAGCCACTGCAAGGCAAAAAACAACTCAATGAGACCCTGTCTCTAAAGAAAATACAAAATAGGGCTGGGGATGTAGCTCAGTGGTCAAATATCCCTGAGTTCAATCCCCCATACCAGGAAGGAAGGAAGGGAGGAAGGGAGGGAGGGAAGGGAGGGAAGGGAGGGAAGGAAGGGAAGGAAGGGAGGGAGGGAAGGAAGGAAGGAAGGAAGGAAGGAAGGAAGGAAGGAAGGAAGACAGACACAGCTCTGTCCTAGATGAGAATTTGAATTTCCATTCCTTAAATATACAAGATACAAACTTCCACATAATCAGCCAATTGATCTGAATTTGTAATAATTTAGAAGTGGGGATCATCCTTAAACAACACAATTCCCTGCCATAATCCAGATTTCTTCCTATTACTACTGGCCTTCAGCACCAACTTTACCTGATAGCCATCACAATCAATTATGCACTTGAGAGAGGAGGAATGGAGTTATGGTAGTCACAGAAAGCAATGTTTTACAAATAATCAAAAGCTCTATGCTACTGTTTGTTATGAGTTTCAGCCCTTTCTTGTGCATTTCCAAATGCTCATTCTGAACACAATAACTCACTGAGTACTACAGAAGGTACACCAATAAAACAGTGCAGTAGAAATAACACTGGACTATGAATCTGAAGGCAGAACTTCTGGCCCGTGCTCTACTTTTAGCTGGGAAATTCCTATAAACTTACCTCATCTCTTTGGAAAAGCACCTTTCAGAAAAGTGAATTGAACCTGTTATATTTTTTAGACCCTTCTGGATTAGATTCTGTAGGATTTTCCAAGCTGTCCAGTCTATATATAGCCAAAGGTTAATGAGCAGACAAGATACCAGTTTCATAAAAAGAAAGCTAGAAAGAAATCCTGCCAGCTCTTCTTTCCTCACAGATATTATACAGTTTACAATCTGAATTCAGGAAAACAAATATAACTTAAGAATAAAAAGCCTGCTGAAGGGCTGGGGATATAGCTCAAATGGTAGAGTGCTTGCCTAGCTTGCACAAGGCCCTTGGTTCATTCCCCAGCACCACCAAAAAAAAAAAGAAAGAAAGAGAAAAGAAGAGCCTGCTGAGTAAACTTGAACAGATTTTCACCTTTAAAATGGAGGACACAGGAGTAAAACTTCACTGTGTCAGCCCTCAAGGTCCTCTGAAGTAGAGAGAGCATAGGCTGATGCAGTGCCAAAGTCACTTAAGGGTTTCTCAGCCTAGCTCTGTTATTAATCAGCAAAGTGACAGAAACCACTTAAGTCACTTAATTTCTCTAGTCTTAAGGTTCCTCATTTATAACACCAAGAAAGTAAAATATGCCACCCTAAAATATACTTGTTTATCATATTTTAAGATGGCTATTCAGAGTGGGTACAGACACTCTGAAAAGCTGTTCTATGAGGGATATTTGTATTTCTAGAGAACATCTATATTACTGAAGTGAGCAGGCTTTCTCTCAAGTCTCCTTATCTGCCTCACCCGGATCTAGGAGAGATCATATCAAATTATCACTGCGCAGAGAATGGCACAGCATATCACATATACTTCAGATGACTGTTACATGGGAAACTTTATTTACAGAATAAGACATTTGTCCATAGTACATTTCATAACCTATCCTGACCTCCCCTCAGAAGCCTCAAGTCCCTATTCCTCTCCATAGTTCAAAGTGCTACTGAAGCTTCAACCATCTGTCCATTTCTTTCCATCCCATAGTTTGTCTATAGTGCATATCTGCAGGTTAATAAATGTTATAGTTTTTCTCCTCTTGATCTTTCTATTGTCAGTTCATTTCATAGATGAGAATTACTGAATCTTCAGAGGAAAGAGAAAATTGAAAACTTCCCTAGGAAGCTGAACTAATTCTAAGATGGTGTATTTTACTCTAAGATGACCGTACTGCAATATGGGTCAATAAAACATTTTCTGCATCATTATTTTAAAAAAATCAAAACCAGAGTTTAAAAATTACATTGGTTTTAACATTATCTAATCTAAATATATCTATTATCTGGGGTAAAAGTAATAATAAGGGAAAGGAGTGAAAATTTGTCATTATAAGATCTTCCAACTGGGGAATAGAGGAACTTCTCACTATATTGAAGTCAAACAGTCTCTTTGGTTCCAACTCCCCTCTGTCAGATGAAATGCAATTATCAGTGTAACTCAAAGCAAGAAAAGAAAATCAACACTATTTTCATCTTCCCACTTACCCATGAAGGTCTTACCTGCATGTACCAACACAAAGCCTCCACGTTTCTCCTTGTGGGACTGCTTTGTTTCCAATTCTTTGGCTGTTATTTTAACAGCTGAAGTCTGAGATGATCTGGAAGGCAGCCCTTCTCCAGAACTCATCCCCTTCTCCATGGTCATTCTCCAACATTAACATCTTCTATTAGGAAAAGGGCATAATTCTATCCAAAAGCAATTGTAGGAGATGAATTACCCTAGAGAAAAAAACAGGCACAAATGGTATGATTTCCTTCCACTAATATGTACATTACTTAGAAAAATCCAGAAAATATAATTTTTTAAAAAACTATTTTTAAAGTTATTTAATTGGGTAACACAATGACTATGAAAAGGTTAAAATTTAAATCTCTGCCCATTTACAGAATTTACTTAAAGACATATAAATGAAAGAACTATTATAAAAAGACTTTACGCTGAGTCCAAAGATATATTATCTTTCTTTTAGCCACACTGAAGTAATCCTCAATATAATTTAAATGTCATTTTCTCCTCTCTCCAAATCCAATATTAATAATCACTGGGACATTTTGGAATCACAGTGCTGCTGACAACATCACTGAATCTTGCTATAAAGCCTAGATTTCTGCTTAAAGAAATAAAGCAAAAGAAAAGAAAGAAACTTACATGTAAGAAATTCTTAAGCTAACCAATTTAATGCTCCACAGCTTAATTCTAAAACACAAATGTTAACAAAATTATATGATTAAACCAAGAAATTAAAATAACATTTCTGCAAGTATCACGTAAAATATTATTTCTGAGGCTCTCCAGAGATAAATGAGACATAAAATTTAATAAAACAATTTTCAAGCAACTTATGCCACAAAGCTTCTAATTTTTCTCACTATGCATTGCAAATTCACAAACTTTGAACAATCCTGACTTAACAACAAGGGAAGAACATATTTCAATTTAAGGGAAAAAATTAAAAATCAACAATGAGAATTTTTTAAATTACACTGTTAGGTAAAAATCTGCACCTGACGTTAAACTGAAAAAGGGAGGTGAAGATTATGAAGCTAACTTTATAACAATGTTTTTCTTTGAATGAATTCACAAAAATATGCCTCCATTATCTTTTTTTTTTTTTTTTTTTTTTTTTAGTAATGGTGCTGGGGATCAGACCCAGGGCCTTGTGTGTGCAAGGTAAGCACTCTACCAACTGAGCTATATCCTCAGCCCCTTCAATTATCTTTTTTTTTAAAAAGAGGTGAAGTGGGGCTGGGGATGTGGCTCAAGCGGTAGCACACTCGCCTGGCATGCGCGGCACTGGGTTCGATCCTCAGCACCACATACAAATAAAGATGTTGTGTCCGCCGAAAACTAAAAAAATAAATATTAAAAAATTCTCTGTCTCTCTCTCTTTAAAAAAAAAAAAAAAAAAGATGTGAAGTCTTTCTTTTTCAGTGTAAAACGTAAATAGAAACATAAAAGTAACTTTGCTACCCAGTCCAAACAAGCAGCTACTACTCAAAGCACATTCTGTATCCCATTGTTAGTTACCAGAGCACATGAGATTATTTCATTAATATATTCATTACTGTAAACAGATATTTTCAATAAGAAATGTGTACAGTTTTCACAATGCTCTTCCTTCATATTAAAATTATATTTTTGAACAATTTTATTTGCTAAATCTAACAAAAATTTTGAGCTTTTTTATCTTTCATGTTTTCATATTTCAATTTGTCTTAGTTTTTTAATATTCCAGCAGTATTAATAAACAACAGACTGAAATTTTTTTAAGTTGGTCCTTTATACTAGAAATAGTCTGAGAAGCACTGCAATATGGTATTTTTAAATTATTTTAATTCCTGGTTAAAGAGTTCATTTAGTATTTATTTTATATTTCACTTATAAGACAAATAGTTTAAAATCAAATATATGTATACACACACTGAAATGTTAAAATATTTAAATATATTCAAAGCACAGGAAAAAATTTTATTTCAAGTGGAGCTTTCAATTAACAGTAAATTAAAATGCCTATTTTTATTTCTGTTTGTGGTAGTAGCTATCTTCATAACAATGTTTTTCTTTGAATGACTTCACAAAAATATGCTTTAATCATCTTTTTTTTAAAGAGAAAGAGAAAGAGATAGAGATAGAGAGAGAGAGAATCTTTTTTGTAGATGGACACAACACAATGCCTTTATTTTTATGTGGTGCTAAGAATCGAACCCGGGTCCCGCTCGTGCTAGGCGAGCGCTCTACCGCTGAGCCACAATCCCAGCCCTTTTTTTTTTTTAATTTTTTTTAGTTGTTAAAAGACGTTTATTTAATTTATTTATTTGTATGTGCTGCTGAGAATTGAACCCAGTACCTCACACATACCAGGCAAGGCTCTACCACTGAGCCACAGCCTCAGCCCCTCAATTACCTTTTTATTATTATTTTATTTTACTTCTTACAATATTTCTCTGAGATAGGCTACCATTTGACATGTAGCAGTTGACAAACTGGAATTTAGTGGTCCATCGTCAACATATAAATGCCATCATGTCTGGCCTGGCTATGAAATGAACTTGGGCCCACTGGAATTAAAAACATAAACACTTCTGAGTGAAACTAAGATCTTGGAAAACTAAGAGCTTCAGATTAAATAAAAACACATCCAGGAAGAATGAATTATTATTAACCCTCAAGCTACTCTCACTGTTATCTAATGTATTATTTCACCACTAACAAATTATAACATTTACAATTTATAATGAATATGGAAATATAGTAATAAATTATAACATCTACATTTCCTAATAAGGTTAAAAGTAATAGGCATTTAAATGAATGAGAGATTTTTAAATATTGCTTCTCAAGGTTGCCTAAAGAGAAAAGGCAGAAGATGAACCAATATGCTATTTCATGAGCAATTTAACCTCCCTCAGAGACTATCTGAAATATATTTATTCAACAAATGATATAATCTCAACAAACCCCTTCACAAATGCCATCCCCAAACTTCTACTGGACTGAAAAATAAGGAACTCGAGTGAATGTACTATCCAATGTGCAATTCTGGCCTCCAATTCTCAATGATTCCTGAAATGTATTTTAATTCAGTTAGAAATGAAGCAACTTCAACTCCAACATCAGTTTTTGTTTAACTCAGAACTCATTAAAGATCTGATAAATAGTTTCTAGAAATGACAAAAAGAAAATTTAAAAGGGCAAATGGTCAATCTTAGTTTACAGGAAAATTATATAATGGTTTAAACCAAAAGAAAGATACAAATAAAAAGAACTACACTAAAATACCATTTTTTACTTAGATTGGCAAACCTCAAAATACAAGATAACAGGTTTTGAGAGAACAAAGAAATAAAGCATTCATAAATTGCTAGAGGCAGCAAAAACTGGTACAACTCAATATGGGCAATTTGGCAAAATTAAGATATGAACGAAAAATGTCTTGATGAAAATGGATAAGGGGCTAGAGCGCTTGCCTCTTATGTGTGAGGCACTGAGTTCAATTCCCAGCACCACATATAAATAAGCAAATAAAATAAAGGTCCATCAACAACTAAAAAATATTTTAAAAAGAAAAGAAAGTGGTTAAAAATAAAAGCAACCACTGGAAAGAATGAGGAAGTACTTGATACAGATATGAAAATCTCAAAGACATTTGGTAAATTTAAAAAGGCATGGAAATAATTCAAATTAAATTGTTTCAAAGACATGCTACAGAAGTATATGCGGTACCATGTGGAGGGGGGAAGCACATCAGCTAACTATATATGCAATGTATAAATATTGATGGGTATACCAAATATATAAATTATATATGTACATGTACATATTTCTTTATTTATGAATGGTTATCTTTTAAGGTTTTTATTTTTTAAAAAAGTAAATGACAGCAAAGTGCATTACAATTCTTATTACACATATACAGCACAATTTTTCATATCTCTGGTTGTATATAAAGTATGTTGACACCAATTCATGACTTCATACATGTACTTTAAATAATGATGTCCATCACATTCCACCATCCTTGCTAATCCCTTGCCCCCTCCTTTTCCCTCCTTATGAATTGTTATCAAAAGGAGATGTCAGTGACCAATGAACAAAAGCAGGATGGAAATTTCACTGTTCATCCTTTTATATCTTTTGAACTTGGCCCATCTGAATGTGCTACTTACAAAAAAATTGTATTTTCATGGAAACACTAATTAATGAACTAAGTCCAACATCCAAAATAGGGCAAGCCTATAAGATCCCACTTAAAAAATGCAGTAAAAAGGGAAATACCACATTCATAAGCCTCTTATCCTACCTAAGAAATACACAAAAACATGCCCAAAGATTCTCAAAGGGTCTTCTGTTGTTGTTGTTGTTTTGTTTTGTTTTGTTTTGTTTTCTGGATCTTTAACTTATAGGACACATAAACTACTGATAAGTCAAACTGGAGGGGAGGTGGAATCACATTATTTAATCTCTACAGTTAAGATTAGATAGTAAATAATAATATAATGACAGTAGATTAACATTAAATATCCCTGTATAGTTTTTATCATATTTATAAACATTATTAGGAATCATTATTTGAAACTGCTGCAGCATACTTACACCAACACATTGACCTACAAGAAAGACATCTAACACTTTTAGGTAACACTCAAAATAGAAGGTTTCCAATGAAAGGAAATCAAAAGTAGTTGATAGTTTTGTGAAACAAAAAACAATATAGGAGTTGGGGGTTTAGCTCAGTGGTAGAGCCCTTGCCAAGCATGCAAGCCCCTGAATTTGATCCTCAGAAACACACACACACACACACACACACACACACACACATACAAAAAAAAATCTATAGACCATTTTTATAATCCCTTCATTTCTGAATAATATGTTTGAATATGGAATTTTCTCAATTTACTACAAGCAATGCAGTAAAATTCATTATGATTATTATCATTTCTAAACACTGGCAGCTTGTCCATAAACCACAATAATTACTCAAAAGTTAAATATAAAGGTTTCATATGATCCAGAAAATTCCATTTTTAGGTACATACTCAGAACTGAAAACAGATATCCACCCACAAAAACTTGTACCTGGATATTTACAGAATTATTCAAAGTAGCCCCCCAAAAATGAAAAACTCAAATATCCATCAAAAGACCATGTGTTTGGGGTGGGGGACTAGTAGATTCATAGAATGGAACATTTTTCACCTGTAAAAAGGAAAGAAATGTTGATACATAACCACCACAATGTGAATGGGCACTGGAAACACTGAAAGAGGTGAGACACAAAAGGCCACCTACTATATGGTCCCATTTATATGAAATATCCAGAAGAAGCAAATCTAAAAAAACAGAAAATAGATCAGTTGCTTGGGAATGGAGGGATCAAGGGGAAATGGAAGTGACTGCTAATAAGTGCAAAGTTTCTTTTTGTACTAATAAGAAATGTTCAAAAATTGGGGTGATGATGACTGTACAACTCTGTGAATACACTAAAGATCACTGAATTGTACAATTTAAATGACTAAGTTGTCAGATAAATTATATCTTAATAAAGCTATTTATAAAAAAGCAAACTTCTTGCTCCTCATAAATTACATCTTTTCCAAATTACTAAACCCAGTCACCCTTTTCTTAATCTTCTGCTTGCAACCTTCAATTCTCTAGATCACCTGCTCTCCTTTGGCAAGCATATCAATCTACTAAACTAGCTCTCTATGATCCCTCTGACTTCATTCTCAAATGTCTCCTTTAGAAATTTTATCTACTGGGGGGAATTTCAAAAATATCCTCTCAGCAAGTCAGATAATTCCTAACACTTTTTTTTTTTTTCCTGGACAGCTCAAACTTGACTTTCCTTGTTCTCCTCCCCATAAATATCTAGTCTTTTTACCACATTATTCTATTTTTCTTACTAGCATTACCCTTTCCTAACTCACCTTAAAGTCCTCTGGGGTCTGGGAGTGTAGAGCACTTGCCTAGTATAAACAAGTTAGTTCCTGGGTGGATGCCCCAGCACTAAAAAAAAAAAAAGAAAAAATCCCTTAAAGTCATTTTGGACTCTACCCAAGTTTTCAAATCCTATAGGCTTCCTCCAGCATTTTTCTTATCTTGACCCTTATTTAGCCTATACACTTTTTAGCATAATTTTTCCAACAACATTTGAACTTTTCTTCCCAAATACAAGCTATCATAAAGCAACTATGTATAAAAGGCTGCCAAAATAAATCTCATAAAGGATAATTCCAATTAAAACAAATACCATGCCAAAAGACATGAGTAGACATTATATAAAAGAGGCAATATAAACTGGATATTCAATATTTAAGAAACAATATTCAAAGAAATACTAACTCTGTACTGGCAGGATGAACTAATGTAACCATTTGAAAAGGAATTTGTCAGTAAGTAGCAAGAGCCTTAAAATGTATAATATTGTATATACTATCTTTCCAGAGATACTCTATATACGAACTAGTCTATACAGACACAGTTAATAAGGAAAATTAGGAGACTGAGGAGCAAGGATGAAGGGGAAAGTTGATTTTCTAATAATGTTTTGCATTTGAATATTTTGCTCAGTATTAACTAACTACTGAATAGAGACTATTTAACTTTGACATCTCTGAGACCAAGATGAATGTTAATTAACTTGAACATCAAGGCCAGGAAATAAAATCAGAATAAAACATTGTTTTGTTTTTGTTTTTTTAACTCCAGAGACCTACATGGCAATACTTTAAGGTTTAAATCTTGACCTCATGTCTCTCAATGGTTTATTATTTTCCTAATGCATGTGATAACACCTTTTTCTTTAAACCATTTAGAAAACTACCAAGTCATGTTAGTTTGGAGTTCAGGTTTTTCACTCTAGCTGTGTTTAGTCTTTCAGAAGTGGTCTAAGGAGGAAGGAAGTCATCTCACAGCAGAAAGCTTTTACAGAAATTCAACCCTTAAACCATTTCAACTGATGAATAAGGAACCTAGTGTTGTTGATTTTAATCTCCTGTTAATGCAGGTTTAATGCCTCATTAAATGAGCTCCAGAACATCTCTGACCCATTAATTCCACTTCTGAGAATATTTTCTACCAAAATTTTAAACACAGAAAGGATTTTAAGTCTTCTATGCTGTGTTTAACATAGAATACAGATTTTTTTTTTTTTTTTAAATCTGGGAGCAACCTAAAAATTCAACACAGAGTTATGGTTAAAACAATGACTCATACATTTATGGCCAATTAATTTTCAACAATGGGGCTATGATATTTGATAGAAAATGGCACTCTTTTCAACAAATGCTGTTGGGGAAACTAGATAGCCACCAGCAAAAGAATGACCTTTTTAAAAAAATATTTTTAAAAAGATTGTAGATGGACACAGTACCTTTATTTCATTCATTTGTTTTTATGTGGTGCTGAGGATTGAACCCAGTGCCTTACATGTGCTAGGCAAGTGCTTTACCACTGAGCAACAATCCCAGGCCCAAAAGAATGATCTTGATAACTAAATTATTTAAATTTAAAAAGAGGGCTGAGGGGCTGGGATTGTTGCTCAGTGGTAGAGCCTCACCTAGCACGGGCGGGGCCCGGGTTCAATCCTCAGCACCATGTAAAAATAAATAAACAAAATAAAGGTATTGATTTCATTTACAACTAAACAAAATATTTTTTAAAAAATAAATTAATTAAAAAAGAATAAACTTTTTGAATTCCTATTTCATATTATATACCAAAATTAATTAGAAATGGATCAAAATCTAAACATGAATGAAGAGATATAAAATTAATTCTTAGAAGGATACACAGGGGTAAATATTTGTGACCCTGGATTTAGCAATTATTTAATAGATATGACACCAAAACCACAAGCAACCAAAGAGACAAAAATATGTAAATTGGACTTCACCAAACTTTAAACTTCTGTACGTCAAAGGATACTATCTGAAAAGTGAAAAGATAGTCCACAATATGGGAGGAAATATTAGTATTGCAAATCAGATATCTGGTAAGGCACTGTTATACAGAATATAGAAAGAATTCATACAGATTACACAACTGGTGTGACTGCCCCATGTTCAGCCAGAGAAGGAGAAGTTAAGCTCCATTTGTGTACAATGTGTCAAATGCATTCTAATGTTATGTATAACTAATTGGAACAAATTTTTTAAAAAGAACTCATACAACTTTAAAACAAGACAACAAACAAGATTTCTCCATAGATATACTAAAGAGACACTGAGCACATGAAAAGATACTTAAGATTATTTGCCATCAGGGGAATGAAAAGTAAAACTACAATAAGCTATAATTTCATAAACACTAAGATGTGTATAATCAAAAAGACAGATAAATGTTAGCAAGAATATGGAGAATCATAACCTCCATAATCTGCTCAAAAATTTAAACAGAATTACCATACAATTCCATTTCTAGGTATATACCTAAAAGAACTAAAAACATACCTGCACAAAATCTTGTACAAAGATGTTTATAGAATTATTCAAAGTAGCCAAACAGTGGAAACAACCCAAATATTCATCAACTGAGGAAGCATGAACAAAATGTGGTATGTTCATATAATGGCATACTATTCATCAATAAAAAAAGAATGGGACTGGAGAGGCTCAGTGATAGAGCACTTTTGCCTCTGTGAGGCCATGGGTTTTATTCCCAGCACCATCCTTCCCAAAAAGAGAAGGAATGAAGTAATGATACATAGTCATGGATGAACCCTGAAAACATTATGTTACCTGAAAGAAGCCAGGCACAAAAGGACAACTAGTATATGAATCTATTTACTTCAAATGACAAGAAAAGGAAAATACATACACGCAGAAAGTAGATTAGCAGTTACAAGGAGGCATATTCTAAAGACTATAATGGGTACAGGATTTCTTTTGGAAGTGAAGAAATGTTCTGGAACTAGATAGTAGTGATGTGTGTACAGCTTTCTAAATACACTAAAAAACATTGGAATTTATAAAGTAAAAGGATGCATTTTATGGTATGTGAATTATATCTAAGTAAGAAAAAAAACAAACCAA
The DNA here is from genome assembly GCF_001458135.2 of Marmota marmota marmota. NCBI lineage: Eukaryota > Metazoa > Chordata > Mammalia > Rodentia > Sciuridae > Marmota > Marmota marmota. The sequence continues at coordinate 38,320,322 of NW_026000026.1, forward strand.
TAATCTATCCATACAATGGATACAATATATTTAAATTGTCCTTTTTAGTTATAACCATATTTTACACACACAATGATCATAAATAGGCTGATGTTCATTTAAAAAAAAATTAAAATGCTGGTTTGCTGTAACTATAGGTGATCTCTTTTTAAATATTTTTGAATTTCCATATAATCTTTAATAACCACTGCCTTTTGTAAGTTGCGGGGAGGGGGAATCTTTATTTGCAACAAACAACAAAGTATTGATCTCCCAGGGCTATAATTAAAAATTCCTTAGCTTACAATTCAAAGATCTCACTCACATCGTCCCCAATATATCTTCCTTTTCCCTACAGAAGTGAAATAAGGACTCCCTCCTTCCGGAAACACGATGTCCTCTATTTTCAGACACCTCCAGCTCCTGCTTTTCACTCTCCACTCCAGCAGTTTCCTCTACTCAATCCCCTCCTTCTCATCCCCCTTAACAGTTAAATGTTAATGTCCCGCAGGACTCTAACCAGGCCTATACCCGGGGCTACTAGAACCCCACCCGCCCATCAGGACTAGAGCACAGGAATCCTCTAAGGTCTCTACCACTCTCTTGGGACTCCGAGACACCTCCAGCCTGAGAGTGCAAAGTGGGCAAAAGACTGCGAGAAGCCCGCAGTCTTCCGTGGACAGGCGCTGAGACCGCCAAGCAAGAGACCAGGCTGCAAAGGGACTGGAAAGGTACTGGCAAGGGCCCCACGCGCGAACGAGACTAGGGAATGAAGAACATCCTGGGCCCCCTCCGCTAGCCCAGGGCAGGGGGCGTCCTGCGCATCAGCCCCGCCAGCTCAGAGAGAGACGTCCCAGCGAGCCTGCGGGGCCCACACAGACAGCTGCGCGGCGCCGGCAGCGGCACGGACAGTGTGAGAAAGAGGGACACTCACCCGCGTCAGCCTAGAGCCCTCACTGCACCGGAAGTAGTCACCCGCCCGTTGCCAGGGTGAGGAAGCGGGAGTGACGTTCAGCCTTCCCATTGGTCGCTACCAGTACCACGTGGCCCGGAAGCAGCTGCACCACGCGCTGCTCTGATTCCGTCTTCTGGTCAACAGCGGCTCACCTGGCCTCAGAAGTGCGATCTGAGCTCCGCTTTGGGCCTCTTTTTTGAGGTGCGCAGGCGCCGTTCTGTACGTCTCTCCTGACTACGCTCCAAGATTAAAACTTGCAGGCCTGTGTGTGTGTGTGTGTGTGTGTGTGTGTGTGTGTATGAGTAGAGTGGTTATCTGATTAACTCTATGATAGGAAGTGAAATTAAACTGACCATCATTAATTGAGGTGTCACTTAAGAACTCCGTTTTTCCCCATTTTTGCAGCCTACTTATACAGTACGGGAAAGTAAAGTACCGCTGAATTGCGGATGAAAGGAGGGAGTCAACCTTGCCCTAGGGAAAGGAAGGGGTGGGTGGCCTTAATTTTACTGTCTAGAGTCTAATACTAAGACTCAGTAACATTTGTATAATCCAATTAATGTTTCTTTGTAACTATAAGCATGAATGTTTTTAACATGTAGCCACCTTGAAGTTTGTCTTGGTGAAGCAGAGTTTGGAATGAGTGTTGGGACTGTCAGGCTGTGTCCTCCTGTTCCAAAGTGCTTGGGACTGCAAGTATTTTGGATTTCAGAATATTTTCATGTACATAATGAGACAATTTGGGATAGTACACAAATTTAAAGCCAAAATTCATTTATGTTTCATATATACCTTATGCATATATATATTATATATTACTTTAAATAATTTTATTCATAAAACAAAATTTCATAATGTGGAATAACTTACATGTGATGTCTTGTTGGTGTTCAAAAAAGTTAAGATTCTGAAACATTTCAGATTTCTGCTTTTTAGATAAGGGATGCCCAACATATACTTTTGTACGTGAGACCAGCAGCTTTAGCATCCTCTGTACTCTCACTAAAAAAAAAAAAAAAAATTCTTGGGCCCCATCTCAGACTTATCCAAATCAAAAACTTTGGGGCTCGGGATGTGGCTCAAGCGGTAGCACGCTCACCTGGCATGCGTGCAGCCTCAGCACCACATACAAACAAAGATGTTGTGTCCTCCGAAAACTAAAAAAAAAATAAAAATTCTCTCTCTCTCTCTCTCTCTCTCTCTCTCTCTCTCTCTCTCTCTCTCTCTCC
>NW_026000026.1:38324077-38328534 GCF_001458135.2 Marmota marmota marmota
TCTCTCTCTCTCTCTCTCTCTCTCTCTCTCTCTCTCTCTCTCTCTCTCTCTCTCCTCCCTCTCTCTCTGTCTCTCTCTCTCGGAAAAAAAAAAAAATAACTTTGGGTTTAGGACCCAATGATCTGTTTTAAAAAGCTCTTTAGGTGATTCTGATGTACCCAAATTTTGAAAACTACTGAGCTAAAGGGACTTCTGCTTAACCAAGTTATAGAAATGGGCTGGAGAAGGTGATAAATACAGCTCCACTGAAGAGAGAGGAGAGACCAACACTTTGATCCTTACACTGATCAAAAAGACACCAGGAAGTAGTTTGGGACTGATATGGGAATGAGTCCCTGGAACTAATTTTCCTTCTGGTATTCCTAGATGAAAATATCTGCAAATTGTAAAGATTTCTCAACTACTAATAATCACAAAACTATATTTAATAATTTTTGTATTACCTGATGTTTTTCTGCTAATATTTTTCTCTATGAGCAATATATATAATAGTATATTGTGAAATTTATCAATAAAAACAAATTTATATGTCAAAGGGAATGTATTAAAATGGTTTAACTTTCAAAACAAAACAAAACAGTGTCCTCATACTTAAACCAAAAAAAAGATAGCAGGCACTGTGGAGGTTAACAGAAAGTCTTCTAGAGCCAAGAGAATCTGGGTTCATATCACAGTCCTGCCCCAGTTTTGTCCTCTTGAACACTTTTTCTGTGATTGAGTTTCTACATTTGTAAAGTGAGGATGATAATAGTATCTTTCAAAAAGTTGTGTGGAATAAATAAGTAAACATAAGAAGTACTTAGAAAAGTATTAGACCCTTAGTAGTATTTGTAATAGTTTGGATCTGTAATGTTCCCCAAAGGCTCTTGTGTTGAAGGGTTGGTCCCCAATTTGTGGCACTGTTGGAGCGGTATAGAAACTTAAGGAGGTGGAGCCTCATTGGAAGAAGTATCACTAGGGGTGTGCCCTTAAAAGATGTATTGAGACCTTGGCTGCTCCTTCCTCCTCCTCCTTCTTCTTCTTCTCTATCTCTCTCTCTCTCTCTCTCTCTCTCTCTGTGTGTGTGTGTGTGTGTGTGTGTGTCTTTCTGTGCCTCTCTCTCTTCCTGGACACCATAAGGTGAGCAGTTTTCCTTCACCAGGCCTTTCTGCCATAATATACTGTCCTCCAGAGGCCCAGAAACAGTGCCATATGACCATGGACTGAAACCTATGAGACTGTGAGCTAAAATAAATCTTTCCTCCTTTAAGTTGATTTTCTCAAGTATTTCATCACAGAAAGCTAACATAGTAATCAATTAATGTTACTTTTAAAAGACAAAATCTCCATTAATTCATTACCATGAAATGTGTAAAGAATCAAACTTCTTCTCAAATAAATGGCACACAAATATTTAATGTAAAAAATGTCCAGTTCTGGGAATAATTATTATTAAAATTGGGAAAATAAATTATCACTGTATTATTGGGAGGTGGATTCTGTATAAAATGTGGATTTATTCATTCAACAGATAATTAGACATTACACAAAATCGAGAGGTGCTGGAAAAATGAAAGTTTGAAAAGAGGATTGGAGGATAAAAAACATAGTCAATCCTGGAAGCCAAGCACACAGCCCCAAGATGGGACCACTAAGGTACAGGTATACCAGCCACAGGTGTACATATATAAAGACAAAAGAGGCAAAACTTGTCCTCAAGTACGGAGTTTAGATGAAAGACATACTATCTACATAAATATATAATGCAGCCATTCTCAAAGTGTGGGCCATAGTTGAGTATGAATCCCCAGATCATTTCAAGAGATCTTTGGTGATAAATTTACATTTTAAAATAATGCCCATTTACCTTTTTTGTTCTCTCATGAAAGTAAAATGTTCAAAAAGTTCATAGATAGGAGTTCAAATTTCATATTGCAGCTAACCTTTGAGAAACTGACATTCGACAAGTTTTACTATGTCAAACAAGAATATTCAAAGTTATCCAATAAAGCTGTTAAAATACTCCTTCCTTTTCCACTTATAATTGTGAGAATGAGATTTCTTTATACTTCAACCAGCACAACATATCACATCAAATTGAATGCAGAAGCTGAAATGAATCCAGCTGGTTTCTCTAAGTGAATTTGCATAATGCAAAAAATAACACTTCTCTCACATTTTGTTTTGGGTAAAATATATTTATTCTTCATTAAAATATATTATTTATGTTAGCATGTAATTGTCTCTTATATTTAATTTTTTTTTACATTTCTGCTTTGAATATAATAAATATTGGTAGGAATAACCCACATAACAAAAGCATTGCCATACTCTCTTATTTTTTTAGGAGTATGAAGGTGTCCTGACACATGACAACTAAATGCAATAGGTTATCCTGGATTGGATTGTGGCTGAGGGAGAAAAAATGGTATAGAAGATTATTAAAGCATTTGGTATAATTTGAATGTAGATTGCATATTAGATAAGAACACTGAATCAGTGTTCAATTTCCTAATTTTGTTGAGTACATAGTACTTGATTATAAAAATGTCCTTTTTCTTTGCAATTATATTTTTAAAAGTTTAAAAGGGGAAAATTCTGTAATACATTCCCTTATGATTTTATAGTGGAGACAAAAATGATAAAGCAAATGTGACACATTAGCAATTGGTGATTTGGGCTGAAGGTTCTATGGGAATTTTTCTTAATGATCTTGCAAATTTGTGTGTGTGAATTTAGTAAAGATTAAAATTGGGTGGTGTGCATTGACACATACCTGTAATCCCCACTACTTGGGAGGCTAAGGCAAGGAAAATTACAAGTTCAAAGCCAGCTTGGGCATCTTAGTGAGACCCTATATCAAAATAAAATAAAATAAAAAGGGCTAGAGAGATAGCTTGTTGATAGAGCACTTTCCTAGCATTTGTGAAGCCCTGGGTTCAATCCCTAGTACCCTTACCCCCCAAAGAAAATAACTAATTAAAAAGGACTTAGGGCTTGGGATGTAGCTCAGTTATGGAGTGCTTGCCCAGAATGCATGAGCCCCTAGTTCAATCCATAAACACACATACACACACACACACACACACACACACACACGTCTTGAGACCAAAATGTTGGAAAAACATTGTAGTCACCCCCATTCGTACGTAGCCTGGATTCCTAGTTTTATGAGGTAACGTGGAGGTTTTTTGTTTTGTTTCCCTGCTATTAACTTCAGGAAGGGAGAAATGGGGAAATTTATTACATAGTAAATAGTAACAAGTTATTATTTAGCAATAGTAACTGAAGCATATTTTGTTACCTAGAAGTGAGATGAATATCATAACAAAATAACAAAGTGAAGGATGTAACTTCAGCTTTAGGACCAGGTGAAGTAGCAAGGATGCCAAGGGAACCTAAAGGAGCATGTTAGCAGAAGTCTCAAAGGCATTCAGGAGGCTGTCGATGAGGGATTAAAGAGAGCTAAGCTAGAAACTGGAGGAAAATACCCTTGTTATGTAATACCAGAAAGTCTGACCCAGGCTTCTGAGGGACAGGGAGTAAACAAAAACCATTCCTATTGTCACTTTTCTGAATTACCCCCAGAATCCATGAGCATTAACAAAAAAGGGAGGGGGGTCCTTTGTGCCATTACATTGGGATTATTTTCTTACACAGCAATATTAATAGGCACAGACAGGAATGAAAGAAAAATGAAAGGATTTTAAACAAATACATATCTCCATTTCTGCTGAGAGCCATTGCCAAGTAGGAATGACACATGGCAATTTCTTTGTCAGCCTACCCAATGTTGCTTAGAGGAAGGACTCTCCATATTGACCCAGGTCATTTGCAGTGACATTGCATGTAAGGTGACCTTGCTCAAGGACCAGGGCGGATCCAGGTTTAGGGTGTATCCTGCTGGGATTAGGGCGTATCCTGCTGCCTCAGGCGCACCCGCTCCTTGAGTTCCCGTTGAGTTCTCGCAGGATTCAGAGAGTATTTGGGATTTTGCCCAGAATGTGATTTTGGCCCAGAACGTGGATTTGCCCAGAACGTGTGTATAAGTGCCAGTGACAGTTCAAGAATAAAGAGTTGCTGTTTGAATCTACAAGGTGTGTGGTGGCTCGTGATTTTGTGCCCAGCCAGACTGCAGCATTTGGTGGCCTGTACGCGGAATGTCTGAAACTTGGAGGTAAGTGAAATTGCTCGCTTCTGAGGGAAGGCGAGAGAATGGGTGACCATTTCAAAAAACAATGTGTTCTTGTTTTGATTTATTTTGTTTTTGTTTCAAGCTGCCTATCCCTAGAAATTTCTCAGGCAAACTGGGAAAAATGGTTGGCTAAAGGTTTGAAGTTTGTCGGCCCTGAGGAAGAGAAAATTGATACAACGATTTTTTATTCCGTTTTTGTTTCATTCAGTTTCGGTTTTGTTTTGTGTTATCTTATTGGGTTGCGTTATCTTTATAGTAGATTAGAAATTAGTAAAAAACAAAC
>NW_026000026.1:38329905-38336433 GCF_001458135.2 Marmota marmota marmota
TTTTTTTTTTTTTTTTTCTTTTTCTCTTGCAGTACTGGGGATTGAACTCAGGGTCACTTTACCACTGAGTTACATCCTCATCCCTTTTTTTTTCTTTTAATATTTAGTTTTTTAGTTGTAGTTGAACACAATACTTTTATTTTACTTATTTATTTTTATGTGGTACTGAGGATTGAACCCAGGGCCTCACACGTGCTAGGCAAGCACTCTACCACTGAGCCACAACCCCAGACCCACATCCTCATCCCTTTTTATTTTTATTTTAAGATGGTCTTGCTAAGTTTCCCAGGCTGGCCTCAAACTTGGATTCTCCAACCTCAGCCTCCTGAGTCACTAGGGTTATGCCACCCTGTCTGGCTTCTCTTCCATTTCTTGGACAACATCATAACCAACTGTGTTCTCAGAATTTATCTACATTTTAATAATCACCTCCCAATGCTGCTCTGCACACTTGCCATCCTCTGATGGCTTAATATGGTTAAGTAACAAAATTCTATCTAACCCCCATTCAGACTCAATTTTCAAATTTCTAACCTGTGTTAGATGCACTATATCTGGGTCTTATGAAATTAGGAATGAACAGTTATCTATCTAATCAACTCACTCAAAATATTAAATATGAAAGGTCTCTACTAGCAGATATCACTCAGGAAATATCTTGTTATCTCCCCCCTTCTTGTTGTCACTTAGTAGGCAGCTGAAAAAATTGCTTACCTTATCTCCAATAATGTCTAGGCTGGATATAGTGGCATACATGTATAGCCCCAGCAACTTAGGAGGCTGAGACAGGAAGATTGTGATTCCAATGCTTGCCCAGGCAACATAGTGAGACCCTGTCTCAAAATAAAAATTTTAAAAAGTTCTGAGGATGTAATTAGTGGCAGAGCACCACTGGGTTCAATCCCCATTACCACAAATGATGATGCTAATGATGATGGTGATGATGTCATCTGCTGCATCTCCATCCTTGTACCCTTGATCAGCCCCCTCTGTAATAGTTCTCTGGGAACCTCCATCCAGGTATTATATCCTGGAAAACACTATTTCAGTTAGCCTTCTGTATTTTTTCTAGCATTTATACTGTGTTAGATATTGTAAGTTATTTAAAGATGATTTAAAGTATACAGGAAGATGTGCACAGGTTAAATGCAAAAAGTATACCATTTTACATAAGGGACCTGAGCATCCTCAGATTTTTTTTTATCTGATGGGGATAGGGGCACAATCCTGAAAGCAGTCTCTTAACACTATGTTAACATTTGTGCCAGAAATCCTACAAGATGATAGCATGGTATATTTGTTTTCAGTTACTGCATAACAAGTAACCACAAACTTAGTTGCTTAAAACAACACAAATTTCATCTTTCACAATTTGTGTGTGCATCTGTGTGTGTCTGTGTGTGTTTACTGGAAATTAATCGTAGGGGGACTCTACCACTGAACCTGCCCTTTTTATTTTGAGACAGGGTCTTGCTAAATTGCCCAGACTGGCTTCAAACTTGCCTTCCTCTTGCCGCAGCCTCCCAAGTAGGATTTCAGGTATGCACCACCACACTGGCTCATCTTTCACAATTTCTATGGGTCAACTATCCAGGTCTCTGCTCAGATCTTATAAGGCTGAAATTGGGGTATCAGGTAGGGCCACTGTTTCATGGGAATGCTCAGAGTCATTCGCCAGGCTGATGCAAGTAGTTGGTAGAATTCAGTCCCTTGCAGCTGTAGAACTCCTAGCAGCTTTGATCATCTTGAAGGTCAGCAGGCAAAAGCCTCTCTGACTTTTCTGCCTTCCAAGGGACTCACCTGATTAAGTCAGTCCCCACAGTATAAATTTCCCTTTTGATAAACATAAAGTTAATGATTAGTAGCCAAGTTTCAGGAGTGATATGTATTATGTTCAAGGGGAGAAGATCATGCAGGGTATATATAACCATCAAGGGTGGCAATTATCTTAGAACTTTACCTACTAAATGGATGAAAGAAAATTTCAACAATAGATGGACTACAACAATCCTATAAGCAAACCTATGTTAAACAGATGTTATCTTGGCTGCCCAGCATGAAAGCCTCCTTATTCTGTTAAGGGAACCACACTTCACTTTCATTGACTGCCTCATTATTTGCATGCAGTGTTAGCAAGACTGTCAGGTTGCTCCACATATGCCTTACCAAGGGGTGGACAAGTGATTCATGCTAAGCCAAAGCTACTCCTTGCCAGAATTAGAATCTTGATAGGAATAACAAAAAGGATAAAAGCAGTTGATTTCATCCAACATAGCTACCAGATTCCCTTTGCTGTTCCAGTACTTGCCTTTTTCCAAAGTTTTCTTTAGTTTTTCTTTCAATTATATAAACTATTCCCTGTTCTTCCAACAAATTCCTTTCTTTTTCTGTAATTTGTAAAACTTTTAGTGGGAGAAATAAACCAAAGATTACTTGACTCCCACTTCAAGCCTTGATGATAACAAATGCATAGTCCTCAGAGTCCTAACAAAGACTGATAAGGCCAAAGATGGCCTTGACTGGCTGGCTGTCACATATTTGTCTGACTGTCATCACCCCTCATTCATAGGGCAATACAAGTGAGTTTCCTGAGCAGCAACTGTCTTGCCTGTTTGTGATTTAACTTAGCATCTTTCTTTGCATCCTTATCACTTAACTTTTTATTGTACTATTTAAATAGTGCCACCTTTTCTCATAAAATAAGACTTTCTCATAAAAGGAGTCATTAAATGAGCCTGACTAAACCAGAAGCAATGTCAGCATTTTACTGCCTTTACCCTTTCAATCAAGCCCCTTCTGTCTCTTTCTCTAGTGCTCTCCCTGCTTTATCTCTGTCAGTAGAATGTAACCCCAGCTAACTGTTTATAATTTTTCCCACTTATTTTGATTGTTGATCAATGAGGACAGGGATCTAATTATATATTTTTTTAACTGATGTTAAACCATAAATACAGAAAAGTTCATCTTGATGACACTTTAATAAAGTAAACATACACAGTAGATAGTTACTTCTCAGATCAAATTAAGAAATTATGACTTCACCCCAGGGTAATCTTGACTCTGACACAATACATCCATTTTCTCTGGCTTTAAACTTCATTTAAACAAAATTTTATAATATGAACTCATGTTCATCAATATCATGCTTTGAGATTAGTCCATATTGTGGGTTCATTCTTATTCTTTGTGGTACATCATTGTGACTATTTATTCTCTACACTTAGGTGTTATCCAGTTTCGAGGTTGTTATGATTTGAATTGTGTCTCCCAGTAAAATATGTTGGTGTCCTACCCCCAGGTTCCTGTGACAAGGACAGAGTCTTTGCAGATATAATCAAGTTAAAATGAGGTCATCAGATTGGGCCTACAATTCAATATGACTAATGTTCATATAAGAAGAAGGAAATTTGGACACAGACACACAGAGAACACTATGTGACAACAGAGGCAAGGACTGGAATGAAGCAGGTAATCCAAGGAATTCCAGGGATATACAACCACCACCAGAAACTAGGAAGAGACTCTTGATTTGTGACTCTACTGATACCTTGAATTTAGACCCTGCCCCCCAGAACTATGACAGAATAAATTTCTCTTATTTTAAACCATTCAGTGTGTATCATAACAGCCTTAACAAACTAATATAGGGCTATTATATAGTGCTGCTGTGAATATTCTAGAGCATGTCTTTTGCTATTCCTATGTATACATTCTGTATACTCAATTCTAGAGGTTGACTAAGCTCAGGTGAGCAGTGTTGTCTTAGGGTCTCTCATGAGCATTTCTAGTTATATGGCAGCTGGGTTTGAAGTCCCCCCAAAGATTTCTTCACTAACATGTTTGAAGCCTGAGCTAGAATAGCTAGAAAATTTGGGGGTTGGTTGGGCATATCTCCCCCTCCCCATCTCTCCCTCCCTCCCCATGCAGACTCTTCATATGACTTGGGCTTCCTCATAATCTGGAGGCCAAGCATAGTTGGACTTCTTACATGGCAGCTGACTTTTCCCAACATGAGCATTCTAAGAAAAAATAATTGAAAATTGTCAGTTTTCTTAAAATGGACTGAAAATTTGCAGTGTCACTCATACCACATGAAATTCAAGTCAAAGACCAACTTAGATTTAAAGGGATGAAAAAGGTGCCCACCTGTTGATGGGAGGAGTAGCATGAATCTACAGGGAGGAAAGAATCAATAGTGATATTCTTAGAGACAAACTGCCATACTCAATAAGGGTTTAACAGTTGCATGTTGTTGGGTGTGGTAGCACATGCCTGTAATTCCAGTGACTTGGGAGGTGGAGGCAGGAGGATTGCAAGTTTGAAGCCAGCCTCAGAAATTTAGCAAGACCCTATCTCAAAAAAATTAAAAAGTACTGGAGATGTAGCTTAGTGGTAAAGCATACCTGGGTGCAATTCCAGTATTTAAAAAAATGTTACATATGACCAAGATCCCTTTGATTAAGTATAAAGAAAAATATGATCTTATTAAAAAGATGTGGGTAGCTTACAAAATCAAAGGGAAAACTCACAGAAAAGATAGGAGTCAGAGAAGTTCAAGCTATGCAGCTCATACTAATGGACAGGCTTTTCAAGACAAAACATCAGGATTAATCAGCTTAATCTGTTTCTGGTACTTGTCTCACTGCTCAAGATTCAAATTCTAAGGTGAAAATATTTACAGCATAAGTTGGATAATGTGTTCAAATCTCATCCAAAAGAACATAATCCCAATAAAACTGCATAAAATGGGAGAAGATCATTTAGAGACTTTCCAAGAGGAAGAACTATAATGCTAGGCTGCATAGGCAGAAAACACTTATTTTCCAGGATGTTCTGTGTGTAAATTTGCCTAAAATTAGAGGTCTGGTCAGAATTTTCCCCCTGCCTATAATTTTATTTTCCAAACACCTACCTATGCTATATTGTCTATTTCTGTGATTTTAATGCAGTTTTCAGCAAACTTACAACATATAATTTGGAATTATTAGCCCTCATTATTTTATGTAGCTTAGAACTAATAACATTTCTTCATCTTTTAGTCTATTTATAAGGAAGAGTACACCTGATAGCATTTGGGGAAAATAATAATCAACTTCTTTTCTAATGTTTCTCTTAAGTGTGAGGATGACACTGAAGGGAAATAATTTGTATATTAAAATAATATGTTTTTAACTTTTATTTGGAAAATTTCAAATATACAAAATATAAATGAAGAGAGGATAGTATGATGGAATTCTGTGTTCCGATCACCAATTAACCTGTAGTCTATTTGGTTTTATTCAGCTGCCCTCACTTTGTTAGCAGATGTCTCTGGTGCCCAGATCACATCTTAACTGTCTCTGGCTTCAGGCCTGGCAGGCTGCTCCAGCTTGCACTGACTGTCAGCTTTATTGTCTTTCTGTTTCCTGGCCCAGGACTATCACCTATTTGCAGTAGTTTGCTCAATGTTGGATGCCTTTGCTCAATGCCCATGCACAGCCTGGAGGTGCATGAAAGTTAACATTTTCCCAAAGTCAACTTCTACCAAAGAGGGGTTTAAAGTTCCAGCCATCTGTCAGGCCAGTTCTGAGAGGCTCCTGTCAACTTCTCACAGTTCTCAGGCTATTGAGTTCCTGCACAATCAATGCAGGATCCTTACATTGACTTTTCCTTCCTCCCTACATTACCCTTCACATCTCACATTTGCTTCCTATAGCTACCGCACCTCCCCCCCCCCAAAAAAAAAAAAACTCCCTGCATCTAAGTTCCTGTCTCAGGGTCTATATTTAGGTGGACTCGAGCTATGACTGGCATCTTCTTAACCAATCATAAATTTTGGTTACCATGAAAATCCAGTATTCAGGGCTGGGGCTATAGCTCAGTGGTAGAATGCTTGCCTAACATGTGTGAGGCACTGGGTTCAATTCTCAGCACCACATACAAATAAACAAATAAAATAAACATCAACATCTAAAAAAATTTAAATCCAATATTCATCCAGCTATTTGTGAGGCTGAAGCAGGAGAATCACCAGACTCTGCAACTTAGCAAGACTGTGTCTCAAAACAAAAAAATATATATAAAGAGGATGAGGACAGCGATATAGCTCAATGGCAGAGCATTTGACTAACATGTGTAAGGCCCTAGGTTCAATCTCCAATACCTCAAAAACAAACAAAAAACAAATCTAATGTTCATTTACATGATGCTCATTTTGTAGACAAGACTCATTTTTCAAGATGCTATCCAATGGCATTAGAGCAGATTATGCTAAGTGAAGCTAGCCTATCCCTAAAAAACAAATGCCAAATGTCTTCTTTGATTTAAGGAGAGTAACTAAGAACAGAGTAGGGTTGAAGAGCATGAGAAGAAGATTAACATTAAACAGGGATGAGAGGTGGGAGGGAAAGGGAGAGAGAAGGGAAATTGCATGGAAATGGAAGGAGACCCTCAGGGTTATACAAAAGTACATACAAGAGGAAGTGAGGGGAAAGGGAAAAATAATACAAGGGGGACAAATGAATGACAGTAGAGGGGGCAGAGAGAGAA
>NW_026000026.1:38337393-38443746 GCF_001458135.2 Marmota marmota marmota
GGGGGGATAGTAGAGGATAGGAAAGGCAGCAGAACACAACAGACACTAGTATGGCAATATGTAAATCAATGGATGTGTAACTGATGTGATTCTGCAATCTGTATATGGGGTAAAAATGGGAGCTCATAACCCACTTGAATCAAAGGGTGAAATATGATATATCAAGAACTATGAAAAAAAATTACCCTTTTCTGAATTTTGGTATAATTTGTTAGAATTATATTAAAAATAAAGATCCTAAATTAAAAAAAAAGATGCTATCCAATGTGAATAACTGCTGTAGAGATGTTAGTAGCAGTATTATTCTGCTTTTGTAGAGAAATGAGTAGCATTCTCTTTCAATATTCTTAATGATAAAAAAAAATTCTGAGATCCCCCAAATTTAATGCCAAAGCCCAAAGGATGGGAGTGGGGTAGGGGAAGAGCTAAGGGAAGTTAATCAGTTAATGGCTACAGGGAAAACCAACAAAAGAAAGCTTGACTTAAATCCCATCACTGACAGGCACCAGTACCACCTCACCCTGTTCATATATAAATAGGACTGTTCAGAACTGTTAACCCCACCCAATCCAGAATCAACTAATGTCTCTCTTTTTGAACCCCCTTTCCATCCCAAAGCTTTCCCCACTGGCATAATCCCATCCCTGTTATCTATTGCCAATAAAGGTTTGATGTAAATGACATATGTCTTCCCTCCCCAGATTTTCATTATAAAATGTTCTTAGTTCTGGTACAGTGGATATTTTTCCAACTTTTATCTAGCCTTGCTGCCGGTAGTTCATGGAATCTTGTCCTAGGACCTGGTCCTTTTTCTGGCTAGCATCTATCACAACTTAATATTATTGCAGAGATCTCTCAGGTCTCAAAAGTTTTGGTTTAATACTGCTTAACTGAAAAGGAGGAAAGAAGAGTGGAATAGAGAAAGGGAAGGAGGGAAGAAAAAGAGGAAGGGAAGGAAGAATAGGAGAGAGGAAGAGAGAGGAAGGAAGGGAGGGAGGGAAATGAATGAGCTGTTCTTTCTGACAGTTTTTACTACAAAACTCAAGTGTACTTTAGAAGCTGAACATAAATAACTTCACTCACCCAAACTGAATTCAAAGCTTTACTTCTAAATCCTGTACTGCAGCCATTCTAACCCATGGGTATTCTTAAGAGGTGTTAGTAAGTGAATTGGCTGAGAGCACATTGAGACCTGGGAACACACTGAGGCCCCCATGCAAGCTGAGCCCAGAGGTCCTAGAACTATCATAGCCTAATGTCTCTAATGGGAAACAGGTGCTTCCAACTGTCACTTACCATCATTGTGCTCACTGAATGTTTTCAGTCCTGGCTCCTTCTAGACCCATCCAGCTGTATAAACAAACTTTTATCCATAAGCTTGACTATGTGAGCAGCCAAATCTGTCTTCTTTTCTCTTAAGAGAGCCTGACTGTGTTGATTCCAAGGTTTAACTTATTAGAATAACAATTAAACTCAGGTGGATTTTTTTCCTCCTTTTCCTTTCCTTTGTAATTTTTAGCTTCTAATTTCTTTATTATCAGGATACCTGCAGTGGTATTAGCTAGTAGCTAATCTATTGATATTGGAGTAACAGATATCTGTTTGAATTAAGAATACATTAAAGAGAGATGGAGAGTCAAGGTGGGAGATCCTGGATGCTTGCAATCCAGAGGTAACCTTGTGTGCTTGGAAATAGCGCTTCACCTGTTTGGGTCTCATTTTCTTTTACAGGTGAAATGAAGGATTAGATTTAGCTGATCTCTAAAAAAAACTTTCTCATTTCTAATATTTTATATAATTTGTCATTTTTATGGATTGTATACACATCCTTTCCTTTTTAAAAAATATTTAATTTTTTTAGTTATAAATGGACGTATACCTTTATTTATTTATTTATTTTTATGTGGTGCTAAGTATCGAAACCAGTGCCTCACACATGCTAGGCAAGCGCTCTACTATTGAGCCCCAACCCCAGCCCCCATATTCTTTCCTTTGACAAATATTTTCTGATCATCTATTATGTACATAGCAATATGATTATGCACTTACAAAATAAAAGCACTGGGAGGTTCCTTAGAGAGCCCAGGCTATGGTAGGCATCTGTTTTCTGGTCTTTCTCCAGTGTCCCTTTCTATTTTTTCCCTGGTAACAACAGTCCCTGGACCCTGGGAACTGATCCCTACTCCCATGTTATGTGACTTTGCAGGGTCTTCCAGTCACAGCACACTGACAGGCGTGTCCATGTATGAGCAGGTGATCCAGGCCTAGTATTCACACACCAACCTCTCAGCTGTCTCAGCTCATGACTCATGCCAAGCCAATCCAAATTGTTCCCTGAATTTTTGGAGAAAGAATCCTCTTTCACATGTGGAGTTCCTAAATCAGAAAGTGGTAATATCTGTGACCATTGTCTTTTCCTGTTGCATGGAGAAATTCCATGTGAAATTGGAAAAACAGGCCAATGCATAATAAGAAGAGCCAAAAGAGAAATTAGTAATAACCTGATTTGGAGTTCCCTTCCTCCCATCCAGTTATGTGTATCTCTTCTCTCTCTCTTTCCCCCCTGGTTTGAGAAGAAGGCTACCCATTAATTTCAACCAAGACTTCAAATAAGCTTTTGTTTTGTTTTTGTTTTAGTATAAGGAAACTAATTCTCAAAGTGTTTGTGAATTATCCAAGGTTGCATTTCATTGAGTAGCAGAGCAGGGACCTAGTCACAGAGTTCCTAAATTTCAAACCAGTTCCTTTATCTTCATGGTCTTTCCAACTTTATCTGATGAAAATTTTCAAACATACAGACAAATTAAAAATTTTTAAAACAGAGCAAGCACATGGTCTTAGTCTATTTTTCACTGATATAACAGAATCTTTAAGACTGGGTAATTTATAATGAACAATTTACTTGACTCATGAGCCTAGAATGTTCAGGATCACAGAGCCCTATCTGTTGAGGGATTTCCTACTGTGTCATCCCATGACAGATGGAGAAAAGGGAAGATCACATGCCAGGAGGGTGGAGGTGGGAGAGGGAGGAAAAGAAAGAGAGAGAGAGAGAGAGAGAGATGTCAAATTCATCCTTTTATCAGTAACCCACTCCCTTGATAACTAACCCACTCCTAGGTTAGCAGCATTAATCCTATTATGAGACCAGAGTCCTCATGACCTAATGACCTGTTAAAGCTCCCACCTCTCAACATTTTGGGAGGGAGGGGGGGTTGAGTTTCTAATATATGAACTTTGCATACCTTATATCTGCCACCTAGATTCTACCATTTTAACTGTACTTGCTTTATCACACATCTATCAGTTTAGTAATTCTGTTTTCAGCCATAAATCTAAATTTTTTCAAAATAAATTATAACCATTTTTCTTTGTGTTGTATCATACCTCAGCTTCATATGCTTAGTGTTATGCAAGTGGAGCTTGGATGGACAAGCTAGCTTGTTCCCAAGAATATATGAGAACCCTTCATGGTAAAGGATGTAGTCAGCATAAAAATGTAAGAGGGTTGAGCTGTGATTCAGGGGCCTCTCTAAATAATAGTGGTGAGCCTAAAGAAGTTCCACAATAAATAAGTAAAAATAAAAATGGATAAGATAATTTTTGTTAGCGATAAGTATTAGGAAGAAAATAAATTGGAGTGATGTTGTAGAACATATATATGTGTGTGTGTGTGTGTGTGTGTGTGTGTGTCAGGAAAAACAATCTTAGAGCAAGCTAGGGACAGTCACATAAAAGAGGTGACGTTTGGGTTATATTTCAATGAGAAAAGGTATTAGCCAAGTCAAGATCTGGAGGAACGAGATTCAGATAGAAGGAAAAGCAAATGCAAAGGTCCCAGGATGTTCTAGTGACAGAAAGAAGCTTGGCAAGGTGTCCTCCATCTTCTCTCCCTCATCACAATCATACCATCATCATCAATGCCCTCATTAGGATGGGAAGAACTTGTGAAATATTTCATAATCAGTCATTGAAGTTTTAAGGTGAGCAGAAACTCTACATCTTCTTTCTACCTCTGTCAGCCAAGTGGTAACTCAGTAATCCGGCCAGTTCTCTCTAGACAAACTTGAACAGCTCTAAGAGTAGTTTTGACACACAGAAGCCCCATAGGCCTAAGAAAAACACTGGTCCTAAATAGGAACATGTTGATCTTTCACAAATTTTGCTGGTCCAAAGAACAGACTCAGATTACATCCCAAACAACTCTTGGTTTCTTGTGCTTCTCTTTTAACATTATAATTGGCGGCTGTTGGCCAAAACATTGTTAGTTTATCTTGTGTAAATGGTTTAAATATGTGTTTTAGCATTAAAATGATCCAAAACCAACACTTTACATGGCTTTCAAGTGCCTTTTTGACCTTCCCTCAGTGGAAACTAGATTAACTTAAAGCTTTATAAGTGAAATGTCTTAATCTTCTAAGGGACCATTCTGCCTTCAGTGGTTCCAAGATCATGAGATAGGCCTCTTTGGTTTCTTTTATTTTCAGTAACTCTTTTCTTTAATTGTTGAGATATTTGTTCAAAAATGAACTAGAGAACATATGCTTCAAGTTTTATTTTTATGGTTTTTTAACCATGCCATGAATAATGTCCAAAACATCAATATTAAACCAAATTAATACCATAACTGATCAAGAGAATGTTTGGATCTAGTCTGTGGTCAGTTGCATATTTTTCTAGTCCATTTGTACAAGTATAGTACAATTGGACCCAAAAGTCCCAACTATTCCTAGAACAACCAAATGGAATTTTTTAAAAGCAGAAATTATATATAACATGGTCATTTAAAGCCAGATTTACCATTGGAAAAAAATTATTTCCTGGGAGCAAAGCCATATTTATTAAAAACAAATGTATCTCAAGTACAGAGGTATCTCTTAGAATTTTCAAAATGCAAATTTTTTACATTGTACTTTTATAGCAATATTTCTACAAATGTAGAGTTGGAAAAAATTATCATGTGTACTATTAGTGTTCTACCTAGATCATCTTGGGACCCTTTGGCCATTTTGTGTTAGTCAGCTTTTGGTTACTATAATAACTGACATAAATCAACTAAAACAGAGGATATACTTATTTTGGATCTTCTTTTGAGAGGTTTCAGTCCATGCCCATGTGAACTCATTGCTTTGTGCCTGTAGCAGCACAATGCATCATGGTAGGAGCACTTGGTATAGGAGGTCCATTCACCTCATAGCTGGGTGTGAAAGAAAAAGAGGAAGATGCCAGGGTCCAGGAATCCCCTTTGAGTTCATGCCCTTATTTACCTAACTTTTTCCAACTATGCCCCACATTCTAAAGGTTCTACCACCTGCCAACAGCACCACAGGCTGGGGGCTAGGCCTTCAACACATTAGCCTTTGTGGGATATTTAAGATCCAAACTATAACAATTTCTATATGCCTACTTTGGCTTCTGTGCATTTACTTCTAACAGCTAGCACTTGTGACTCTCTTTGGAGTCCATCACTGGGGCTTCTACAGTCATTTTGCCCACTTTTCTGAGAACTATAAGTGCCTGGGTATTAACAGCCCCATAAGGGGACCTTTGGTCATTCAATGGCTGGCAATGAAATATAAATGTCCAGCTCCCTATCTTCAAGAAGTACAAACTTGAAGGTATAAGAATCCCTCTGGAATCAGGCAGAGACTGGAGTTCTGCCTGAAATCACTCCATTTGGCTACTTCTTCTCTGTACTGTCTCCCCAACTCCCTTATTTGTTTTTACCAAAAGTCCTCCTTAGCATGTTACTTGCATACAGATCATCTGCTCTAACGCTTTCATTTCATAAGTGTTTAACCTGATCTATTTATTAAGATGTACTTGTAGAAGACCTACTATATGTTGGACACAGTTTAGGCCTGAAGTATGGATCTCTATGAAAGTGGAAATGACACAGTCCTTATGTAAGGGTAAAAGAAATTGAAGTTAAAGTGTAAAAGTTAAAGTGTAAAAGACCAGGCATTGTAAAGTTTCTAAGCTGCAAGGTCTGAGTTAAAATGTAAAGGATTAGGTATTGTTAGGTTTCTATGCTACCTGCAAAACCTGAAATCCCTGTATCTGTTAGGACAATACTGGAACTGCCCAGTAAATATTCCCACTGACTCCCTGGTTGTCCAATAACTTGGGACTCTGTGTAACTTGTCACGTAGTCATTTAGGCCCTAAAACCAATCAGTTTGAATGTGTACCCCGTTTAGAACTGACCTATCACCCCCGCCCGACCTGTTCCCGCCAATGAATGAACTAATCATGTTTAGGAGTTGTTGTTCACTTTTCCCGCGCCTCATGATGATTTGTTCTGATGTATACAAAGCCCTCCACCCTCCCCAAAAAGTGTACTTAAGCAGTGCTCAGCCCCTGCTCGGGGCTCTGGGCTGCTTTCCCCTCCTGGGTGAGCCTGGAGCCTCAGCGCGCTGAATAGGATCCTCAATAAATCCCCTTCTGCCAATTGCATGAGTGGTCACTTGGTGGTCTCTTTCTCCAACGCTTCGCCGGACCCTTATACTTAGACCCAAAGCTCTGTGTTATTTTCTGACAGGGACAGTTTGAGAATCTAGGGCAGGGTCCCGTGTGTAAATTCCTTCATGCATTTCAGTGTTAATTCAGACATTATTAACTAACACTCATGGAAGCTGGGAAAGAGAGAAATGTAATAAAGATTGATTGGAAAAATTATGTAAATCATCCAAACCAACTAAAGTAGGCCATTGGAAAAATATCCATGAATTTTCCCAAGTCCAAAAGCAGTAACTAGGAAACTTTTAAGCATTATTATTTGGTTATTAATATCATTTCCTTTTTGTTTATATTGCTTATCTCTAAGGTTTGCTAATATAAAATTTAATGAGAGATAGGAAATTCTTTGTAGTTGGTAGTTTTATTTGTCCCAAAGAGATCCTAAACAGTCAGGTGGGAAGCTTCCAGTAAAAGCATCTGTATTTTAACTCTCCTTATGAATCTTTGATCCAATAAATATTTATTGAGAGCCATTGCTAATGCCTTGTTTCTAATTAGTAGAAGTTGTTGCCTTTGTTTTGGTGGTGATGGGGAAAAGGGTTGTTTTGTTTTTACATGGCTCCTAAGTGCTCAGATTTTGAATTTCTAGTGAAAAACAGAAATAAAGAGAGTCATCTTTTTTTCTAGAACCCATTTCTTAAAAAGCAAAAAAAAGCTACTATGACTCAGATACTATCCGTTGTAGGCAGAATAACGCTCTCCCAAAGATTTCTATGCCTTAATCCTCAGAACCTATGAAGTTGTTAATTTATGTGGCTATTTTAGTCAGTTTTCTATCACTATAATAAATACCTGTAATGATCAACTTATAAAAAGCAAGGGGTAATTTTAACTTATGGTTTTAGAGGTTTCAGTCCATAGTTGGTTAGCCCTATTGCTTTTGGGCCTGCTGTGGGGCAGTATATCATAGAAGGAGCATGTAGCCAAACAAAATCACTCATTTCATGGCCAGGAAGCAAAAGCAAGGAAGAGGCTGAGGTCCTACTATCCCCTTTGAGTTCATGCTCCCAATGAACTAAAGACCTCTCACCTGATTGCCCACTCCTAAAGGCTCCACCACCCCCCAACAGTGCCCCCCTAGTGAGCAAGATTTTACCACATGGATCTTTGGAGGAAACCTAGGATCCAAACTATACCAATGCCCAGAAGGCATTAAAGTTGCAGTTGTAATTAAGGTTGCAAATTAGATGATCCTGAAGTAAAGTAATTATCCTAGATTACCAAGGTGAGTACAGTGGAAATAGAAGGATCCTTTAACGTGAAAGATGAATCAGAAATAAAAACTTCAGAGTTACGGGA
Source organism: Marmota marmota marmota (assembly GCF_001458135.2). Lineage (NCBI taxonomy): Eukaryota > Metazoa > Chordata > Mammalia > Rodentia > Sciuridae > Marmota > Marmota marmota. The sequence goes on from NW_026000026.1 coordinate 38,345,211, forward strand.
TATGAGAAAGGCTTGGGTGACCACTGCTGGCTTTGAAGATGGAAGGGGCTGTGAGCCAAAGAATGAAAGCAGCCTCTAGAAGCTGAAAAGGGTAAGAAAACCAATTATCCCCTAAAGACAAGAAAGATGCTCCAGAAAGAACATGTTCCTGCCAGTACTTTGATTATAACTCAGTGATACTTATCTCACACTACAGAATTATAAAATAGCCACTAAGACTATGGTAATTTGTTACAGCAACCATAGGAAACCGATATTCCATCTGCTTTACAAGGCACATTGATTCATCTGAAGAAACCACAGAATCTTCTCATATGTTGCAGACATAATCCATTTTCCATTCACTCAGTTTTGACTCCCCTACCCCTATTTGAAATGCCCTGTCATTTTTCTAGGCTGTCACCAGGGTCTTCTGTATTTGAACTCTTCTGTAGTTATGTTTGAAGTGTCATTACTTTCTTCTGGCTTCACTACAAAACTAACATCGACAATAATGGATATTTTCAAAGTTAGAAATATTAGTTCCTCCTTGCAAGTTACACTTTGGGGTGTCCAGCTTCCTTTTTTGCTTCCCCTTCCATTCTGTTTAGTTTGAGACTTTGAAGATATGATGTTCAGTGGAGACAGCAATAAAAAATGAAATACAGATGGCCTTATGATAACTGGAGGAAATTTACCAATGCCTCTGGACAAGATACATTAAGATCAAAGACAGAGTGATGACATCAGTATCACCAAAGTCCCAAAAACTCCACATACATTTATTCATGCACTTATTCACTTATTCATTTGACTGAACATGAACAAATATTTGTTGAGTGCTGACCATGCGCAGGGAACTGCACTGGTTTCTGGGGATTCACCCATGACAACAATGTCTGTCCTTGAGATAATTTTATATTCTGGCAAGGGGAGACAGGAAAGAAATTAGATTGGTGCTACTTTGAATGTATATGTCCCTCCAAAATTCCTATGTTGGAACTTAAACCACAAGGTAGTGATTAAGAGGTGGGGCCTTTTCAGATGTGATTAGAGAAGAGTCTCTTCATGAATGGGATTAATGCCCTTATTAAAGATGTTTCAGGGCTGGGGATGTGGCTCAGTGGTAGAGAGCTTGCCTAACATGCATGAGGCCCTGGTTTTGATCCCCAGCACTACAAATAAATAAATAAGAGGTTTCAGATCTTGGTGAGTTGAAACACACCTGTAATCCCAGCAACTCAGGAGGCTGAGGCAGCAGGATAGCAAGTTCAAGGCCAGCCTCAGCCACTTAGCAAGACCCTGTCTGAAAATAAAAAATAAAGAAGGGTTAGGGATGTTAGCTCAGTGGTAGAATCCCCCTTAATTCAATACCTCAGTACTGCAAGATAATCATCATCATCATCATCATCATCATCATCTTGGACATCCCAGCCTCCAGAACTGTGAGAAATAAATTTCTATAATTTATAAAATCTCAGTTTAAGGTATTTTGTTATAGCATCAGGAATGGAATAAGGCCACAGTTAAATAGTAGAAAAAGATTAAAGATGGTAAGTGCAGTAAGAAAAAGAGCAGAATACTCAAGATGGAGTAGATTAGGACTGGAGATATAGCTTAGTTGGTAGAGTGCATGCCTTGCATGCACAGGGTCCTGGGTTTAATTCCCAGCACCACAAAAGAAAAAAAAAAGATGGAGTAAATTATGTAACTGGAGAAGGAGCAAGAAGGAGAGGGGCAGGAGATGAGGCAGAGAGGCAATTAACGAAAGGACCTTGACTTTGAATGAAATAAGGATCACATTATATGTGACATGATCTTTCCATGTTTATTTAAATGGACTGTCCCACTTGTTGAGAAACCAACTATAGAGAAGTAATGAAGAGAGCAGGGACACAGGCACAATTCTGGTTATATGTCATATATAGAAAGATAAAAGATGACTCCAAGTTCTTCATCCTTGGCAACTGGAAAGATGGAATTTTTAATCACTGAAAAGTGGAAAAATATGAATAGAAGAATCTTTGTGTGATAAGGGAAGATCTAAAGGTGAAATTAGGATATGTTAACTTTGATACAGCTAATTGATATCCAAACAAAGCTATAGGTAGTAGGACTATGAGTCTAGAGTTCAAGGGATATTTACAGATTAGAAATATGTATTTGGGAGCCTTAAATATATAGTTTATATTTGAAATTACTAGAATAAGTATAAGATAACCTAAGGGAGTGAGTTCAGGTAAAGAAAAAAGTGTTCAGAAACTCATTTATATGGCGTTTATCACTGAAGCCAAGTAGATAGAAAAGCCCACCAGGAAGGAAAAGGAGGAATTAAGAGGTTAGGAGGCAAAGCAGTAGAGTGTGGAATCCTAAAACTCAAATGAGGAAGCATTCCTCAGGAAGACAGAGTTATCTAGTAACATGTAAACTGAGAATTATTCATTAGATTTGGCAGCATGGGGGTCATTAGGTGACTTGACTGGAGCCATTTCTTGGAGTTTTGGTGGTAAAAACTAACTTGAGTAAATGTAAAGGATATTGAGAGGAAAACATAGAAAAGTTGTTTTGAAGAGTATCGTTTATCCAAACTACAGTGAAGCAAAGAATAGAGCTACAGTTAAAGAGCAAAAACAAAAAAAATGTCTGTTTTATGGGGAAAATGGAAGCATGAATAAATGTGCCAATGGGATAATCCAATGGAGAAAGAAAATGATGATGTCAGAGCAGAGGGAAGAATTGTTGGAGCTATGTTCTTAAACGGGGAAAGGAGATGGTAGAGGGAAGTGGCTACCAAGTTTGAGATTAGGTCAGAATCCTCTAAAAGGCCTGTAAAAACATAGATAGCTGGGACCTCACTTTCAAGTTTGATTCATTCAGTATGTTAGTCAGCTTTTTGTCACTGTGACTGAAATTCTTGACAAGAACAACCTGGGGGGTGGAGGTTATTTTGGCTCATGGTTTCAGAGGTTCAGTCCTTACTCAGCAGACTACACTGCTCTGGGCCCAAGGTGAGACAGAATGTCATGGCAGAAGAGCATGTCAGAGGAATGCGGCTCAGCTCACGGCATCCAAGAAGCAAGGAACTACTGAGATACCAGGGACAAAATATAAACACAAATTATGCCCCCAGTCACCTACTTCCTCCAGCCATACCCTACTTGCCTATAGTTAACACATCAATATTATTATTATTATTATTATTATTATTATTATTATTATTATTTTGAGAGAGGGTCTTGTTAAGTTGCTTAGGATCTTGCTAAGTTACTGAACTTGGCTTTGAACTTGTGATCCTCAGCCTCCTGAGTTGCACAGAGTACAGCCATGAGCCACTGTGTCCAGCTCAAGTTCACTTTTAAAAACCACTGAATTCCTTCATAAGCAGTACATGTTTCTTATAACAGATAATCCCAGCAGATTGGGCCCAGTGACACAGTCCTCTTGAGGGCAGACCTTGTGCAGAAGAAGAGAGCATCCTGGTCTTGACCATGAGAATGTGGTGGGGTCCTCCTGGTAGAACACACAATGTGTGGGTCCTGGGAGTTTTTCTCTCCACGCTAGTCCACACTCAGCCTTAGTTCTCACAATTGCAGACTCCAGGGGCAGTTCCTGCTCCTAGGAAACTGTGATCCTGTGCCCATCTGTGTGTTCTGGGCAGGGGTTGGTCCTGTTTCCACATCTCTGGTGGATCTGGGAAGGGCTTGAGGTTCTACTTGAGGTTTGTTTAACTTCCTGTGAGAACAGAAGCCAGGCCTTCCAAACTCTTCTTCACATGTTGGCCAGAACCTGGAGTCCTGACATCCTTGTATCTGTATCTTTGGGTAGTCCTTAAATTTCAACTAGGTCCTTATTTTTTAATTCAGGATATTACTTTTTAAAAGTTTATTCAAACTTTTCACAAATTCCAAATTGCTCTGCTGTAACTCAGTTAAAGCCAGAAGAATGAGAGTTGTGAGGAGCAGGGACAGCCATGCTCACCCCAGCCTGAGACCCCACAAGACACTTTCTGGTGAAGTGTCAGCCACAACACCTGCTTGGCTGACCACTGTGAGCTTCTGCAATACTAACGCCACCCAGGAAGTACACAAAGGCTAAGTTCATGCCCACTGTCCTGTCCTACCTCATTGATGCTCTTCCAACACTGTGGAAGTCCCTCAGGAAGGTTTTGCTTGAGTTACACATCTACCTACGTGCTGCAGTTTTGAACAAAGTTTAGGTTAATCGGTTGATTTCATTTAGTAGTAAGATAGGTATACAGATGTTTCCTTAAAAAGAAAAAAAAAAAAAGTAAGTAAGTTCTATGGGTTTGGGACCGCTTTAGGCTTGACATAAAACCTTCTCAGGAGCTAGCCCTGTCTGCCCCCAGCTTTGTCCAGGACACACTGTATCTGAATATCTGCTGTTAAGGACTTGGTGTCTACAGAGCCATAGGTGAGAGCCCTAGCACTTTCTCTCCAGCCACATGCCTCATGGGAGCACCAGGTGCTGATATTTAAAAATATCTGAAAAGCCACAGGCAGAGGGCAGTGAAAAACCTTCCCTGCTCTAGACAGTGAAGGGACTGCAGCTCAAGCAATGCAGAGGAATTCTCCTCAAACTCCCACTAGGCCACTGTCTGGTGGGAGAGGAGTAAAAATCACAAACTTAAATCCACTAACAGAATTAATTATCCTCACAGCTGTCACAACCTAATGACATTTCAGGTTGATGTGCCTGGCTCCAGACCTGCATGGAGTTCAGGAAGGTTCATGTGCAACATGAATAGAGGAAATGGCCTGGATGGTGACACAGATATCCAATACTTGATAGGCCCACTCTGACATCTCCCTTCTGCCTCAGGAGTGCCAGAGGTGGCAGGTGTCTCATCAGGAACATCTCAGACATAGTGCAAGAACGGACTCTGGCAGTGAAATGAGGGCAGCATTTTCAGTGGCCATAAATACATGCTCCTGCCCACTTCTGTTTTTGATGTATCTAATTCTCTCATTGTGCTTCATTTTCTTACATTCAGTGGGAACACACAAAAAATCATTTCCTTCTCCTTGGGGCTCCTCTTCTCTTCAGCTTCACATTTACAAAGCAACAGGAACTCTCCAGCTCCATTATAACCTATGGGGCCAACTGTGATTCCTGGGCCCTTCCTTAGCTGGTAAAATTTACAAAGCCAGTTCTTCTGCAGGTTTTCTGGGTCCTTGAAGAGCGAGCCCACAATGGTCGTGACCAGCATCACCGCGGTGCCCAGGGCAGCCGCCTTCCTGGGTATAGTGCCGGGCGGTGCGGGCTCTGGGCTGGACCTAGCTTCCTTCGGGGACAGGCCGGGGTCCGCGGAGCGGGGCGTCAGCTGTGCGGGAGGGCGTCCTGCGGCGCATCTTGGGCTCCTTCCAGGCTCATGCTCCTTGCTCCTTCACTGCTTCGCGCCTGCGCGCCAGCTCGCCTCCGCGCTTCACAGCGGCCAGCGCTCAGCTCTCAGCTAGACCCACCAGGGGAGAATTTGAATTTCTCGAAGCTCCGAAGTAATTCTGATACTGCTGGTATAAGCATCATGCTTTGTGAGAATCATTAGTAAATAGGAGTCCATGTGTTAATCTGTAGTAACAGATTCATTCATTCATTAAAATACATACTTATCCATGAAGATTTAGTTTGGAAAGATGTAGTCAAGAAGAAAAAACAATAGTTAGCATACTCTCTCTATCTTTGGAACATGATTCACCAAAAGCATGGCAAAGCTTCCAGTGAGAAGTCACTCAGGATGTGTCTAAGTTTGCAGGCACACTGTATTCACCTCTTACTGGCTGGGCCATTTTTCTGATGTTCAGCCAAGTGTAGAAACACTTGGTTCGCAAAATCACTTCCTTTACATGACTGGAACACCTCAGTGGCCTCTCCTGGCAGAGTCTCAACAGCATTCTTGGGAGTCCCAGGTGCATCACACCCCAGGACTGCTCTTTCCAATGCATGTTCCATAACATTGCAAAAGAGCCTAACTAAATGTGATTGTGTTGTGGTGCTGGCCAGAATTTGGAGTTATGATTAACTGAGGGCTCAGCCAAAAACTCCAAGAAGCCTGAGCCTTTTTCTTTTTTGTCTTATTGCAATGTTCATCTCTTGCCAGATACAGCCACTAGCAATCAATCTTTCCATAAAGTTTTCCTTTTTTAAATTTCTCATCTAGGAGATGGGTACAGCAACATATATATTCAGAATGTAATAACAATAACAACTTCCCTCTGTGTACATGTTTGGGATTTAAAAGTTTTTTCACAATCGATTTATTATGTTCACTTTATGCATGAGGAAACTGAAGTTCAGAGAAGGTAAACTAATTGTCTTGAGAATTCAAACTTCGTGGAACAAGGATTTTGGGTCTTTCAAATCCTTTCCAGATTTCAAATTTATTTTGTCATATACTGATCAGAACAGTTCTTCCAAGCCCCTCTGCTTTGGCATGTGACAGATACATTAAAGGTAAGCGGTTCTTTGCCTCTCTTTTGGAATGTACTGACCCATTGCCCATCTTATACAATTCTTTCTAGACCTTATCTCTGTTAGCTTTTACCATATCTCTTCACTTTAATTGATAATAATATCTGGTTTGGCTGAACTAGATATCAATATGTAATTTGACTTGGTGAATAGATTGGGATGGATTTTTTTTGTCTTTAAGTATTTTTTAGAGAAATATTAGGTTTGGATAAAAATCAGAAATTACAAATTGACCAGAAAACACTGAAGTTTTCTGTATACTTTTTCCTCCTTCCCACACAATTTTTCTTTATTTTTTCCATCTTTTATTAGTGTACTACAATTAATGAACCAATATTGGTGCATCATTATTAACTAAAATCCATAGTTTAAGTTGGTTTACATTCTTTGTTTTATAATTCTATGGGTTTTGACAAATACATAATGTATTTATTCATCATTATAGTAACATAACGATACTATATAGTATCACTGTACTAAAAGTCCTCTGTGCTCTACCTATTTTTTCTCCCTTTCTCTCTAACCCCCGGCAATCATTGATCTTTTTACTGTCTCTGTAGTTTTGTAATTTTGTACTTTTCAAAAAAATCATGTAGTTGAAATTATACAGTTCATAGGCTTTGGCTTCTTTAACACACGTTTATAATTACTTTGGAGGCATTTGTTTTCATGGCTTGATAGTCTATTTCTTATTGTTGTAGAATAATATTCCATTGTATGAATTAACACAATTTGTTTATCCATTCACCCACTGAAGGACATCTTAGTTTCTTCCAGATATTGATAATTATGAATAAAGCTGCTATAAACATCCATGTGTAGGCTTTTATGTGCACATATGTTTTTATCTCATTTGGATAAACAGCAAGGAGCAAGAAATATGATTGCTGGATCATATGGTGAGTGTTTAATTATGTGAGAAATTTCCAAACCATTTTCCAAAGTGTTTATACCACTTTGCATTCCCACCAACGAGTTTCTTTGCTCCACTTTCTTGACAGCATTTGATGTTGTCAGTGTTTTGATTTTAGCTGTTCTAATATGTATACAGTAGTAGCTCAATGTTTTAATTGTAATTCCCTAGTAACATATAATATTGAGCATTCCCTTTATCTTTCTGATATTCATTTCACCAACTCTCAAGTCTTACAAATGATGGAATATTCTTTATCCAAATATACTTTTAGAGCCAGTCTTTATCTTAGCTAAGCTTAATTTGGTTCATGTGATATGAGTAATCAATTTTCATACTCACTAATTTCAGAATTTATCACTTCACAATGATAACCTAGTTCAGAGAGGGTCTTTTTTTTACAACAGATATTTTCTTATTTATTTATTTGTTTGTTTATTTATTTATTTATTTTTGCATTACAATTGTTAATACACCTTTATACCACAAGTTATCATATCTCTGTTTGTATATAAGGTATGTCAACACCAAATTCACATCTTCATACATGTATTTTGTATAATGATGAGGGTCTCCTTTCACCATCCATGGTATTCCCCTTCTCCCTCCCCTTCCGTCCCACTCCTATTCCCTATCTAGAGGTAATCTTCCTCCCTTCTCCTTCCCAACCCCATTTTGAGTCACCTACCTTATATCAAAGAAGACATTCGGCATTTGTTTTTTGGGGGATTGGCTAACTTAACTTATTATAGGCTTATCTAATGCCATCAACTTCCCTGCAAATGCCATGATCTTATTCTTTTTTATTGCTGAGAAATATCCCTTTGTGTATAAATGCCACATTTTTTTATCCATTCATCCACTGAAGGACATCTAGGTTGGCGCCACAGTTTAGCTATTATGAATTGTGCTGCTATAAACAGTGATGTGGCTACAACAAATATTTTCATTACCTCCAGTTTACCAAAGATGAAGGTATATGTGTCTTCTGGAGTTGAAAAATATTGTCCCTTCTAGAAAGATAATGTTCATGTAGGTTAAAGGAAGAAAGACTTTTTTTTCAGAATTATGGTTCTGATTAACACTCATTGTTGATGAAATTTGGTATTGTTTCATGTAAATATCAATAAATAGTTTTAGTGGGGGGAAATATTCCTTTGCTCCAGAGATTTTAGAATCTTAGAAATAAATTTATAAGTATTTTATATTCTTAAATAGTTCCATCTCAGAAGAGCTGTTCAGTCAGGTTTCTTGGTTACAAACAATAGCAGTCAAGAAATTAGTCAAAAATTAGGTGATTACGTAATTTATTGGAAAGGTGGAAAATGGGAAACAACTAAAGGAATAATAGTCTTACTGAAGAAAAAGTCTGGTTATGCTATTAATCCAATAAGATACTCTTTGCCAAAATTAAATTTTTATTGTAACTTAATTGAATATATTTTCTTGTTTTTTATTGGTGCTTTATAATTATGTATAATAGTTTGATTCACTATGCCATATTTGAATATGCACATAACATAATTTAATGAGTTTCATTCCCCAGTACCTTCCCTTTCACTTCCCTCTTCCCTCCATCTGCTTACTCTACTGACCTACCTCCCTTCTATTATTATTACTTTAATAGTACATTATTAACATATATAGTTGGGATTCATTGTGATATACTCATACATGGACATAGAATGCTTTGGTAGATTTTGATCCCCAGTACTTCCTCAGACCTTCCCTCTTGATCTTCCTCTACTCTATTGGTCTCCCTTCTATTTTTGTGAGATTCTCCTACTCTTTATTTTTTTCCTTTTCTTTTTTTCTCTCTAGCTTCTGTATTGAGAGAAAATATTCAGCATTTGACTTTCTGGGTCTGGCTTATTTCACTTAGCATAGTGTTCTCCAGTTCCAACCATTTACCAGCAAGTGACATAATTTCATTTTTCTGTATGGCTGAATAAAATTCCATTTTATGTGTGTGTGTGTGTGTGTGTGTCTGTGTGTGTCTCACATTTTCTTTACCATTTGTCTGTTTACATGCACCTAAGCTGAACGCATAACTTGGCTATTATGAATTGCACTGCTATAAACATTTGTATGCGTGTATCACTATAGTGTGCTGATTTTAGTTCAAGGAAATAAATTTGAGACAATCTCTTCTCTATATCACTTGCTTGAGATTCAAGGTTCTGGGAGAGGGCGACATTTGGTTGAGTCAGATCACATGACTCTCTTTGTTACTCTTGAGAAAGAATGGCAGAGAAGACTATTTCCCCTCAAAGTCTACACAATGGTAAAATGTGTAAACTAAAAAACATGTTCTTTACTGGGAATATTAAGGCAAGAGGCTCCTGTCTCAGTCAGCAACAGTGCTGTGTAACAAGTAAATTTCACTGACTCACAATAACAAACATTTATTTTTCACAAGCATAGGTTCTCAGATTGGTGGCAGAAATTCCACTTTGTTTTAAGTTGACTAGGCTTGGCTATAGAACTGGAAGTCAAGTTTAGGACTGCTCCATGGACTTCTAATTACAGAAACAGGAGCTATCTAGGGCATAATCATGAAGATGGCACAAGAGACCAAACCAAACCATATAAGCCTATTTGAAACCTTTGTTTATATGGTACCTGCTGACATTCCATTCTTTAAAGAAAGATACATGTCCAAACTCAAAAACAATGGAATATGCACATAACATAATTTAATGTTCTACCAGTTACTTTGGATTTACTTTGTTCTATTTTTTTCTAGTTTCCTAAGGTGAACGCTTAGATGATTGACTTTAAATCTTTCTTCTTTTCAAATGTATTTATTTGCTGCTATAGATTTCCCTATAAGGACTGATTTGACTCCACCCCACAACTTTTTAAAATTTATTTATTCTAATTTGTTATATAAGACAACAGAATGCATTTCAATTCATAGTACATATATAGGACACAATTTTTTTGTCTGGTTGTACACAAAGTAGAGTTACACCATTTGTATCTTCATACATGTACTGGGTAATGATGTCCATCTCATTCCACCATCTTTCCTACCCCGATACCCCTACCCTTCCCCTCCATCCCCTTTGCCCTATCTAAAGTTTTATCCCATGCTTCTCCCCCATACCCATTATGGATCAGCCTCCTCATATCAGAGAAAACATTCGGCATTTGGTTTTGGGGGATTGGCTTACTTCACTTAGCATAATATTCTCCAACTCTATCCATTTACCTGCAAATGCCATGATTTTATTCTCTTTTAATGATGAGTAATATTTCATTGTGTATATATACTACAGTTTCTTTATCCATTCATCTAATGAAGGGCATCTAGGTTGATTCCACAGTTTGGCTATTGTGAATTGTGCTGCTATAAACATTGATGAGGCTGCGTCACTATAGTATGCTGTTTTTATTTCCTTTGGATATAGACCAAGGGGTCGGATAGCTGGGTCAAATGATGGTCCCATTGCAGTTTTCCAAGGAATCTCCATACTTCTTTCCATATATGCTGCACCAATTTGCAGTCCAACCAGCAATGTATGAGTGTGCCTTTTTCCCCACATCCTCACCAACACTTATTGTTCTTTGTATTCTTAATATCTGCCATTCTCGCTGGAATGAGATAAAATCTTAGAGTAGTTTTGATTTGCATTTCTCTGATTGCTAGAGATGTTGAATATTTTTTCATATATTTGTGATTGATTCTATATCCTCTTCTGAGAAGTGTCTGTTAAGTTCCCTGGCCCATTTATTGATTGTCCACCCCACAACTTTTGATGAGTTGTATTTTTCATTTAATTCAAAGTATTTTTAAATTTCTCTTGAGATTTATTGTTTGATTCATGTGTTACTCATAAGTGTGTTATTCAATCTCCAAGTATATTGGGATTTTCCTGCTATCTTTCTATTATTAATTTCTAATATAATTCAAAATAGTTTGAAAGTAATCATTGTATGATTTATATTTCTTTTAAATTTATTAAGATGTGTTTTATAGCCTATAATTTGATCTGTCTTGGTGAAGATTCCACATGAGCTTGAGTAGAATGTGTAATTTGCTATTGTTAGATGAGTAACCCATAGATGTCACATTGATGGTGCTGTTGCATTAAACTATGTTCTTCCTGATTTTCTGCTACTGCATTTGTCCATTTCTAACAGAGGGGTGTAGAAATCTCCAACTATAATTGTGGATTCATCTGTTTCCCTGCTATTCTATTATTTTTTGCCTTGCATATTTTGATGGTTCGTTATTAGATGCAGACACACTAAGGACTATTATATTTTCTTGGAGTACTAACCCTTATCTTTATGCAATGCCCCTCTTTTTTGCTGATGTCTTTCCTTGCTCAAAGTTGGCCTTGTCTGAAATCAGTGTAACTATTCTACTTTATGTTTAATGTTTGTATAGTTTATCTTTGATCAAATTTTTAAAATTTACATACATGACAATAGAGGAATGCCTTACACTCATTATTACCCATTTACAGCACAATTTTTTCGTAACTCTGTATATAAAGTATGTTCATGCCAAATTATGCCATTATGCATGTACTATTTTTTTGCGTTACAATTCTTAATACATATATACACTACAATTTTTCATATCTCTGTTTGTAAATAAGGTATGTTGGCACTAAATTCAAATCTTCCTACATGTATTTTTTATAATGATGACCATCACACTCCACCATCCTTGCTATTCTCTTTCCCCCTTCCTTTCCCTCCCACCCCTCTTCCCTATCTGGAAACAATCTTCCTCCCATGCTCTCCCTCCCTACCCCACTTTGAGTCACCTCCCTTATATCAGAGAAAACATTTGGCATTTGTTTTGGGGGGATTGGCTAACTTCACTTAGCATTGTCTTCTCTAACGCCATCCATTTACCCGCAAGTGCCATGATTTTGTTCTTTTTTAATGCTGAGTAATATTCCATTATGTATAAATGCCACATTTTTTAAATCCATTCATTCACTGAAGGACATCTAGGTTGGCTCCACAGTTTAGCTATTGTGCTGCTATAAACATTGATGTGGCTGTGTCCCTGTAGTATGCTGTTTTTAGGTCCTTTGGGTATAGTCTGAGAAGAGGACTAGCTGGGACAAATGGTGGTTCCACTCCCAGCTTTCCAAGAAATCTCCGTACTGCGTTCCTAATTGGCTGCACCAATTTGCAGTCCCACCAGCAATTTGATCAACTTTTTAAAAATATGTTTTGCAATGCTGGGGATTAAATCCAGGGCCTCATACCTGCTACGCAAGCACTCTACCACTGAGCTCTACTAGTAATCCCTTTTACTCTTAATCTATCTATATATAAATCTTTATATTTAAAATGGTCACTTATAGGAAAGTTATAGTTGGGTATTTTTTTGTGCTCCATTCTGGCAATCTTTTTCTTTTGTTTGGTGTATTTAGACCTTTGATGTTTAAAGTGATATTGATACATCTGGATTAATATCTACCATATTTGCTACTGTTTTTTACTTGTTGCCCTTATTCCTATTTTTTTGTCTTCTGCACTTTTGCTGCATTTTGTGGTTTTAGTTGAGCATTTTATGATTCTATTTTGTCTTTCTTAGCACATCATTTATGATTCTAAAAATGTTTTAGTGATTACTCTGAAATTTGTAATATACATTCATAACTAACCCAAGTCCACTTTTAAATAATACTATACTGCTTCACAGGCAGTGCAAGTACTTCACAATGACAAAATATTCCTAGTTCCTCCCTCCTGTGCTTCATGTCATTGTGTCCTTTGGTTCACTTATATATAATCAAATACATTGTTGCCATTATTATCTTGAGCAAGTTGTTATCTGTTAGATCAATCAAGAAAAAGAAAAATGAACATTTTTATTTTACTTTTACTTATTCATTCTTTGATGCTCTTTCTTTCTTTATGTAGATGCAAGTTTCAAACCACTTTTTATTTTCTTTTTTCTAAAGAACTTAATTTAATATTTCTTACAGGGCAGGTCTACCAGCAACAAATTCCCTCAATTTTTGTTTGTCTGAAAAAGTCTTTATTTCTTTTCTTTTTTTTTTTTTCACTAGGAATTGAACTCAGAGATGCTCTACCACCAAGTTGTATCCCCAACCCTTTTTAACTTTTTTTTTTTTTTTTTTTTTTTTTTTTGAGACCAGGTCTTGCTAAATTGCCCAGGCTGTTCTTGAACTTTAAATACTAATGCCTCAGCTTCCTGAGTTGCTGGGATTACAGTGGTGTGCACCATGCATGGCTTTCTCCTTCACCTTTGAAAGATAATTTCATAAGGTACAGAGTTCTAGTTTGGCGGGGTCTTTTTTCTCTCAAAATATTAAATATCTCACTTTATTCTCTTCTTGCTTACATAGTTTCTGAAGAAAAGTTAGATATAATTCTTATCTTTTCTTCTCTATGGGTCAGATATTTTGTCCATTAGTATATTTCAAATATTTTTTCTTCATCTTTGATTTTCTGAAACTGGAATATAATATGCCTAAAATTATTATTATTATTATGGGCTCATTTATTTATTTATTTATTTATTTTTTGGTTTGGTTGGTTGGTTTTGGTTTGGGTACTGAAGATTGAACTCAGGGGCACTCATCCACTGAGCCACATTCTCAGCCCTATTTTGTATTTTTATTTAGAGACAGGGTATCACTGAGTTGCTAAGAATATTGCTGTTGCTGAGGCTGGCTTTGAACTTGCAATCCTCCTAACTCAGCCTCCCAAGCCTCTGGGATTACAGGCATGTGCCACCACACTGGCTCATTTGTTTTTGTCATTTATCCTGCTTGGTATTCACTGAGCTTCCTGGACTCATGGATTGGTGTCTGGAATTAATTTGAGGAAATACTCAATCATTGTTTCTCCCAACATTGCTTCATTTCATTCTCTGTCTTCTTATTTTATTCCCATTATACATATTCTCCTTTTGTAGCAGTACCACAGTTCTTGGATATTCCTTTCTGGGATTTTTTTCTGTCTTTTTGTTTGTTTGCATTTCCATTTCAGGGGTTCCTTTCTTGTAAATGTATTCTTTATTCTTAATTGACACAAAGTAGCTGTACATATTTATGGGGGAAAGAATGGTATTTTAATATATATTTCACAATGATGAGTTTAGGGTAATTGGCATATCCATTACCTCAAACATTTTTCATTTCTTTGTGTTATAAACTTTCAAAATCCTCTCTACTAGCTACTTTGAAATATACTAAATGTTTCTCTCTCTCTTTCTCCCCCTGCCTCTCTTCCTCTTTGTGCTGGGGATAGAGCCTTACGCATGGTAGGCATATGATCTACCATTGAGCTCTAGCCTCTGACCTCAATTTTATAAGAGGTTTAAGAAGAGTTGTTGGTTTTTTAGTTTCTTCAGATTTTTAATTGCTGTTAGGATGGTGTAGTGACTTCCATGATCCTTACATGCTAGACAGGAAACCAAGAAGTCCCTGTCTCTTTTACTTGGAGGCACTGAAAAGTCCCTTGGCTAAAACATCAACATATAAATGCTATTATAAGCAGTGAAGAATTGGGAGCAATAATCCAATTAACCCCAGCGCCTCCAGGAGATACAAGACAGATCAAAGATATTGGTGGTGGGACCATGATGGAGATCTGCATTGGCCCTCAAATGAGGTTTGTTTTTTTTTTGTTTTTTTTTTTTAATGATTCCACCAAACCATGAATAGGAACTGAAGTTGGAATTGGAAAGTCTGAAGAGGGGGAAGATCTTAATGTTTTTTTTTTTTTCCTGTTTTCAACATCTTGCCCCCTAGAATTAGGCAAAATGAAACTCTGCAGTTCATTTTACAAAGAATTAGAGGCAAAGAATTCTGTATGTGTGGACCTGAGAAGAAGTAAAATGACAAAAAAGAAGAGGAAAAGAAGGAATAGGTAGACCAAATGAAAAAGAAGAAGACATTTTAGGGAATTTTCTCTCAGATGGTAGAAAAAAGTAACCAGAGATGATCCTGTTTAACATAGAAACTGCTTCTGACATAGAAACCCACAACATCATGCACAGAACTTTAACCCTTCCTCCCATTGAATACTCAGAGAGTGACATAGTCTCACTGCCAGTCAATGCCTCATTCTGGGACAGGAAGTCCTCCAAACTTTCCACATTAAGGCTTCTGATTAAGCTTACTTCCCAGAATTTGGTCCTGGCCTTCTTTTCCAATTGCAAAATATGAATCAGAATCATAGTTAATGACTCTGAAAAATAAGACTTAAGATGGTTCTTTGTTCTTGGAGAATGATACAAATATCCTGTGAAGTGCTTTTCTGATGCATTTCAGAGTAATCTTCATGTTAACTCAGTGGGAATGTAATTAGATTTCCTCTGAAAGAAAGAACATATCTCCCACATCGGGGGAAAAAAAAATGTCAGCGGATTCCAGGTCTAGGAGCTACTTAACAAATGTTCATTTTTTAAAGAGATTTTGTTCTGACTTCACTCATGTCTTGGACCTATTTTTCCATTTGCTAATTAAAAGTTCCTTGTCAGCAGTATTTATCATTATTATTATTATTAGTGAGTGAATCATTCTCCTTTTCCACCAAATCTATTTTCCAGGCTCACCCATTCTAAATGCTGGCTTACAGCTCATTCGTTGGTGCCAAAACAACCCTCTTAGATGAGTCTCTTCTGCATTTCTCTGTCAAATCATTTTACTATCCAATCTGAGACTGAATGTCTTATTTGAACAATTGCCTGCTTTTAAATTTTTCTGGATTGACATCTGTCTTACTCTCAAACCAAATATGTTTTTCGCATTCTTCCAAGACCAGGTCAGATACACTTTATAAGGCATCATGAAAGAAATAAACAGATTGCCTTCAGCTTGGTGAATTCACAGAACTGTGAATTCTGAATCTTATAAATGAATAAATTGCCAGGAAAGTTTTGGAGACCCAAAACCTCTCTATATTCATGAAATATGATAGCAGGAAAAATTCTAATCAATGTACTACAAAGGACCACTTCAAACCTGCATTTTATTATTTAATTTAAAAAACATTTTAGCTTTTTATTTTGAAATAAATTCCTACTTTCAAAACCATTGCAAAAATAGTATACGATACTTATATATCTTTCACTCAGCTTCACCAAAGGTACAACTTATATAACCATAGATCAAGGACCAAAATCAGGAAATTAAAATTTATTCAATATTCTTAACTAACTTTTCTTTTTAATTGAGGATTGAACCCATAAACATTTAACCACTGAGCCACATCTCCATCCCTTTTCATATTTTACTTTGACACAGGGTCTTGCTAAGTTGCTGAGGCTGGCTTTGAACTTGTGATCCTCCTGCCTCAGCCTCTGAGTCACTGGGATTACAGGCATGGACCACCAAATCTAGCAAATCTCTTGCCAGATATGGTGGTGCATGGATGTAATCCCAGCAACTTGGGAGCCTGGGGCAGAAGGAATGCAAGTTCAACCTCAGCAATTTAGGGCAGAGGATATAGCTCAGTGATACTGCCCCCCCACCAACACCCTGGGTTCAACTCCCCAGTACTGGGGCAGGAGAAATGATCTCTGTCTTACAGACTCCTTCAACCAGAATTCTGGAAGGATGTTGAGGTTCTATACTTGTGAGCAATATATGTTAGGGAGGAAACATAGTGAAATCATGCCAAATAAATAATTATATTTTCTTCCACAGATTAGAGACATCCTGAAAAATGAGGCCTAATGTAATTAATCTCATAAACCTATGTGGTTAGTTGAGTTTGAAATTTGGTCATCATTTTCAAAGAAGCAACCAGGTAGAATACAATCAATTGAAAAACACAGAAAACCAAACTCAAACTGGTTTAAACCATGGAGAAAATTGATTGGCACATGTAACTGAGAAATCTATAGGTAAGCTAAACTCAGGGTGTTTCTACATTAACTTTTCTCCCACAGCATTTGCATCCCAAGGCTGGTTCTCTATGTGACACAAGGTGGCTACTAGTAAACAACTGGGTATAACATGAACTCTCATCCACATCCAGAAATCATTGAGAATAGTAGTCTCTATCACAGTCATTAAAGCTGGAAGATGGACTGCACTGATTGCCTTAAACCAATTATCACTTACCTCTTAAGCTGAGAGTAAGACTACTGTCACCCAATTCACATGTGCTTTTAGGAAAGGAAAGAGAAATGGGTACTATATAGGCAACCATGCTCATCACAAACCATAATCTTTAGTAGTAGAATTGTAGACAGTGTGTATATAGGGGCAAGAGAGTCTGTTCCTATGTGCCTAATGAATGTTAAGATGAACTCAGACAAAATGTCAGAAAGAACACAGTATGGAAGAAATCCAGCAGGGATACTGGGAAATGGCAGTTTTAACTGCTACAGTGTAATATTGGTTTTGGTGGCTGGTTAGACATATGTCCCCATAAGCATGTTCTGGTAATATGGGACAACATCTGGCATCATTTGAAGTATGAGTCCTCAGGCAGTCATGTGTAAGAAATCTTAGCCATCTCAAAATACCTTGTCTCATCTCATAATTTGTTGTTCCACAATTTTATGTCAGTCATTACTGTGCCGACCAACCATCAGCAGATAACTCACTTCAGCTATACATATTTCTCTTGCTTTCCACCTCAGAGCTTCCATGTCACTGCAAGCTGGGAAGCTTACAGAAATCTGTTAAGTGCTCTGCATGCATGGATACTCAACGATATGTGATGGAGGCAACAACTAAGGGAACATCTTTAACACATGCGGGATAGAACCAGTGAATGAAAATGGATTATGGCAATAGCATATGTTATTCATCTGTTTGCTTCTGCCTTCTCCTTCCAGTATAATGTGAGTTCTATGAATATTCCTATGAATGTAAGAATGTAAATTTCATGGGTATTTTTGGAACACAGTTATGTGTTTAGTTACTATTCTGAATACATTGTGTTGTTCACTGTACCCCTTTTGCCTAGAACAATGTGGGAGTACTTATTCTGTTTTATGGAATGCAATTTTGTGCAATTCTAGAATCAAAAATAAAGCTAATTAAGATCTTTTTGAAAACACACATAGCAGGTGTTCCATGAATATTTGTTTTTACAATTAATAAATACACAGAGAACAGTGGTAGGTTCTAGAGAGAGAATAATAATTTGAGCTTTTTGATTTAGCTGAACCAGAAGACCTACACTGGGGCTTGAGATTTCATAAGACAATAAGCTCTCACTTTTGACTGAGCTGAGTTTTAGTTGGATTTCCAGGAAGAATCCCAAGCAGCAAAATGGTAAAACCATTATAATCAGCACAACCTACTTCAATAGGCCTGTTTAACATTAGTGAGACTCAAGTGAGTTACTGTATATGGAAGCACATTGCTGACTCCAACCTAGCAATTGCTACACTTGTGGAAATAATAAATCTTAGCCTTAAAAGGAATCTTAAGGCTGGGAAGTCATCTTACTTATGAGTTATCAAGAAGTCATTCTGGCTGCCTAATTTTCACCCAGGGACAGGACACAATGAGTTCCACTGAGTAAACTTAAAAAGGGATGATGGAGAACCCAGGATAAAGCTGTTTTACAAGTTTGAAAAGAGAGGAGGGTAGTGGTAGTGAAGTGGGGAAAAAAATAGTGGGATTTAAAGATGACCGGGCTCAGAGCTCTTCCTTTCATCAAAGAATTCAAGAAAATATCAGCTCCTTGTTCAAAGTCATACAGCTACTTTTAGTGGCAGACTTGGGACCAGAAATCCAAGTTGCTTGGCTTTTAATCCTGTAGTCTTTCCAGTACCACAAATGTACAATTTTATTCTTCTGATGTTTTTTCCTCTTTGTTTTCCCTTCCTCTAAATTTTTGGAAATGAATTGTAGCTTTGGAGATCAAAATGTAAGACTCTTCCATTTCAATATTTGACCTATGGAACAATTTGTAGACAGGGAAGTAGAGAGAGTATAAAGAAGAAATTCTCTTTCCAGTATTCCAGAGTTTCCCTGCCCAGAAAATCTAAATAGTTCAAGCCATTGGCTTCCATCTATGCTTCAAAGGCCTGAAACCCTTTCTTCCAAAGTCTTTTGGCTCTGGGGGCTTCAAATTACCTTGGTCTTGTATTAATTCCTAAAGGCTTTTTCATAAACACTGAACTATGTAATAAAAGAAGAAAGAAATCAACTTTCAAAGTAAAAGGAAACACATTCATACAACTGTGTGAAATGTGAGGAGTACATTAAGGCATTTAGGTGGAAGAGAGGAGTTCATAGCAATTTTTGAAGATCTGGGGGTCCATTCTTCATGGAACCACTTCCAGGTGAAGGACCAGTCCTTACTAAAATTGTGAAGAAAGTTATGCAGGCTTTGATACTCTAGCCTCTGTCTTCTGTGACCTTTTTACTGCCATTGTCATCTTGCTGTCTGTGTTCCCACTCCTGGCTCTAAAAGTTCATATGTGAGACAATGTAGGAATGGTCAGAGGTTAAATGATTAGATCACATGATCTATAACCTAAACATTTGATGGGTTAAAAATGTGAATGGACTATTTGGGTGGTAACTACAGGCAGGTAGAATGTAGCTGGAGGCAATAGGTCACTGGGAGCACGACTTTGGAGTTTATATTTTGTCCCTGGTGCATGTCTTTCTCCCTCTACCCCCTCTGTGTGTCGCCTGGTTATCATGAACTAAGTGACTTTCCTCCACTATACCCTTTGTCATGATATTCTGCATCACCTTGGGGCCAGAGCTACATAGTTGATTGTCCTCAAACTGAACCTCTGAAACTGTGAGCTCAAAATAAACTTTTCCCCGATAAGTTGTTCTGGTCAAGTATTTTAATCACAATGACACAAAGATGACTAACACATTTGGTCTCATGGGACCCTGAGTTCATTGCCAAGAGAAGAATTTTTATAAATATAAGCCTGGCTCTACCATTTTCTGGCTTCCTATATCACAATATGATCTCTCATTCTCATACAGGGTCCCACCTGATCTTGGATTTTCTGCCTCCAAAACTGTGAACTAAATAGACTGCTTTTCTTTATAAAATATCCAGCCTTAGGTATTTTGTTATAGAAATTTGAAACAGATATTTCCTTCCAAGGACAGCCCACACCCAATGACTCATCAAAGATCCACTATCTTGGTAAGACTCAGGACAACTCTGAAGGCCCATTCTGGCTTCTGAATTTCCCATGGACTGACTGAGTCTATCACTAGTATTGTGTACTAGTCTACTTTATGTTGTTATAACCAAAATATGTCACACACACACACACACACACACACAAAAGGGGGGGAAGGTTTATTTTGGCTCATTGTTTCAATTAATTGTTAAAAGGTTCCATTGCCATGGACCTGAAGTGAGACAGAACATCACGGCAGAAGGGCATAATTGAGGGACAATTGCTCATGTAGTGGCATCTGGGAAGTACAGGAAAAAAGGAAGAGATTGGGAAGAAGATAAACCTGTACAGAGCACACCCCCAACGATCTACTTCCTTCAGCTAAATCCCACTTTCCAGTAGTCCATTCAGGTATCAATGTATTAATCCACTGAAAAGGATTAATCCACTGAAGATGTCAAAACCTTCATGATGCAATCACTGCCTAAAAGCCTCACTTCAAAACTTGCTACATTGAGGACCATGCTTTTAATACAAGATTTTAGGGGGACATTCTAGATCCAAAATTATAACACTTCACATTGCAGCTCTCTCTGCCCAATTTGCTCCTTTCCCCTTCTCTCCTCAGGCATTGAATGCAAGGACACCTCATAATAAAATTCTGCACACTGAACGCCATCTCAGAGACTGGTTTCCAGAAAGCCCATACTGTGGAATGTTCCGTCATTTCCTTCTTGTTTTGGCTATGCGCCTAGGTTTCTGACTATCTTCCCTGGTTCCTTACAGCCTTGTGACACTTAATCCCACTTTTGCCAAAACTAACTTGACACTTTGTTTTTCTGTTCAGCATTTTCCAGAACTTTTCACTCTAGTCATTCTCTGTAGGTCTCAACACCAGAAAACACCCTCAGTTACCTGGTGAAATCTTCTACCCTAGATTTTATTTTCTGGGTCCATGACATTAGCACCTTGGGACAGAATGAGGACTAACTCTCCTACTTGGGTTGGACAAACCAAAAGAATATATGGTGGTGATTGAGAGGCTAAGTACCTGGAAGGCTGAGACAGAAAGATCGCAAGTTCAAGGCCACTCTGGGCAACTTAGCAAGACCCTGACTACAAAATAAGATTTTTAAAAGGCTAGGGTTGCAGCTCCAATGTAGGGCACTTGCCAAGCATGTGTGCGGCCCTGGGTCAGTCCCTGATAACACCCTCTCCCTCCACACACACACACACACACACACACACACACACACACACAAAGAATTTATAATGGTAGATAGTGAAATAACCATTGTATTTGCTGAAGTGGGGGTAATCACAGTACAATCTCATGGGATCACTGTTGTATGTGTGATATTTGACCAAAATGTTGTGTGACACATGACTCTATTTATTTTCTCACTGATATTTAATTATTTTAATTAATTTACAATGTGACCATAGGTAATTCACTCCCTCAGTTAAGTTATGGTATTTATAAAGTGTTCTAAAAACTATTTCTTTGGTTTAGTTTTTGGAAACAAACTTTTTTTAAATTTAATGAATAAATGTGTATAGATAGGAGTGGCCAGACTATGATGCTAAAATCATGGTTTGAGTTCCTGGATCCCACCTTGACCAGGATCTACCCCTGAGCTTTTCAGTTAGATGCCTATATGTTCTCCATTTTGCTTGTGCCAGTTTGAATTGGGTTTTAGATAAACTTGTAATTAAAAAGAAATTTGGTGTACCATGTAACTTTGGGAAATTCACTAAATGTCTGCAAGCCTTTTTCCCAAACAGTAAAATGATAGAACTATAAACCCTGTCTACCTTGTATGTAACAGATTCAATTATAACCCCTTGAGCACTTCTACCACAGTACAGGCCCACCTAAATTCCAACTACCAGCATCTCAACCTATTTGATCACAATTTCTTGGCTAGACCAGACTCTGCTCTACTCTTTCTTAGGGTAGGATCACTTCAAAGTGACTATTGTGTGCTGTCCCCAGGAGTACCTCAGTAGGATTAAACTCCAGTTGTCCAGAGCTGTAATCTGCCTATCAATAAACACACCCTGTAGACTTCCTTCCCTGCCTCACTCTCTACTCCTACATTAGCCTTTCCTGGATCACATCCTAAATAGACTATAGATTTTTGTCTCAGGGTCTGTTTCTAGGGGAGTTGAAATTAATAAATTTAGACCTTTCTAATGCCTTTTAAAAAAAAACCCAACCTCATCATCAATGCATACAGCATAGAGCTGTGATAACGCAAGTCTAAATAACCTTGTTAAACTCTTCCTCTTATTCAGTATACAATTGTGTTTATTTTAAAAAGAACTCTCTGAAAATGTTCTCTTGAAACTGGATAAGTATTTATTGTGGCTTAGAGAGGCTTTTGCTCATGTGAGAATGAGAAGATGACTCATTTTAATGAGCCTGAAAACCAACTGTACCTAATACCAGACTGAGTAGCAATCACAGCCCGAAACAAAGAGAAAATCCATATGTTTCCAGTGTGAGAAGTCTGCTGGGTGCCACTGGTCTTATGACACCTGCACTTCCAGCTGGGGAGTATTACTGGTGGTGTTATCTTCAAAAGCAGAGGACAGCAAATACAGTACAAAGAAGAACCAAAAATGTGGGCAGATGGGGTTGGTAGCTTGCTGAGCAGGCTCCCTGCTTAAGGAGCTGGACTGGAGCCATCCTGCCCTCTGTTTCCTGTGCTGGTGACCCCAGTACTCATTTTGGCAGCCACCCATTCTTCACACTGTCTTCGGAGAACTTTCTCCCTCACCACTACCTTCTTGCCCACCCCCATTCTGCCACTCTCCTCCCAGATGATGCATTTAGATTTTACTTAAGTCAAGGCAGTGAATTATTGTCTGTTCATTGTTTGTTTGCATTTCTATAACAAAGGACCCAAACCTGGGTAATTTCTAAAGAACAGAAATTTATTTCTCACAATTCTGGAGGCCTGGAAATCCAAGACCAATGTACTGTCGTTTGCTTTGGTGATGGTGTTCAATGGCAGAAGGCAGAAAGGCAAGCTGGCTGAAAACTGAGTAGAACTCCTTTCATAAAGGCACCTCATAGCCTAATCACCTCTTTAAATCCCCATGTCTTAATACTATCACATTGGCAACATTTTGGAGGGGGTACATTCAAACTATATCATAATTTAGCCAGGCTGAGGCAGGATGATCACAAGTTTGAGGTCAGCACCAGCAACTTAGTGATATTATGTCTAAAAACAAAACAAAACAAGAACAACAACAAAAACTGCACCATAATTTATATTTTTCTTGCTGCTTTGCCTCAATTTCCACCATTATTCATGGACTCATAGAATATGAAAGCTGCAGATGCAAGTTTGAAGGGAAAGCTTCCCCATCCCCCTCTGAGAGTTCACTGACATGAACTGACAATAAACAGATTAATAAAAGAAAAAGGCATAGAAGTCTATTTAACACACACAAACAGAAAAATCATGAGTGTGATTACTTGACAATCCAGTGAGAATTAGAGGTTTATCTATTTTTCTTTAAAGGGTGGTGGGAAATGGGGGAATGTAGGTGACTTTAAGGAGTAGTACATGACTTTAGAAAAGTTGAATGGACCCAAGAAACAGAAATTTCCTTGTAAATGATTCTCTTTGGAATTTGAATGAACCTCAAAGACTGATGATATCTTGTGATAAAGATTATGGGGTACGTTTCTATTCCTCTGTCTCCTATTCCTTCATAGATAAGGAAATTTCGAGGAGGGAATGGGTGTTCTCTTTTGTGAAATGGTTTTAAGACAGATAAGGGAATTCCAGAGGGAGTCCCTCCCTTTATGGGAGAAGGTTAGAGATTCCTTGTTTATAAAAGCTGGGAAGGACAGGGTATAGGCGGATAAGAGAGGTAAGATGACAAGTATTTAAGATGCAGTTAAACTGAAGGATTAATTGTGGTGTTCTCTAACACAGTAGAATGACTATAGTCTACAGCAACTTATGATATATTACAAAATAACTCAGAGTTACCAACACATAGAAATGATGAATGTCTGAGGAAGTAGAAATGCTGATCCCTCTGATTTGATCATTATATATATGTGTATGTAGTGAAATATTGTTATGGATCCCATAAGCTTGTACAAATATTATGTGTCAATAAAACAAAAATAAAATTGTAAAAGAAATAAAGTCCTTTGCTCCCAGAGGGGAGGGTACAAAGGATTGAACCCAAGTCCTCACACATGCTAGGCAAATGTTCTACCACTGAGCTACATCCTCAGTCCATTTATTTTATTTTGAGACAATTATCTGAGCAATTTGTGAGAATTTGTGATCCTTCTGCCTCAGCCTCCGTAGAAGTTGGGATTATAGACAAGTGCCACTGTTCCTATCTTTACAATTTCTTTTAATTCAAAAGAGCTCAGCATGTTAAAGCATCAGACTTTTGAGTTATTGTTTTCTGACCCCAAAATATGCTTCCTTAAAAACAAAACGATAATATGAAAACACTCACACACACACACTAGATATGTAGAGATGGAGGAAAGGAAGGAAGGAAGCTAAGAATGTGGAGCACATGCTTAGTTTAGGTGTAAGATCCTGAGTTCAATCTCTGTCCCTCTGCCGCACACTTGAGGGAGGGAATAATCTAGCAAATTTAACACAAATTTAGCAATTGGGGAAGATGGGTGAAGACTATATGAAAGTTCTTTATTCTTCTTACAAACTTACTAGTAGTCTGACATTATTTTAAATTAAAAAATGAAAATGTAAACCAAGTATAAGAACACTATAGTAATTATTTGTGATTATGACCACATTTAGGCAGTATTTTTAAATCGTTAAAAATCTATTGTTACTTGATGTGGTGGCGCACAACTGTAATCCCAGCGGCTCAGGAGACGGAGGCAGGAGCATCAAGAGTTCAAAACCAGCTTCAGCAAGTTAGTGAGGCACTAAACAACTCAGTGAGACCCTGTCTCTAATAAAATACAAAATAGGAGTAGGGATATGGCTCAGTGGTCAAGTGCCCCTGAGTTCAATCCCTGGTACCCCCCTCCTAAAAAAAAAAAAACAACAAAAAAAAACCTACTGTTGTTTGTAAGAGTAGAACACCTAAAATATTTTTTAAAGGTTTCCTTTTCCTTTACTTTTCATTTTCACTGGCTCAAGATTCACATAACATAAAATTAACCATTTTGACATGAATAGTTCAGTGGCATTTAGTATTTTAAAATGTTATGCAATCTCCATTTCTATCTAGCTCCAAAACATTTTCATCATCTCAAAAGAAAGCCCTATTAAGCGTTATTTCTCATCCATTTTTTTCTCTCAATCTCTAGAAATTTGTGTTCTGTTTCTATGAATTTGCTTAATCTGGATATTTCATATAAATTAAATTATTCTATGTTTGTCCCTTTATGTCTGGCTCATTACCTTTAGCATAATGTCTTCAGTGTTCATTCATGTCATGACATGTACCATTACTTTTTTTCTTCTTATGGCCAAATAATATTCCATGGTAGGGCTATGCCACATTTGTCTATCCATCATCCGTTGGGGTATCTATGGTTATTTTGTTTCCACCATTGTGAATGGTGCTATAAACATGGGTGGTCACATGTCAGAACACAGGAAATCTCGATGCTTGTTAATATCTACTGAGGACTTAAAATATAAATTCATGCCTGAAGCATGCCTAAGCTTAGATGTCTCAGGTACATGAGTAAATTCCGGTTTGTGCCTAAGCTAGTTTGTATTGAGTTTCTGTTGAAAGAATCCTGACTACTATAATATTTTAAAACATCCAAATGCAGTCTTTGGATCTCTTGGGGGGAAAATATGCTCATTAAGAATACCTTTTTGAAATAAGACCAAGTCAAATTTTCTGAAGTTCAAAGCTCTCTTGTCCCCAAGGAAACTTGAAATGAATAAGAATCTGAAACATTTCTGAGTTAGAAGAATGAGCTCAGCTAAGTAGAGAACATTCCTGAAGTGTGTCTACCACCACAACGGGATAATCATAACATGGAGTCTTGAACCAGAAGCTTTTTGTGTGCGCCAGAGTTAAAAGAAATTCACAGCACTTTTATTTGAAAGAATCATAATTTTTAAAACCAGATCTTTCCTAAATCAACAGGTAATAATTTTTAGCAATTCATCTGAACAGAAGTCCTCAACCACTCATGCTGTTCTTTATTTCTCCCTTCCCCATTTGCTTCCTGTCATCCATCTTTCATCTCTTGTGGTCAAAGGAATTTTAGAATTTTATTTTCAAAAGGCTTCTAGGAATTGCCTTTGGTTGGTTTGGTGAAATCCTGTACCACATACACTTCTTCAATAGAACATTGCTTCTTCTTGTTTCTGTTGAAGAAAAACCAAATAATAATATGTCTTATCTGATGACAACCTATCTTCTACTTCAGTTTTTTTTTTTTCATTGCCTTCAGTTCATTTTAATTATTGGGGTCTGTGACTCACCTGGTTAATCAGGATGCTAACTTGATCTGAGATCTGTCCAGCTTCCCTCTGTATAACTGCTATAGTTGGTAGGTCAGCAATGGAGTGTGGATCTCCTGCCTCTCCAATCTCTCCACTATCTTACTCTCCCCTCTAGGCTACAAGTAGTTGATTGAACCAATCAAATTCCTGCCTTCAGAAATGTGGTATTAGGGCAAGACATTCTAATTCAATGTGGGCGGTTTGCTGAAACTGAGGTGAGTTTAGGAACTGTCAGTCATTTGGGGGAACCATATTCGACTGTATGGTCAGCGAGCACGGTCCAAAGAGTAAAGGGAGAGGGGGAAAGGAGAGCAGAGGATGAGGAAAAGTGAGAGGAAAAAAAGAGGAGAAAGAGGAAGGAGGTGTAAGAGACAGGAGGTATAAGAGACAGGAAGACAGAGATGCAAAACAGGGAAAGAATGGCAGGGTGGGGAGAGAAGGAAAGAGGGATTTTATTGGCTCGATTAACTGAAAAGATAGGACTCTCTTTTCAGGAAAGACTTGATTAAATGAATCAAAGATATTATCAGGGACCTGACTTTTTTGCTTCTCTCTCTACTCTGCCAAGGTCAAGATGATTGCCACAGCCCTCAGAATTACATGATTGCTTTGCATCATCTAGAAGAGAGTCAGGATTCTCATTAAAGTTCATGAATCACTTTGAATGGACTGACAAAAGTCACTTGCCTCTTTCACCATCAACCACTGCAGCCATGGAGTTGGGGAACAGAATGAATTATGTTGATTTGGGGAGGTTAGGCCCCATGTTCCATCGAAGAGTTAGAATTGAATTCAGTGTCCCCAGATCTACCCAGATTTTGGAGGAGAAACCTCCAACTACTAATAAGGAAAGTATATACCAGGAAGGGAACATATGACTACTCATCATGTTAATCTTCCAGTTTGGCCAGACACCTCCATATAGTAATAATTCCTCCTTTTTATTTACATTAGCATGAGTTGACTTCTGGTAGTCAGAGCCTAAGAGTATTATCTAAGATATGCCATTAGAATAGTGAAAGAAGAAAAATGAGCAATAGTGTAAGTTTCAGGGGAAAGGTTGAACACAGTCGGGGTGAAGCACATGAATGCTCAGCTTACATAAGAGGACACGAGGGAGGGCTGGGGTTGTGGCTTAGTGGTAGAGCACTTGCCTAGCATGTGTGAGGCACTGGGATCAATTCTCAGCACTGCATATAAATAAATAAATAAAAATTTAAATCCCCAACAATTGAAACAAAAAAAATTTAAAAGAAGAAGAAGAAGAAGAAGACGACAACACAAACAGTTTAACTTGCTGGAGAATCTCTGCTTGACTTTCCATTCTTCAAACAAGATGGCAGGTATATGCCATCAGCTCTCAGCTGAGATGCTGTGTTCTTGCCAGTTATATGATTCCAGTATACATTTCATAAAAGATGACTCTTCAGTAGTCACTAGTTTAACCGATACCCAAGAAAAAGAACAGAAATGGTTGGAAGGAGAAAGGGCCTAGCAGTATTTACTGAGTACGTCTTTCTCCAACGTGGCCCATTTCTAGAGAACTCCAAAGATAACTTTCCTAAGAGGCTTTCAAGGAATATTCTTTTTTTCATTTTTATAAATTTTAATTTGTTATATATTACAGTAGAATGCATTATAATTCATATTACACATACAGAGCACAATTTTTCATATCTGATTATACACAAAATAGAATCACACCATTCATGTCTTCATACATGTATTCAGGGTCATGATGTCCATCTCATTCCACCATTTTTCCTACCTCCATGTCTCCTCCCTTTACTTCCCTCCCCTTTTCCCCTTTGCCCTATCTAGAGTTTATCTAATCCTCCCATGCTCTTCCCTCCACATTATGAATCAGCATCCTTAGATCAGAGAAAACATTCAGCATATGTTTTTGGAGGATTGGCTAACTTCACTTAGCATTATATTCTCCAACTCCTTTCATTCATCTGCAAATGCCATGATTTTATTCTCTTTTATTGCTGAGTAATATTCCCATTGTGTATATATACCACATTTTCTTTATCTGTTCATCTACTGAAGGGAGTCTAGGTTGGTTCCACAGTTTAGCTATTGTGAATTGTGCTGCTATAAACATTGATGTGGCTGTGTCCCTGTAGTATGCTGTTTTTAAGTCTTTGGGGTATAGACTGATTGATAATGGTGGTTCCATTCCCAGTTTTCCAAGGAATCTCCATACTGCTTTCCATATTGGCTGTTCCAATTTGCAGTACCACCAGCAATGTATGAGTGTACTTTTCCCCCCACATCCTTGACAACACTTTTTGTTATTTGTATTCTTAATAGCTGCCATTCTGGCTGGAGGGAGATGAAATCTTAGAGTAGTTTTGATTTGCATTTCTCTAATTGCTAGAGATGTTGAACATTTTTTCATATATCTGTTGATTGATTGTATAGATTGTATATCTTCTTCTGTGAAGTGTCTATTCATTTCCTTGGCCCATTTATTGATTGGGTATTTGGTTTTTTTGTTTTGTTTTGTTTTTTGTTTTTTGGGTGTTAAGATTTTTGAGTTCTTTATATATCCTAGAGATTAGTTCTCTATCTGACATGTGTGTGGTAAAAATTTGTTCCCAAATTGTATGCTTTCTATTCACCTCACTGATAGTTTCTTTTACTGAGAAGAAGCTTTTTAGTTTGAATAGTTTTAATCCATCCCATTTATTGATTCTTGATATTAATTCTTGAGCTGTAGGAATCTTATTAAGGAAGTAGAGGCCTAATCTGACATGATGGAGATTTGGGCCTACTTTTTCTTCTAATGGACGCAAGGTCTCTGGTTTAATTCCTAGGTCCTTGATCCACCTTGAGTTGAGTTTTGTGCATGGTGAGAGATAGGGGTTTAATTTCATTTTGCTGCATATGGATTTCCAGTTTTCCCAGCACCATTTGTTGAAGAGGCTATCTTTTCTCCAATGCATGTTTTTTGGCACCTTTGTCTAAGATGAGATACCTGTAATTATGTGGGTTAGTCTCTGTGTCCTCTATTCTGTACCATTGGTCTACCAGTCTGTTTTGGTGCTAATACCATGCTCTTTTTGTTTCTGTTGCTTTTTAGTATGGTTTAAGGTCTGATATAGTGATGCTCACTTTTTCACTCTTCCTTCTAAGGATTGCTTTAGCTATTCTGGGTCTCTTATTTTTCCAGTTGAATTTTGTGACTGCTTTTTCTATTTCTATGAGGAATGTCATTGGGATTTTGATTGGAATTGTCTTAAATCTGTATAGTGCTTTTGGTAGTATGGTCATTTTGACAATATTAATTCTGCCTATCCAAGAACAGGGGAGATCTTTCCATCTTCTAAGGTCTTCTTTGATTTCTTTCTTTAGCATTCTGTAGTTTTCATTGTAGAGGTCTTTCACCTCTCTCATTAAGTTGATTCTGAAGTATTTTATTTTTTTGAGGCTATTGTAAATGGGGTAGTTTTCCTCGTTTCCTTTTCAGAGAATTTGTCACTGATACACAGAAAAGCCTTTGATTTATGGGTGTTGATTTTGTATTCTACTACTTTGCTGAATTCATTTACTAGTTCTGTAAGTTTTCCAGTGGAATTTTTTGGGTCTTCTAGATATAGAAACATATCATCCACAAACAGTGCTAATTTGAGTTCTTTACCTTTCATCTGCCTAATAGCTTTGGCCAGTGTTTCAAGAACTATGTTAAATAGAAACAGTGAAGTAGGGCATCCCTGTCTTGTCCCAGTTTTTAGAGGGAATGCTTACAATTTTTCTCCATTTAGAATGATTTTGGCCTAAAATATTTTTATATTACTTAAAATACTTTTGTTTGAGGAAAGTTTTGTTAATTGATAGGATTCCTCCATACCTAGACAGAACACCACCAGAAAGTTAAGAAAGCAAATCAGTGGAAGAGCTGGAATATCACTGTCTGCCGCCACCAGCGTGGCCAAAGAAGCAGGTTCCAGCGAGGGGTGATGGGAGATTGGGTAAAGAGTCACACTTGCAGATCTTGAAGATAAGATAGCTGGGGTCTGGTGGAGCGCTGCTCTCTGATGGAAAAGCAGGTCTAAAGAATTACACCAGCAATCTTTATTATATATGTCTCTTAATCAGATTAAAGACTATGCAAGCATTATTCTTTGTATTCATGAAGGTTACGGAGTTAGCAACAGTATGCAGGTATTCTTCAGTTACATTCTACAGTTGCAATGTGCAATGTCAAGAGCATTGTGCAGCTCTCAAGAAAGTTCATTGTTTAAAGCCACTAATTTATGGGCCAATTCAGGAGCAGTGGAACTGGTGAAACATTGTGGTTACCTTAGCAAGGAAGTTCCTTCATTAGCAGGAGCTGCCGTGCCTGAGGATAAGGACGAAGCTGATAAGACTGTAGCATGGAGGACATCTTCATAGCAACCCGGCATCCTATGCCTTTGACGGAAACTTTCCCAGTCACCAAGTATTCCACAGCCATGAACTCATCAGAGATCCCAATTTCAGACACTGGTCTCCCAGTCACTGTCACCGCTCTCCACAACTCCTTACAAGCCTGACCAGTTCGATGGTTTGACCTATATTAACCAATTATTAAAATGGATCTTTGCACACGATGTATCATTAATAAATACTGTAAAACAAATACAGTTGTTCTGGGTACATTGACCATACCTGGTGAAATTATCTGGACCCAGCATATGTGAATGTGGTTTGGGGGCATTTCACAGTAGTTCAGTGAATAAAGAGAGGCGTCATAACTTCTGGTGTCCTTTTTGCTATGAACTATTTGTGCAATCTGGGGAATGTTACATAAATTCTCTGAGTCTCAGGTTTCTCCAAGGGTAAAATGGAAGGAAAAATCCTTACCGTACTTGTTTTTCAGAGTTATTAAAAATATGTGGCCTGTGTTCTCTTAGGCAGCAGCTTGATGTCATTTAGGGCAGAATGAATGATATACAGAAGGAAAATATTCAGATGGAAAAAAAATGTCAGTGCCTCCACAGATATCCAAGTGAACAGTTTATCCTGTCTAATGTGCCCTTGGATGTTAATATAAAATAAAGTGCAAAAATACAATCCCCACCACCATGCCAAAAAGCATAAATCTGCCAGAACCCTGTAGCAATCCTAAGGGAGATCATATTATTTCTAATGCTACATATTTTGACAACTCCCAGTTTATGATCTTTGACCCAAAATGCTCAAAAGTGTACATTATGAAAAATAATCTCTGCTCTCCAAAGCAAAACCCAATTCTAAATCAAACAGTGAAAGAGACATTGGGAGCCAGCCACCCACATCTAAATTTTCCAAGCAGAGAAAGTAAATATAGCACAACCTGCTTATTGGTGAACCTGGATGTTGTGATTTCCACTGAGGCACACTGAGGTTTAGGTTGTTCCAGGCAGAGCTCAATCTGGGATCACGGAATCTCTTCTTCTGGTAAAATAGCTTTTCAACTTGAAAATTTTAAAGGTGTATCTTTTCTGCATCAACCTAAATACTGTCTTCAGGGAGCCACATGCCTCTCATAAGAGTTCAACAAGGCTTGGGAAGCTAAAACCTGTCTTCTGCCCTGTAAGTGGATTGCCTCCCTCTCTTTCTATCATTCTGGGGGAATATTTAAGATTCAAACCATAACAATAATCCTCAAGCCTGGCTGATTGACCTCATTTCTCTATCCCAGGAAATACTTTGTAGACATTCAAAACATATTAATTTACTTGGTAGACACTCAATAAAAATAAATTCCCAAGAATCATTTGGTAAACACTCAATGAATATCTTTTCCCCTTCAGAGAATGAATACCACTTGTATAGAAAAGGATCTTCTTTTTCTTCCTTCTAATGAAGCAATATTTTTAGCCCTGATCTCCACAAATATAAGGAAGAGAAATACTTCCATTTGGATGAGGTATATTTCCAGGAGAATTGAGAAATTCTCAGATCACTTTGGTAAATCTGTAAGATTTAAACCAGATCAACACTCTTTCTTAAATCAATATACTTCTGTGGCCATGAAAAAGGTATTCACTTTCATATCCCAAAGGTTGCAATATATTGTTTATATATATATATATATGAAGAAAAAATAATAAAAATCATTTAACTTTCAAACTTGGAGCATGGGCTTGGGTTGCCACCCTATATTAATCTGGTTTTAAATAAAATCTAAGTCTTTAATTGAAAGTGAATTAAAGTAGCATATACCACTTCTTGGTTTGTATCCAAAGGAGTTAAAGTCAGCATTCTACAGTGAAGCAGCCACATTGATGTTTATTGCAGTTCAATTCACAATGGCTAAGCTATAGAACCAGCCTAGGTGCCCTCCAGTAGACGAATGGATAAAGAAAATGTGACATAAATACACAAGGGAATACTACTCACCCATAAATTAGAATGACTTTGTGATATTTGCTCGTAAATTGATGGATCTGGAGACTTTCATGCTAAGTGAAATAAACCAATCCCCCCAAATCAAAGGTTGAATGTTTTGTCTGATACATGTGTGCTAACACAAAACAAGATCAGGGAGAGCACAGAAGTGCAATGGATTAGACAAAGGGGAATAAAGGGAAGGGGGGATTGGAATAGGAAAGACAATGGAATGAATCTGACATAACTTTCCTATGTACATATATGATTATGTCACAGTGAAACTCCACATCGTGTACATCCACAAGACTGGGATCCTCATTAGAATAAGATATACTCCATGTTTGTATAAATGTGTCAAAATTGACTCTACTGCCATGTATGACAAAAAAGAACAAATTAAAAAAAATTCTCATGTTTTGGCACCAAGAAAAAAAAAGAGGAAAGGAAAGGGGGAAAATGTAGTGGCTGAGTTATTATCCTTTGCCTCTCTGCATTCTTCTACTCCTGGGGAAAAAAACCAACCTTCCTTATCCCTTATTAGTGAGGGTTAGGGACAAAGGGTATGGAATAGATGGGATCACCTGTCCCACAATAGACCAATTACATTTTCTCTTTTAGGATTATGCCACTTGAATAGAGTTGCTAACATGTAAGACAGTTCTGAGACAACGAGATTCTTGGCAGAAGGTTTCCAGCTACTGTGAAAGAGTCTTAGAGGGACCTGAGTCTTGTCATTTGGTAGGCTGTTTAACTGTTCCTTTGAATGCATGAGCTATGCATTATACTATCACTAAATCTCTTCATTTACTTGCAAATCATAAAACTTTAACTGACCTGGAGTTGAGGCCCAGCTTTGCCCAAAGATGAGATGAAAAGATCAGTATAATCTGAAGGCATGCTTTCTCTTTTCAAAGAGGTAGAAGTGGAAAGACAGAAGATCTTCGAGTGACCAATAACAATTGGACTTTGCAAAGATCTTCCTGCCATGGCAATCTGTCTTCCTAGCCTCCAGATTTCACCATGCAAATTATTGACACCAAGGAGCCAGGGAAATGTACTTGTGACACACTGCTTAAGTTCTCATCCCTAAAATGGTGGACACCACGGCCATTATGTAGTTTATATTAATAACTTCTAGATCTAAAATTTGAGTAAAGTTTATCTTTCTCTTATTCTGTACCATTCAGCAATACTAAGTTTGAATCCTAAACGAGTTTAACTAATATTTTCACATTCGAATTTGCATACAATTATCTCAAGAGGAATGACCAGTGGCAAAATTAGGCTCCAAGTCAAGGAAGAAAAAGAACTTGATAGCTTATGTCAAAGTGAAATGAACTGGGGGAAAAGAGGGCATAAAGAATATTTTTTGAAATGTGATAAGAATAACAAGATGAAATACTGTATTTAATTCTTGAAATTGTTCTCTGAAATAGGTACTTGTTTCAGTCAGTTTCATGTTGCTGTGACCAAAATACCCAACAAGAACAACGTAGAGGACAAGTTTATTTTGGCTTACAGTTTCAGAGGTTCAGTTCGTGGTAGGCATATTCCACTGCTTTCAGCTTAAGGTAAAGCAAAATATCATGGTGGAAAGGCATGGCAGATAGGAAGAAGAGAGAGGGAAAAAGGAAGGGATAGGGCCCCTCCAGGTCATGCCCACAGTTACCTACTTTCTCCAACTTGGTCCCACCTCCCAGTAGTCCATTTAGCTATCAATGAATTAATCCATTAAGTGGATTTATCCACTAGTTAGATATAGTTCCACTGATGAGGTCAGAGCCCTCATAATTTGTTTTTTAATTTTTATTTATGTTTTATGTGGTGCTGAGGATCGAACCCCATGCCTCGCATGTGCTAGGTGAGTGCTCTACCATTGATCCACAACCCCAGTACTAGAGCCCTCATGATTTAGCCATTGCCTAAAAGCTGGACTTCTGAACCTTTCTGCATTGGGAACCATGCTTTCAACACATGAGCTTTTGGAGGAACATCAGATTCCAACCATAACAATACTAATAAGATTACCATATTAATGTGTAAAAAGTAAGGTCTGAAGAGGTTAAATCACTGGCTCCAAATCATTTGTAGTAAGTGGCAAAGCTGGGATTCAAAACCAGGTTGACTGACTCCAAATTCTACACTGATCACCACTATGATAGTTCCTACACACCAATTCTCATGAGGAATGCTATTCTTTGTCTTGGGTCTTAAAGCTTATTTTTACCATTGTCGAAGTTTTATTATGCCAGACTTTTGGACACTGAACTACAATGACATAGCATCAAGGCACATATCCCAATATCTGCCCACCATAGTATAATGTAATCTCTCACTGAGTCACAAGAAAAGTTGTCTCACAAGTAGGTCATTATAATGAAAAACAAAATTCTTATAAAAATAATAAATAACATGTAATTTTAAGCATGAGTCAAGTTCCTAGGGGAAAAAGAAGCTTTCCTTGTTTGTACACATAAAAGGTCAGGAGGAAGAAGCAGCCCAGAATGGTAGAGTTGAGGCAAGGAGACATCCTCAGACAAGATGGACTAGGTTGTGTGGCACAAACAGGTAATTCCCAGTCTAGAGGACTTAAACAAGATTGATTTTTTACATGAACAATATAGTGGCTGTCCATCTGACTCTCAGAGTGACACTGGGAAGGGGAGGAGAATACAACAAATCCTATACTATATTTAAGGTTTCCATGTAGGCATCACATACTCTCTTTTGTTTATATTTCATTGGCCAGTGAAAGTCCAATGGCTACAAAGAACTTCAAAAGGTATGAGAAAGTTCACTGCTCAGTGCTCAAAAGATGGAGAAGCAGACATAGGGCCACCAAAATTAATCATTACTTGGTGGCCTGTGAAAAGTAAGAGTTGATTGTGAAGATGAAACAAAACTACCCACTACTTTTCCTTCTTATCCCTTTCCTTTGAAAAGGAACAGACCATATTTAAACGCCAGAGGCCACCTGAAAAATTTCCATACTTGATGATAATTTGGGGGAAAGACACTCTTCAGAACATATTTGGATGCTTCCATCTTGAAAAGGAAACTTCTTGAGTAGTTTTAAATGATCATGCTTGATTACATCAGATAACTTTAACATTCTTTAGTGGTGATGAGACATGGCAAATGAAGATTACGGTTTTATGGGAAATGCTGTAAAAGCCAAAAGGAGGAAAATCCCTGCTGTGCAGCTGTGTCCAATACTCCCAGGGAGATAGGAAGGGAACCCTGCAGGATAACAAAGCAGGGAGGAAGGGACAGAATGAGCATAGCTTATGAATTAATGAGAAACATGAATGATTTTCTGATTCTCATTGTACTCCAAAATGTTCCACGGTCGAGGTTATTTATTGTCCAGGGCAGAGAATATGATACAACTTCATCTGCAATCACTGGAATAGGATTTTCACCAGGAGAGCAGAGGTAAGGACAGTATGAGCACAGCCTGGAGTTCCACATTGGATGCTTTTTTGAATCTGGACTTAGATCCCTTCCACACACACTAGTGGAGATAGATCCCAGCAGTGCTCTACCTCTGCACTATATTCCAGCTCTTTTGTTTTTAAATTTTGAGACAGGGTCTCTATACATTGTCGAGATTAGTCTCAAACTTGAAATCCTCCAAGCCTCACTCTCCTGAGTCCCTGGGATTACAGGTGTGGTTAATGCCCCCAGGTTGGTCATAGATTTTTTATTGCATTTCATAAAGCTAATGCCCTAGCCCTGGACTCTTTCTTAAAGAAGAAAAGAGAGAAACTAGCAAGGTTAATGAATAAATATTGATAAGTTACCAAAAAAAAAAAAATCTAACAGTACATGACCAGTGAATCATGATAAAGTCTACTGTCAGCACAGGGACATCTACTGGAGCATTTTCCCAATCTCTGTTTTTGAAACTGTTCAGAGAACTGCCTCCTGGGCCTGCTGACCACAGGTAATGAAGTGAACAGTGGACACAAAGTGAGCCTTAACCTTGCCCATTCACATTCTCCATACATATTTAGAACTTGGGTATTTAAAAGACAACTTTGTTTTGTTAAAATAAAAATCTCAAACATACGGAAAAGTTGCAAGATGTACAGATATTTTTCTAAGTCATATGAGAGTAAGCTACCACACAATGATCCAGTATCCCTAGACAATTTAATGTTTATTTTTTTCAATATATTAGAGAATATATTTTATAAAAATAATAAATAACATGTAATTTTAAACATGAGTCAAGTTCCTAGGGGAAAAAGAAGCGAGCCTTTAAAATTAGAAAATTAAATTCAGCCATTAAAATTAGAAAATTAACATAGTCCAGGTGGAGTGGCGCAGGTCTGTAATCCCAACAGTTTGGGAGGCTGAGCCTCAGCAAAAGCAAGGTGCTAAGCAACTCAGTGAGACCCTGTCTCTAAATAAAATACAAAATATGGCTGGGGATGTGGCTCAGGGGTGGAGTGCCCCTGAGTTCAATCCCTGGATATCCTCAACCCCCTCCAAAAGAAGGAAAATTAACACAGATCTATCATTACCAGTTAATATTAAAGCAAGCTCAACCATCATCCCAATGATATGCCTTATCAAAAGGATCCAGTTCACATTCATTTATTGCATGTCTCTTTATTAGAGCTTAAACTATTTAAGGAAATTTTAAAAGTTATTCACAGTAAAACAAAACCATACAAGGAAGTATCTGGAGAAAAGTAAGCCTCCTCTCTCTGTGCTCCCTGGTGGCAATCCTTGTTACCAGTTCATGCTTCCAAACATCCAACATACACAAGCATACATGTGTACATGGTCAAAGAGGGATGTCTATGCCCCTCTAGCTCCAGGCAAAATAAGATCACACACAGAAGTTCCTCCTTGAAGAATATTGAGTGACTATGAAGAATTTTATTGTGTGCCATCAAGACAAAGGTTAAAACAGTTTCTAAACAAAAACATTTCCCCAGATTTTTTAACACAAAAGTCATCATTCACACAGAAAAGATAAAAATTCT
This sequence comes from Marmota marmota marmota, assembly GCF_001458135.2. NCBI lineage: Eukaryota > Metazoa > Chordata > Mammalia > Rodentia > Sciuridae > Marmota > Marmota marmota. The sequence continues at coordinate 38,383,506 of NW_026000026.1, forward strand.
TCAGTTTTCAATGGATTTAACATTTTATCTCTCTTTTATAGACACAAAAGATCCTTTGTCACTTAGGCTTTTTTTTATTTTTTAATTTAATTTTATTTTTTTTAACCCAGGGCCTTACACAAGCTAAGCAAGTACTCTACCACTGAGCCATAACCTCAGCCTTCACTTAGTTGTTTTAAGTGCTCAGACCATCTTCTAGGTTATTACTTAAATCACAAAATAGTAGTCAGAAAATTGCTTTTAAAATTGTTTTAGTATGTAGTATTCACAAGTAAATTTTCTGTTTTTCTTAATGTTGTATTGTGTACAATAATATACAATTATTATATAGTACATTAGTTTTAATGGCATCCAGATGAAAAATTCAAAATTTATTCTTTAATTTTAAATATAAGGCAAAACCTTTTCTTCGTCGCCCTCGCCCCCAAATATTGGGAGTTGAACACAGGGTACTTTACCAATGAGCTACATTCCCAGCCCTTTTTATTTTTTATTTTGAGACAGAGTCTCAATAAGTTGCAGAGGTTGACCTTGAACTTGCAATTCTCCTGCTATAGCCTCCTGAATAGCTGAGATTATAGCATGTGCCATCACACCCACCTGCAAAAAAATGGACCCAAAATGTGAAAACTCTGGTGTGGTTGTTTTATTTCATCGGCTCAATGGACTGAGAAGTCTTTTGGCAGTGATATGAGTAAACAAGATGAATAAAGGAAAACAGAGATGAGTGAAGGGGCATTCCTGGGAATATTATAGTTGCTACTCCCTGTCCCTTCCTGAGCACTGCCTTTATATTCTGTGCTACGAGACTCTACAGGTGACTTGTAATAAATATCCATTTCCACATACTTCGACATTTTTGCTTGAGCTAGTTTGAGTTGGTACTGTGGTTTGAATGTGTCATGTGCTAGAATTTTGGTCCCCAGTGTGGCATTGTTCAGGAGGTTGGGTCTTTAAGAGATGGAGCCTAGTGGGAGGTAATTTGGTCATTTGGAGGTATTACCTTTGGAAGCGATTAATGCTGTTTTTTGACGGAGTAAGTAAGCTTTCATGAGAGTGAATTGTTATAAAGTGAGGCCACCTGTGCTTTTGGCCTCTTCTGGTTGAAGCCTTTTCTTTCCCCTTCTGCTTATCTATCATGTGTGACCCAACCAAGGGACACCTCACTAAAGACTAAACAGATAAGGCCACTCAGTCTTGGACTTTCAACCTCTACAACTGTAACTAAATACATCTCTTTTCTTTACAAGTCACAGAAAATGGACTAATACAGTTGGTTTATGTTATGTGCAACAATTCTAAGGCAATGGATAGGGAAACTGAGGTTCACTCAAACACAAAGAAATGCTAAGGAACACAACAATTCCTAGATGGTTTCTGTTACTTCTTGGGTTCTCCAGAAGAACACTAAAATTGTCATAGAACTCCAAGTCCAGATAATAGATCCAAAAGGAGGAACATGTAAATCAGATCATAGTTTCCATAGCTTTTATTTAGTCAATTAATGAGCTCCTATCAGAATAAACCTGTTCCAAGATGGACCTAATAGCATATACCTATAATCCCCGATAGTTGAGAGGGTAATGTGGGAGGATCACTTGAATCAACAAGTTCAAGATCAGCCTGGGAAACACAGCAAGACCCTGTCTCAAAAAAATAAAATAAAAATCCTGCTTCAGTTTTAGTTATCCTACTTCTAACTAAAATGTCTTTCCTTCCCAACTCTTAGTTTAGTTCGAATTTTTTTCCAAAAAAGTTTTTAATTTAATACATTCTATTGACCACTTCCTGCCTTGCTCATCAGATGAACTTTTTGAAATATGATAAGGTGTATTATTTCCAACTGGTCCGAGTGAAAATATACTAATTAATTTCAGATTTTAGTAAAAAAAAAAGGCTCAAAAAACCCATGACAGCTTATGCAAGAGAAATAGCACATGTAGTGATGATCGATAATGATTCAATTTTAATTTTTAAAAATTAATGTAGAGAACTCATAAACCCCAAAGCAGACATTTCTCACAACTTTCCCTAACACAATATAATCTGTTATTCTATTTGCTTTGGCACTGTCACACAATGTGGAGATTCCATCCCCATATTTTGGCAAAATTTGAGTAATGTAGAAGCCACACTTAAGGCTGGGCACAGCTTCTCACCCTTTTTCATTTTCCCATGTGTCTGATTCTGGCTTGCCTTTGGCAAATGCTCCTTTATAAACTTTTAGAGGAAGGTGATAATGTGAACCCAGAGACGCTGAAAATAGTTTGTAACTATAATGGCAGTAGTGCTTGTAGAATAAAGGTCCCAACTGCCTTCTAAGGGGGTTTATCTCACTTCTTTTGACTCATGTCCACATCCAGAAATCTGGGAACCATAGAGTACTGAGCATCATATTCCAGCAATTTCAAGTTGCAAACAGTGTGACCACAATGTAATAGAGTTTCTTTAAGAATATGAAGAAATGATCTGCAATATTCTCAAAATAGATCAAGATAGTTCACAAAGACTATAGCCCAATGCCACACTGTAGTTGTCTTTGTATTAATTAAGATATAGATGGAATAGTAAATAACATAGACCTGAGAAAGAGGCTTACACAAGATGGGGTTTGATTTTTCTATCACTGTCTTAGAAAAGATAGTTCATGGGCTGGGACTCAGTGGTAGAGTGCCTGCCTTGCACACGTGAGGCACTGGGTTCGATCCTCAGCACCATATAAAAATAAATATATTGTGTCCATCTACAACCAAATGTGTGTGTATGTATGTATATGTATATATCTATACATATACATACATATATATAAGACAGTTCATGGATGAAATGGTGACGATGCTCTACAAAGTCTTCACTGATCCAGCTTTTTCCAGTTTACTACTGATAATAGAATGTATAATAGAATAGAAGTAGAATGCAACTTTTGTCTTCAGGATCCAAGATGCCTGCTAAAGCTCTAGCTATTGCATTTGTATTCCAGGAAGTAAGAGTCAAAGAAGAGCAAAGAGACAAAATTTGCTAGTATGCTGACTTCAAAGATTTCTAGAAGCTGTCATTTGTTTCTACACCAAGTTGTAAAGGAGAATGGATAAATCTTCATTTATGGAAAGCACTTTGCTTCACTAAATGAGTCTATTTCTATGGAAGATGGAAAAAAGGAAACAGTGTTTTCATTTATAGACACAGTTCCTTGGGGACCTTTCTCAATCTATCCTGCTCAATGATCCCTTGTACTTTACTTTAGCTTCTGTGCAAAGTTTTCTCTAAATATTATGTAATAATATTACATAATAATCTGCTAATTATTATGTAATCTCTATTTTTGCAAAAAATAAAGATTTAGGTAATCTCAAATAATGGAACATTTACTGTCATATACAGTCATTCTTTGGTATTCCAGAACTCACTACAGATATCAAAATCTATGCATGTTCAAGTCCCTTATAAAAAATTGTGCAGTATTTGTATATAACCTATACACATCCTCCCATATAATTTAAATCATCTCCAGATTACTTAGAATACTCTGCAAATGTAAATGCTAAGTAAATAGTTTTTATAATATTATGTAGGGACTAATGACAAAAAAAATTTCTGTACACATTCAGTACAGACCTAATTTTTCTCCAAATATTTTCCATCCAGAGTTGGTTGAATCTGAGGATGCAGAGAATACGGAGGGCTGACTATAATACATTTTTTAAAGGTAGGGGTAGATTTTCATCAAATGTCAAATGTAGCAGATGTCATTTTCCAAAAATTAGTTAACAATATTGCTGGGCAGATATTGTCTTTCAGAACTTTGTCACTTCATTAGGGGGTGTGTTTTACATCCTCTCACTTGGAAAGACCTGTTTAACTGCCTCTGCTAATAGAGTATGAATGGCAAAATACTCCAACTTGTGAGACTAGATCATAAAAAGTGAGAGTTTTCATCACCATTGAAACTCAGCTACCATGATCCCAGCTAACAGCCAGCACAAACTTGCAAGCCCTGTGAAGGCACCACCTTGGATGCAAACCCTCCAGCTCTCAGCAATAACCCCAGCTGATGCCAAGGAGGGAATAGGTGAGCCTTCTCCAGGAAGCTCTATACAAATCTTGTAATAATCAATTATCAGGGTTTGTTTTAAGCTGCAAAGTTTTGAAGACTACAAGCAATAAGCAACCAGTAAAAACCCAGTATGGTCCAGGTGACTAGTTTATCTTGGTATGCTTGAGTACCAGTGAGGATCCAATCATGAGATAGATAAAATAATTTAAACAGGGAAAGTTCAAAGAGTTATCCATTGTAATGGACTTAGACTAAAAGGATTAACAACTAAGAGGTAACTAGGGAAGACTGAACTCTTAGGAATTGTGAATATAGGAAATCGCCAATTCCCAGGGAAAGGGGAGGGAGGGAGCGAGAAAAGGAGGGAGGGAGGGAGGGAGGGAGAGAGAGAGAGAGAAAGAGAGAGAGAGAGAGAGAGAGAGAGAGAGAGAGAGAGAGAGAGAGAGAGAACATGTACAGCTGTGGCCTGCTGGATTGTGGGAAATTTATTTCTGGGATGCCACACTGCCAAGACTAGCTAGAAATCTGGCTTCTGGAGAGCAGGGACTGTCTTTTCACAGGAGTTGGATAAAGAAAAGCATCTGATGGGGCTGGAGATGTGGCGCTCGCCTGGCATGCGTGCGGCCCGGGTTCAATCCTCAGCACCACATACAAAGATGTTGTGTCCGCCAAGAACTAAAAAATAAATAAATATTAAAAAAAAAAAGAAAGAAAGAAAAGCATCTGAGAAAAATGAGTCAAACCAATAGCTGTTTCTTCAAAATTAATAAGTAGAATTAATAACTTTCTATGAAGACTGGTCAAAAAATACATGGCAAAGCCACAATTTACCAATATTAGGAATGAAACGGGGATATTACCATACATTCTCAGGATGTTAAAAGGATAGAGAACATTGCAAAAAAAAATCACATCATTCCATCCATAATTTATATGGAATAATGCCTCCTTACAAGCTATGAAAATTTACTGAATAGATAATCTGAATAGTCCTGCATGTATTGAAGAAACTGGACTTGTATTTAAAAGTTTCCTATTAAGAAAACTTCATGGTTTCACTGGCAATTCTCCCAACATGTAAGTTAGAAATAACACAATTCTGCACATTCTTTTCCAGAAAATTCAAGTATTCATTCCTCTTCTCACTCCATTTTATGAAGTTGTACTTATCCTGATATCAAAACTAGACAAAAAACATTACAAGACTACAGACCAATTTACATTCATGCAAAGTTTGTAGTTTATTCTAAAGTTAAATATAAACCAACCATATGACCCAGAATTCTACTCTTAGTATTTCCCCAAGAAAAGTGCAAACCTGTTTCACATACAAGACTGTACATGAATAGCAGCTTTGTAATTGCCCCAAACTGGAAACAACCTTGTTTAATATTGCCTGACAGATGGTTAAGTTCCCTTTCCACAGAAAAGGAAACGAAAATCATGTGTAGATGGTTTTAATTGTGACCTTTAATTTGCTTATGGCTTATTGTATGTATATCCCTTTGCTTTATAACGTTGTCACTTGTTGATTTGGGGTTTGGCCCTGTGATTTGCTTTGGCCAACAAGAACAACAGCAAATATGACACTGCATTATGTAAAAACGTTCGTGTATTGGGACTTTTGATGTAGTTGAGAACACTCTATCACCATGCGAAGAAGCCTATTATAGGTAATGGGAGAGAGAGAGATCCTTTAGCCAACATGGAGGCATCTCAGTTGAGTGGAATCTAGTTAAGTCTCAGCTGAGCTGACCCTTAATCCTCAGTCAACCCAGATTCTTTTTTTTTTAATACTTTTTTTTAGTTGTAGATGGACACAGTATCTTTATTTATTTATTTTTATGTGGTGCTGAGGATTGAATCCAGGACCTCACACGTGCAACACAGGCGCTCTACCACTGAGCTACAGCCTCAGCCCAACTATAGATTCTTAATATGTTTGCCTTGTCAAGCGACTGCACTTTGAGGTGTTTGTTAAACAACAAGTGCTAATAGACACAGTTAATATTAAGTTCATTTAAGTCTCTGATCTGGTGAACCCCAAAGCAAATTCCTTGGGTCTCCTTCCTTCCAAAGAAGTGGTTCTCAACCTTGGCTGCACAATAGAATTACCTGGGAAGCATTAAAAAATATCAATGCCTAGAACCTACCAGGATTATTGGGTCTGGGGTACAGACTGGGCCCCTGAGATTTTTAAGACACACCAAGCAATTCTAATGAACACAATCTAATATTGTCCTACTCTGTAATGAATCTGGAATGAGTATAATCTTCACTTTTCTGCTAGGTCTTTCTAATGTATTTCCCTCTAAGAATAAGTAGCAACTATACCCTACATAAAGCTGATCCAAGATTTTCTATGAAATTCTGAGAAACTACAGCTTCACCAGTAGAGTCACCAATTAAGATCCTTTTTAGATGTTACTGTTGATAGTAGCTACTCTTCATGGTTCCAACAATAAAAAATCCAAAATGTGACCTTCAGAGTCACCAAAACTACCCTCACTTATTCACTGAATTGTTACAGTGGCAATGTTTAATCCTGAGTTTTATCACCAGCAATAATTTGAGAACTCAATAATTTGAGAATTTTTGGTGTAGTTTATTTAGCAGAATTTGGTATCTGATAAAACTGTTCTCATTTTTTTTTCCTACATAAAATATATCAACTCTTTGAGAAAATGAGTCAGGCCTGTGTACATGTTCAACTTATCTATTATAATTCTGTGCCTGACTAGCAAAATGAGATTTTATAATTAAATATAGTGATTTAAAAACAAAATGTTCAAAAGTAAAAATCCAAAACAAGCCAAACCACCAAAAGGCTCAGTTTAACAGGAACCTTAAAATCAAACTGAGTAATAATCCCTACCCTATGATTAACAATTTAAGGGAACAAAACTTCTTCCTTAAAAAGAATGAAATAAAAAGAATTATTGAACTGTTTATAGACTATACTCAAACATATTAAGATTCATGACTACTCAGTGATGAGACAAGACTGGGAATTCAAGTATGTATCAAAGGAATGTTTTATTTGGCTGAATAACCTAACGATGTTTTATAAAAAAACACAATTCTGTTCAGATGCTCTGCATTTTCCTCCCTGTCAGAATGAACAATTAAATGTCCTCTTTTCTCTTCCCTTTCAGAAACCATTTAAATTCTCTCATTATTTTGAAATTGCTCTGACTTTTTATCCTCTCACTCTTTAAAACATATGCTATATTATTAAGTTTGAATTTTTATACCCAAAATGTTAAGTTTACTATTAACCATATGCCTGGCCAAACACCTACTGCCGTTTAGAAGGTACCATATTTATAATTTGCTCCAAGTGACTATTTTGGTTTTATTTCCACTTACTTATATATAGCACATCTAATTTTCCTTTTCAAGTGGTCAGTTAATAATTTATAAAACTTAGCCCAGATGAGATCTAAGATTATTAAGGCCTTGAAGGTATGTTTTATTTTAATTTTAAAAAGAATTAAGTTTTCCTTAAACTCTATAGCAGCATATCCACCCTTATAAAGCATTCCAAAAATCTGAAGGACAGACAGAAGAATTTTTTGCTGCTACAAATAGAAAAACCACTGTAGACTTCACGAATATTTCAAAAGCAATTATGAGCAATGAAAACTTGGAACTGCCTTTTCATGGAGTTGTCCTCTTAAAAAGAGTTAAAGCCACATTTTCAGATATTTTTTTCCAGAGAGCAATTTACTTGAGGTACATAAAGTGAAACAAATCAGTTCTATGCAAAATAATAAAAATATTTTGTGCTTTTATTTATAAATTAATTCCATAAACAAACTACTAAGCATGACAAACAACAAAGCTCTTGGCTTCCATCCTTTATAGCTAGAAAATAAATAACTTGAGTAGCTATCTAAATTTGCCTCTTGCTTTCACAGAAATAAATGTATTATTACATATCCTTATTTTCAAATTGTCACTAACCTGTGACATGGACTTAAGAGTAAATACCACTTTGTTTTTACACAGAATTGTAAAGTCTTTTAAAAAGAAACTAACTTAGAGTAACTTTCTATTAGTAGGAACTAAACTTCATAAAATATAAAATTGTTATAAATCCTATAATTCAGGTAATTTAATTAAGATTAATCTGTGGGAATACTGGTACAAATCTGCCATCCACAATTAGGTACAATAATTATGTACAGAGAAAAATTTTAGTATGGTCAGAAAAAGTTTTCATATTCTTGAAAAGCAGTTTCTCAGTATTCATTCTGTTTCTGTACACATCTCCATCCAAAAAGAAACAAGATCATCATTTGACTTTTTGTTTTTTTCTTGCTTGAAACTGTTCTGTTTTGTTTTTTACAGATTTAACCAGCATTGATAAGGCAGGATCAATAGACTTCTTTTGTGATGTCTTTTCAAATTCACTCTCTTTTCTCTTTATTAAAGCCTGAGTGAGTTCTTCTTTTTGTTCTCTTTGCCGGGCTTTCTCCTCAAGAATTTTTTCCATAGCTTTTGTTTTCTTGAAGTTAGGGTCTGAAGGATCCAAATTGAACAAGTGGGAAGTATACATTGCCTGAAACCGTGCATCACTAACATTTACCTGCAAATTCAAAAGAAATAAATAAGTAAAATAAAAATTAGTAAACAAAAGGCCCAGACATGAGGCCAAATTTAGAAAGGTAGCGTGTTGTTGGTCATATAAAATACACATCTGAGCATTTTGCACTGATTTATTATAAGAATTTCAGTGAAGTTTTAAGGCCTACCTTTGGACCATAAGGTGAAGGGCTTGTCATTCTTATTGCATAAGGACAATCTACTTAAAAGGGAACTATAGTGGTCCATACACTGGCTTTAAACTACAATGACTACTTTGACTATAGGAATGATACCCCTTGTTTACAGCATGAAATAGATTTCTGTCCAGCATCAATTAGCCAATCAGGATGTCTCCTGCTGAGTTTTGTACAAAATTATTACACTCTGAGTACCTTTGAAGAAATTTTTAACTTGGTGTCAAGATAAAGTAGCTACTGAAGATGACTCATGAATCAAGATTTAACAACCTTGATGGGAAGGAATTCACCCCAAGACAAAGATCTAGTAAGATACAGGCCTCAAATTTATCTTCCACCTTTCTATAAAAACATTACAGTTCCACATTTAAGAGTGTATTCTTCACTTCAGCCAGGCTTTTGAGTATTGCCAGGAATAAGGGTGACCAGAAAGAGAAACATGAATCTACTTGGAGATGGATCATAGTAAGGTCAGATGTGATACCAAAAACAACAAAGAAAATCTCATGAAAAATATTTTTATGCATGATTATTAATGTGTAAAGGTAGCTCTTATTATAGGAGATTTGACTACAAATCATTGTTTTTTTTTTTTTTTCATTAGAAAATCAATTCACCAACAACTTCAGTGAAACAAATGTAAAACTGACTCATACAAATTGGAGCCTCAAGAGGCCTCCCAAGTCCTTTTTCATGTTAATCAGAAGTTATCTATATATTACCCTCATTCTTTAAAATTTCTCTATCTTCTGGGTCTTTTCTTCTATGTTAATTGTTGGAAATCTTTTCAGAAGTTATCTATATACTACCCTCATTCTTTAAAATTTCTCTATCTTCTGGTTCTTTTCTTCTATGTTAATTGTTGGAAATCTTTAAATAGTTTATCTTATTGGCTGTTTGTAAATTTTCTGTAGAGGGCTCAAAGTCATGCATAAGGACTCTGTGGCCATTAGGATTATGTACTCAGCAAAGAGGAAAAAGAAGGAGTGATGGAAATAAGAGAACAATAATTAAAAAAGCATGGGCTACTGTGCTGGCACTATACACAGCCAGAGTGTAACCCAGTGTGACATGAATCTGTTATTCCTCTGCTGGGCTTAATGAAGCAAGCCTTTCCCAGCATGAGCATCCCTGAGTGTGGGTTTAACAATAAAAGCTACATATTTTTTAGATACAACATGGCTACCAAAACTAAGTCAACTATTTCACCTACTGCTTATTAACCAAAGAAAGAGTGATTTGATCTACACTGGGGATGACCTATGTTAGCTTGTAGCTTTGGCTCCATCATGAGCCCTTCTCAAGACATTATTAAGGGTAACTTAATTTCTACCTCCACAGTTGACTTTAGACTCAATTCTACCTTTAAGAAGCTAATAACTTGTATTCTTGGTTACCTCAAAGTCATCTTCTACTAATTCCTTCTTTTTCATAAGTTGCTTTTTCTTCTTTTTGCTCAGATTCTGGTGCTCCACAATCTTGTTATAATTGAAGTGTTTCTTGCTGTCCTCCTCCTCATCCATCATGAGCAAAGCCATTTCAGCCTGTGGAGAGAAGAAAAAGTTCAAATGTAAAAAAGTGGGTTTCTTTTATCACTGTTATTTTAAGACTATTATTTATATACTATGAATATAGAATAGAAAACCTCATCAAGATGCCGGCTTACTCACAGACAATGATATGAACCATCAGCCACAGGGTGGGGAGAGACATGATAGCTTGCTCTTTTTAAGCAATAACACTAAATCTACCAAAAGACACTAAATCTATTTTGTGATGCAAACTGTAGTTTCCAGATGTGCACTTTAACAACAAGGAGAATTTCTTTTGCTTCTGTTGCCTTTACTTTTTCAACACTGACACTGTTTTTGAGGGTAGAATCTTAACATTTGCTTCTGAAATCTAGTATGTCTGTTTTCACCAAACAGACACACACACACACACACACACACACACACACACATTTATCAAACATGGTATTAAGTTTTTTAAAAAATGAAAAGAATCAAACAAGTCAGGCATGGAGGAACACACCTGTAATCCTTGAGGCAGGAGGATTGCCAATTTGAGGCTAGCTTCAGCTGAGGATGTGGCTCAGTGATAAAGAACCTGTGGGTTCAATACTCAGTGCCTCCAACCACCAAAAATCAAGTAAACAACTTCATATACTAGAGAAAATAGAGTATGCTCCCTGACCTTTGCAAATCTTCCTATATTTCCACTTTGGATTGCTTTGACTTCCTTCATTTCTGGAACTGGCATTTACCGGTGAATTCTTTTCAGAGCCATTTTCCACAAAGATTTTCATCTCTTTTTAGTTTTTAAAATTTTTACTTATTTATTTATTTTACTTGTTGATGGACCTTAATCTTATTTATGAGGTACTGAGAATTGAACCCAGTGCCTCACACATGCTAGGCATGTAGCTACCTACCACTAAGCTATAACCCAGCCCGCTTTGTTTCTCTTTAAATAATCTTATGAGTATTACTTATATGCAATGAACAGAAAATAGAAAAATGCATTTAGATGCAGCATTTTGGCAACCTGTGACTCACTTGTAGACAATGATGTGAACACCAGTTACAGGGGCATGTTGGTTCCAATTCCTTCCTCAGCAAAGAATACATAAACTATGGACCTTTGGAGTCACTGAAGCATAAGATCCACTGCAGTTTTGATGAAGACTTATATAAACAGAAATTAGCATTCCACAAGCCATAATAGCAAAGTCTGTGTTACAGGGTGGATTCAGATTAAATTAAAGCTAACAGTAATATTTTTAGGTTTCAATAGTAAAATTTTCCTAGTTATAGTACAAATTTTTAATAATGAGAAGATTTTTTCTTAATCATAAAGGGATATACTCTGGGCTTTAGGCATTATACTAGTTGAAATACATTTGGCAAAGATTTTATTTATTTATTTATTTGGTATCAGGGATTAAACCCAGGGGTGCTTAACCACTGAGCCACATCCTCAACCCTTTTCAATTTTTATTTCATTTTTAATTTTCTTCCTTTAGTTGTCAATGGAACTTTATTTATTTATATGCAGTGCTGAGAATTGAATAAGAATTGAACCCAGTGCCTCCTACATTCTAGGCAAGTACTCTACCACTGAGCCACAATTCTAGCCCCTTAATTTTTATTTTGAGATAGGTCTTGCTAAAGCGCTGCAGCTGGCTTTGAACTTGTGATCCTCCTGACTCAGCCTCCCAAGCTGCTGGGATACTGCTAAAATATAATTACATAAAATTTATGTATAAATTTCATCACTAAAATCATTTATTTTTAAAATTAGGAACAATAAAAATTCACATGAACAACTTCAATTAAATTGCACATTTCAAATATCTACTAAGCATGTAACAATGACCACATTTTACCTTTTGTCTTTCTGTTTCAGTTTCTTCCTCCAGAGATGTACCATCTTTTGCAGATTTCACTGATTTTTTCTTTATACCTGGCACGAAAACCAATGTAAGACGATTAAAAATTATAGAACTAACAACAATAATCTGTTTATGCTATGAATAAAAATGCAAAATATCTAGGAGTAATTTTAAAAATCAATGTGTCACCTTCTCAAAAGAAGAAATACATATATCAACAAATATATGAAAAAATGTTCAACATCTCTAGCAATCAGGGAAATGCAAATTCAAACTACCTGAGATTTCACCTCATTCCAGTCAGAATGACAATTATCAAGAACACAAATAAATGTTGGCAATGAGGGGGGAAAAACGTACACTTATCCATTGTTGGTGGGACTCAAATTAGTACAACCATTCTTAAAAGCAGTATGGTGATTCCTCAAACAAACAAACAAACAAACAACAAAAAACCCCCCACATGACTCAGTTATCCCACTCCTTGGGGTTTATCCAAAACATTCAAAATCAGCATACTATAGGGATGCAGTCACATCAATGATTAGAGTAGTTCAATTAACAAAAGCCAAGCTATGGAACCAAACCAGGTGCCTGTCAACAGATGAAGAGATAGAGATATGTGATATATACACACATGGAGTTTTACTTAGCCATAAAGAAGAATGAAATTATGGCATTTTCTGTTAAGTGGACGAAACTGGAGAACATTATGCTGAGTGAAATAAGCTAGACCTAGAAAGTCAAAGGTCCAACGGTTTCTCTTACATATGGAAGCTAGACCAAAATAAGGAGAATAAATAAGGGGCAGGAAGGAATCCCACAAAAACAGAAGGAAGATCAGTGGAGTATAAGGGGGATGATGGGGAGAGTAGAAGGATAGGAAAGGAGAAGAATGGTGGAATGAAACTGACCAAAATATCCTATGTATATATATATATATATGAATACAGCACAGTGAATTTCACCTATATGTATATCTACAATGTACTAATTTTTTTTATTTTCTTTTAGTTTAAACAAGATTAAATTTTTTTTAAAAAATATGTTCTAATTAGTTATACATGACAGTAGAATGCATTTTGATACACTGTATACAAATGGAGCACAACTTTTCCTTTCTCTGGCTGAACATGCTTAGTGAAAGAGTTCTGCCTAGCAAGAGCAAGGCCCTGGGTTCAATCCTCCTCCTCCATAATCAACAAATAAACAAACAAAAAAGAAGTAAAATAACCAAAACATTCCTATTCTATGTAAGGAAGACAACAGAACAATATTCTTTGTACTTTTCAATGAAAAAAGAAGAGATTATTCAATAACAGGTACTGGGCAATTTGTTTAATTTTGGAAAAAATTAATTAGGTTATAGTCTTACCTCATGATATACAGGAAAATAAAATGCAGGTGTATTTAGAAGTTAGACATTAAACACACACACCTACCCAAAAAACCCTATAGAACAGGGAACAGCTACTTGGTCATAAACAGAAGAAATATTTTCTTCGAATAAAAACACTGAAGAAATCAAGAAGTGTGGGGAAGGACAAGGGGAAACCAAGCAATTTGAATATATAAACTCTTTAATACCACACATAGAAAGTCACTTGCAAAATGAAAAGAACTTAACTTTATGATAACAATTTGACGGGTCTCTATCTGTTAAGTTTAACAAAACCCTTTTGCTTTCTCTAGAGACAAATATGATCTTCAGCTAATTTTCTGGCTGTATTACTGGGCAAAACTATGTGTGGTAAAAGTGGCTCCTGATTTAGGTATCTCAATGCTCTTGGCTTTCGTGGATACAATGACTCTTTTAAAAAAATTTTTTATTAGTTATTGATGGGCCTTTATTCATTTATTTGTTTATATGTGGTGCTGAGAATCGAACCCAGTGCCTCACACATGCTAGGCAAGCGATTTACCACTGAGCCACAAACCCAGCCCATAGTAACTCTTATAACTGGTATAAAGTCTGATATGCAAAGATCTAGAAGTCATGTGTAGGAGCTGTTGAAAAGAAATCAGTTCCTATTTGGGACATTATAGAGATGACTATTGAATATTCTGTCTCCTTTCTCTATGTCTGAGCTATTCTACTGAATTGACTGCTGTGAAGACTTGCACTAGAGAGAAATATGCAATGCTGCCCTGATGTGCCTTCTGGCCTGAATCCCTGTGGGTGCCAAGTATGACACATTTGAGTCCTTTGAGTTTGCCTAGCAGAGCCTAAGATCCCTGTTGGGTACTGTGCCACTTCATCAAGTGGTCTTTGGAACATCTGACATTCATTGCTCACTGATGTGATATGAATTAAAGATTATTATGTGATATGAATTAAAGCATTGCCTAGGATATACTCCTGCCAAAAATATTCAATATAAATCTAACCAAATAACTAGTCTAACTTCTAGCTTACTACAAATACAGAGGACAGAGGGACAAGAAACTATTAGAAAAACTAGAATGTGAGACCTTCCAAATGATCACTAGCCTGGGCTTTTGAAAAAGCAAATGTTATAAAGGAAAAAAGCACACGGGTCTTTAAAACTATAATCAATTAAAGAGATAAAAATAAAAATATTGTGTGAACCCTGACTGAATATGAGTTTGAAAAAAAAGCTGTAAGTCACCAGTGTAACTGAAAATTCAAACATTAGATGCTATTAGTGTTTAATATCTTTTTGTTATATAGCTTTATGAAACACGATAAAAATATATAGGTAAAACAAGAGGCAAAATGTTTTGGACAACTAATAATAAAAAAAAATCCTTAAAAATAAATAAATAAATAAATAAAACCCATAAAGCACGGAAAAAAAAAAATTGTGAGCAAATGATCTTTACTGTTAACTTTCAAATTTTCTGTTTATACATTTTCATATTAAAAATAAATGGTTGCCCAGACCTTAAACTACACTACAGAGCAATGGAAACAAAGAGATCATGGTATTGGAACCAAAATATACCTGTAGACCAATGGTACAGAATAGAGGACTCAGAGACTAACCCACATAATTACAGTTATCTCATATTAGACAAAGGCACCAAAAACATATATAGGAGAAAAGATAGCCTCTTCAACAAATGATGCCAGGAAAACTGGAAATCCATATGCAAAAAATGAAATTAAACCCCTATCTCTCACCATGCACAAAACTCAACTCAAAGTGGGTCAAGGACCTAGGAATTAAACCAGAGACCCTGTGCCTAATAGAAGAAAAAGTAGGCTCAAATCTGCATCATGTTAGATTAGGCCCCAACTTCTTTAATAAGACTCCTATAGCACAAAAAATAAAATCAAGAATCAATAAATGGGACAAATTCAAACTAAAAAGCTTCTCAGCAAAAGAAACAATGAAGTGAACAGAGAGCCTACAGAATGGGAACATATTTTTACCGCAAGCACATCAAATAGAGCACTAATCTCCAGGACATACAAAAACCTCAAAAATCTTAACAGCAAAAAAACAAATAACCCAATCAATAAATGGGTCAAGAAACTGAACAGACACTTTGCAGAAGAAGATATACAGTCAATCAACAAATATATGAAAAAATGTTCAACATCTCTAGCAATTAGAGAAATGCAAATCAAAGCTACTCTTAAGATTTCACTCAAGTCAGATGGCAACTATTAAGAATAAAAACAATAATAAGTGTTCGTGAGGATGTGGGGAAAAAGGCACACTCATACATTGCTGGTTGGACTGCAAACTGCTGCAGCCAATATGGAGATTCCTTGGAAAACTGGGAATGGAACCACCATTTGACCCAGCTATTCCACTCCTCCATTTATACCCAAAGGACTTAAAAACAGCATTCTACAAGGATATAGCCACATCAATGTTTCTAGCAGCATAATTCACAGTAGCAAAATTGCAGAACCAACCTAGATGCCCTACAGTAGATGAATGGATAAAGAAACTATAGTATATATATACAATGGAATGTTACTCAGCACTAAAAGAGAAAAAAAAATCATGGCATTTACAGGTAAATGGATGGAGTTGGAGAATATTATGCTAAGTGAAGTAAGTCAATTCCAAAAAAAAAAAACAAATGCTGAATGTTCTCTCTAATATGAGGATGCTAATCCATAATGGGGATGGGGGAGGGAAGCATGGGAGGAGGGGAAAAACTTTAGATAGGGCAAAGGGGATGAAGGGAAGGGGGCATGGGGGTAGAAAAGATGGTGGAATGAGATGGACATCATGACCCTAAGATTTCACTCAAGTCAGATGGCAGCTATTAAGTATACATATGAAGACACGAATGGTGTGACTCTACTTTGAGTACATCCAGAGATATGAAAAATTGTGCTCTATATGTTTAATATGAAATACATAACAAATTAGAATAAAAAAATAAATGGTTGCTAATACTATGACACCACTTTTTTTTCCAACATAAAGATATCATGTTGAGAATATTAATCCTTAAAGGCTGAAAAAAGAAAAAAATGGCTTTATGGCATTTGCTGATAAGTGGGATGGAACTGGAGATTATGATACTAAGTAAAATGAGCCAGAATTAGAATGTCAAAGAGTGAATATTTTCTGATATGTGGAAGCTAATCCAAAATAGGGGGGGGGGGATAAAAAAATAAAACTGTAAGTAAATAGCAGAAAGGAGGGAAGGAAATGGGGAGAGGAGAGGAAAAGGGAAGTACTGGGGACTGAATTAGAACAAATTATATTCCATGCTTTTGTAATTATGAATCCTATTGTTATGTTAGAAGAACCAATAAAAAACATATTAACACTTAAAAACAGAAAACAGGTAATTACGAGATAAAAGGAAACTGTCAATGAACAAAAGAAAATTATTTTTTCTATCTCACAAATATTAACTGATACCTATTATGTTACAAGCACTACTTTAGGTGCTGGTGCTATAAGCAGTAAACAAGACAGTCAAACCTGTCTCATCAAGTTTACTTTCTAGTAGGGAGGATGTGGGTAAAGGAGAAAAAGTTTGGAGACTGAATAGGGAAGCTGGTTTAGTTAGGGTGATTAAGGGAGTCCTCTTCAAAAAGGTGACATACAAATAATGACCTGGATAAAAAGAGGAGGTAAGACATGACAACACTTGAAGAGTATTCATGAAAAGAGAATGACAAAAATGTAGCAGGAAGGTTTGTGAGGCTCTGTGGAGATAGGGTGATGGGGATAGACAGTAAGATCAGAGAGAAAGGAAGTTCATATCCAAAACTCACACCTACCCTGATCTCACTCATAACCTTATTTCCTATTTTTGCTAAAAAAAAAAGAAGCAATAAAAAGTGAACTTTCAGAGGTTGCCACAGGAAAACTCTATTGTGCAGGACCATGTGTTTTAGAGCTAGAATGCCAGCGTAAGAAAATTAGTATCACTGGTTCAACTTCTCGGTAGTTCAACATAGTCATCCAAAACAAAGATGGTAACTGTTATCAACCACACAAGACTATTAGGAGCATTACATTATTAAAATAAGTAGAGTGCTTAGAACAGAGCCTGGTACAGAGTAATCATTGTGTTTTGATTATTATTACTTGCATGAATGAACTGTATTGTTCTAATATAAGTCAGTCCCCCGCCTGTAAATGGATTTTATCTCTTCTTGCCACTTCAGACCCCATTCTAGTAATTAATCCCCTTTTCTCTTCCCCTCCCTATTAAATTATTCACATTGGCACACAAAACTCATGGATCTTTCAACTTAAAAAACAACCATTATTGCTTTTCTTTTCTTTCTTTTTTTTTTTTTTAATAATTTTTCAGTTGTAGATGGACACAATACCTTTATTTTATTTATTTATTTTTATGTGGTGCTGAGGACTGAACCCAGTGCTTCATACGTTCGAGGCAAGTGCTCTGCCACTGAGCCACAATCCCAGACCCCAACCACTATTTCTTGACACATTATTTTCACCTGGCCTCTGGGTCACTTCCCTCTCTTTCCTCCTCCTTCACCATATTCTTGGGGTTCCTTTACGGGTTCTTCTGCATGTTCTTGACCTGTAAATATTGTACGACCTTGGGAATTAGTCCTCAGATCTATAGTTTACTTATGCAACTCTTAACATTCTTTCATCCAGTCTGGTTACTTAAAACATCTCTATGTTGTTAATTTTTAAATTTTTATTTCTAGCTCTAATTCCTCTCAATTCCAAACATTTATTTCAACTGCCTACTTGAGGTTTCTTTGGTCCACAGAATAAAACTATAAAAATATATTTGTAGATTTAGTAATTCAATGGTAGAGCATTTGTCTAGCATGTGTGGAGCCCTGGGTTCAATCCCCAATGCAGGGAAGAGGGGGAAAAAAAAAAGGAACATACTTCCAAGAACTTTTAGAAATCCTGCAGCATTGAAACCAAATTATTTAAGTAAATTACATTAATTAAGAATTAGCAATTCAGGAATGAAACAGATATAAATAATTTACTGCAAATATTTTTACTGGAATTATCAATGATGACTTGCACTTCTGACTCAAACTTTTAGCCCACAAGATGCTCTCATTCTGAATAAAAGGTAATAAAAAAAAGTGCAGCAATTAAGGACACCTGGCTTTGGAGAAGTTGGCTTCATTTCAATTCTGAAACTGCCACATTCTAGCTATGGCAGTTTTGTGCCTGTCCCTTTTCTATAAAATGAGATTTTAATAATGGCAGTTACCTTTTAAGGGTTTAGTAAGGACTTAATGGCAGTGAATTGGAAAAATGTAGTTAATGTCTGGCACCTGGTGCTACATAGGTGCTTGCTATTATTTTCATTTTATTCTTACTATACATAAATGTCTTGGATTCCTTGGTGATCATGCTGATATTGTGATTTTTTTTTTCTTTTCACTTGTATGTCTGTGTTAGTAGTAGGGTTCAAAGGGAGTTGGAGTCAGGGTGCTGGAGTATGAAAGATCAATCTCTTCCAGTCTGAAGAGTTGGAAGGGAAGGTTCATTATCTACAAAGCCATGTTCTGTTACTCTTGAATGGTATGGTCCTATCTAAACTGCTGAACATGGTCTTCTTTGAATAAACTGTGCTCTGCCTTCCATTGTAGAGAAACCAACAATCTCTATAAGTGGTAACAACACTTATATTGTGTTTACTATGTGCCAGGCAGTAGTACTGTTCTATTTACACACACACACACACACACACACACACACACACACACACACACTCTCTCTCTCTCTCTCTCTCTCTCTCTCTCTCTATATATATATATATATATATATATATATATAACACACACATATATATACATATATATGTTAATTTTCACAACTCTATGAGATTTTATTATTTATTATTATAATCCTTATTTTGTGGATGAGGAAACTGAGGCATAGAGAGGTTAAGTGATTTGTTTCAGGTTTAGTGAGTGAAAGAATTTTTTTTTTTTTTTGGTCTAGGATCTCGCTGAGGGTCTTACTAAATTGCTGAGGCTAGCCTCAACCTTGCCATCTTCCTGCCTTAGCCTTGAGTCACTGGGATTACAGGGATAGGCCATTATGCCCAGCAAGTGAAGGAATCTGACTCAAACCCAATCATTATGGCTCAGGCTCTCTACTGATAATCACTACAATATCACTTGGCTATCAAATGTCATTCTCCCTGTAATAGCCTTTTCAATTTAAAACGCATTTTTGTTGTGAAATAATGATATTAAAGTCACAGAACACATAATGGTGGCTGAATAACTATAGCTAAGGGAGGATAGTAAGATAAGGAAAGCCTAATGTCAAGACTTTAGAAACTGCTTCATGTTTATTAAGTGTGTGCTGTACTCATGCAGACCTGTCTGTGGGCATGCCCAGATGAGAGAACATTCCAGCATAAAAGTGTTGCCAGGCTCATCTTAATGCTACTAAGGGATTTGTTTTGTACTTCTTCTAAGAAGAAATATTTATTGTATGTATCCTTTCTTCCTAAATCTTAATTAGTCCTATCTGAAATGTTTTTCAAGGAATGATTTTAACCTTTTCTCTTTGTGTATGCATTATGTAAGTATTATGTAAGTATCAAGTTTCTACTTTCTTAGGGCCTGAACTCCATCTCCTCTGCTCTCAAGAGTGCCTTCTAAAATGAATGGACATGCGCCATATGCAGAAGATCACTGTGTGGTAGGGTGAAAAATCAGGCTGCATATGATTAATACATAAAGGAGATAAAGATCTTCACATACAGCTGCAGAACATAATTTCAAAGAGCCCACAATGAAGTGTTTTGGATTTTATAACAACCTGATGAAAAGTTATAAAAATAACATGAAAGGAAGACTGCAGCAAGGGAAGGGACCAAAAAAAAAAAAAAGAATTTCCAAGATTGTCAAGGCTAAAAATGATATCCAATTTTAGTGTGATGAAAAATTTTTTTTTGCTCACAAAAATTTACTGTGTGCTAGACTGAACTGTTTAGTTGAAATAATGTATAGAGATCCTTTCTGCACTTCTAACAAGGTCATATTAAGAGAGCACATCTTGGGCTGGGGTTGTGGTTCAGCAGTGGAGCATGCGCCTAGAATATGCGAGGTTCGATCCTCAGCACCACATAAAAATAAGTAAAATAAAGGTATTATGTCTAACTACAACTAAAAAATATATTTTTAAAAAAGGCACATCTTAATTTTTTTTAACTCTTTTGTCTCTCTGGAAAGTTCTCAGACTTAAATTAAATACAAAGTACCAAGGAAATGAAAGCTCCTGTTCTAAAATATTATCTTTATCAGGGAATCTTTGGGAAATTAAGAAGTCATAACTCCTAGGACTGCTGCAAAAAGTGCATATGAATCAATTCTAATAAGTCAAAGACCAACAGAGACTCCAAATCAGATGTTGAGTTTTATAATTAAACGAATGTTACGATCCCTTTATGCAATAAATAAATAAATAAACTGTCAGAATACATTTATAGAAAGAGATATATTGCAAACATATCAATCTGTGAAAAAAATCTATAAAGGAAATTCTATCTTCAGTTACTTACAGCATCAGAAAATTTTTCCATAAAAAACTTCTAGAACTTTTAGTTGAACAGTTCATGTGAGAAAAAAAGAGTTTACTATAAGGCAGACATAGTATCAGTACTGACCAGATGGTGAGCGGTAAGCCCCCTAGTGATTCACTTTTTGTATCAGATTCCTACATTCAAGAATACTTCCCCTTGGGGCTGGGGTTGGGGCTCAGCAGTAAAGCACTTGCCTAGCACATTCGAGGCCCTGGGTTCAATCCTCAGCACCACATAAAATAAATAAAGGTACTGTGTCAAAAAAAAAAAAAAAAAAAAAAAGAATACTTCCCCTTAGCAGTCTGTTTATCTTCTAGGGTGATACATTCTGGCTTTGCTTGAAAAATCAAGCAATTTCTCTTCTTCATTTGGTCCTGGCACTAGCCCTGGCTCTGGTCTTTACAATGTACTTGCAGAAGCATGCTCAGATTCAGATACTACCAGCTACCACCTGGCCCTTGGACAATTCAACTGTTTTTTTGAGCTTCTGTTTATTCATCTATAAAGCAGGACTGAAATATGAATCAGATGACAGAATATAAAATAAAACTATTTGTAAACTGCAGAACAACATACAAGCAATACATTGTAAGCACTCAGCATACTGATGAAATGAATTAAATGCATGTACAACATTATATTCTTATGATGACATCAAATATCTAAAAATGTCAAGACAAAGGACATATTTTAATACTGATGTGTTTTATTTCAGTTCTACTTTTTCAAAAACCAAATGTTATTAAATAGTTTATGAAACTAAGGGTCAGGTATAGCTTAGTGATAGAGCACTTGCCTTGTATGTGTGAGTTTAATTCCTGGCACCAGAAAAAAAGGGGGGAGAAATAATTTAAGTAATTAGCAAAACAAGAAGTAACTTCCCTCCGTGTTTCATTTCAAAAAGAAAAAAAAACTTAATTATCATAGAAGTACATTATATTTTCAAAACTCTGACTTGATATCAAGTTTGAAGTTTAGGGGAAAAAAATAAAGAAACAATTATAGAAGATCTATAGTATGCTGGCTCCTAACCCAATCCAAACATGAGATCTGGCATCAGTCAATGAACTCAATATTTTCATATCTGAAAGGTGTATTAAGTTTTGCTCTATGGGATTGCCTAGAGCAAATTTGTTATAATGTGTTTGTGCTGTTCAACCGTGAACTTGAACTATATACCCTCCCAAACACAAGTGAGCCAAATTCATTGCATCTCAAATATTATTGGAAAGTAGATCTATATCCTCCAAAATCTCATGTCTTGACAATTAATAATGAAGGCACTACTGTGATAAATTAATATACTTATTTAAGTCACCTGAGTTATTTTGTATCTATATATTTTTTAAAAATCACAATCCGGTAAATTTTGAACCAAAATCCAACTCTTGTATAACCTACTATAAAGGTCCTCTTAAGAAGGACATTAGAGGACACCAAATGAAAAATACAAGTTCTTTTTTACTTCCTTATAGGAATCCACTTCCCTAAAGCTAAAGGGAAGTTTCCATCTATCCTCTATTACTTTCTTGGATCATGAGTACAAAATGTTAACAACATTTATTCTTCTTATATCTTCCAGATACTGTGAAGTACAAATTTAGTTTATCCTGGGCAGAAAAAGATTAGAACTGAGTAAAAATTTCTCATTAAATCCATCTCTTTGTGCAAATACATGATATATATCTAATACAATTTTGTTAAAGTCCACTTTTACCTTCGGTAGTCAGATTAAAATATATAGTATGAGAAAAGATGACATTATTTTCCTATACAGACATAAATTGCTTAATGACAAGGCTCATGGTTACATTGTTACTGACATTGTTATGTGAGTATCACAGAATGTACTTATCCAAACCAAGATGATTACTATGTAATTAGGTTATATAATCTTATGAGACCACCACCCTATATGTGGTCTGTTGTTGACTAAAACATCATTATGTGATGCATGACTTTCTGTAAATAACTTCTAACAAATGCTGAAAGTAATGGGAAAAGACTGGATGATTTCAATACTCAATAATTATTGGTTTACTGGATGGATACACAAATGAATGAATGTATATAGCTTTTTTATAATTTGGCATTATTCAAAAGGGACATCTTCTGCTGGATGCTGTGGCACACACTGGTAATCCTGGCTACTCAGGAGACTGAGGAAGAAGGATATCAAGTTTGAGGCCAGCCTGAATAACTTAGCTGTCAAAAAATCAAAGAGTTAATTAAAAAGAAAAAAAAGAAGAAAGAAAGAAGAAAGGGCTAGGATGTAGCTCAGTGGTAAAGTATGCACCTAGTATGAGTGACACCCTGAGTTCAATTCCCAGAATCAATAAAACAAAAGGGACACATTCCTTTGGTAAACCAACCTGTGTGGCTTAGCTGGTTCTCTTCTTCGGCCGACTTTCCCTATTGCTGCCCTTGTTGCACATTCTATGGTTTTGCATTTGGACTGACCTTCAGATTTATATGACCCATCTTTCTTCATTTTTAGCCCCTGACCAAAACATTTCCTTTAAGTGTTATTCATTTAATGATAGTTCATTTAATCAACAGTCTTAGGCAGTAACTCTTCCCAGAATGATCTGTTTCTTGGGCCCCTACCTTACACGCCCACTCAGATTATCTGTACCTTTGTAAATGAATGAACAAATAGGATAAATCCTAACCAACCATGAAAATCCCTCATCTTCCTGACCCCATATATATGTATCTGCATTAGTATTTACTTGTCTTCTCTCCTGACAGAAAGAAGGCATCCTGACTCTTTCAAAGTCAAATCCCTCCAAATATGCTCCCAATTCTATCTTGCCTTCTCAAAGACTTCACCTGTGCATTTATCTCCCCTAGTTTCTGTATATTCTCTACTAGAGCAACCCGAAAAGGATTAAAGCAAATCTTCAAAGTTTGTATCTAAAAAACAAACAATAAACACCAAACCCAACCAAACCAAAACTCAATTTTTATTTACCCATATTCAGCTACTACTTTATAACTCCTGGAAAACGTTCTTCACTCTCAATCTCTACTTCCTCAACACTCACTTGTACTTTACTATTAACCTACTGAAACTACCTTTAAGATGACCCAATGTTCTCTATACCTCACTGGTTTCTATAGGACACTTCTCTGTATGAATACTGGCACATGACATTATCATATCTCTCCTTTTATGCACTTTTTCTCCACTCTTGGTTTACAAGAGGCCTGTGATAATTTTTTCCTAATTCACAGATGTTCCTTCTCAAGTTCTTAAGCTTTTCCCTACTTTCCAGGTAATACTTCCTCCAGAATGACTGAGTAATAGTAGTTTTTGAAGGTTTCACCTGACCGTAGGTGAATCCTCTTATCAACGCTTTCTATTTCCAGTACCAATGTTTCAAGTACCATTTGCATGCTACTGATTCACAAGTATATATTTGTACTCTGATAGCTCTGATTTCTCATACTCATGGTTAAATGTTAACCTTACACCTTTGGATATCTACTTGACATCTCAAAGTGATTTTGCCCAAAATATATCTATTTACTTTACTTCCCACCCAAACCTACTTTTCCTACATTCCTAACTCAGTAAGTCTCTGGTCTTCTCCCAGAAACTCAAATCTAAAACCCCAGAGTTAGGCTAAGATTCTTCCTTATTCAAATACATTAGCAAGTCTATATTCAAAATAAATCTAAAGCCCGATCTCTTTTTTCCTTCCAGTTCTATTAGTGGCATCCAGTCTAAACCATCATCATCTTTTGTTTAGATCTCTCTGCAAAAGAGGCCTCCAAGTTTTTACCAATGCCTTTTTTTAACCTGTTTTCTTTCTCACTTCCACTTTCCCCTCCTTTGCAATGCTCTTTCCCCAGTTATGCCTTACTCCTCATTCTACAATACTCAGCTCAAATATCATCACCTGAGAGAGGCCATTTTGCCTATCCTCTGTAAACTCCTCTTTCCCCGTTTCCTCCTATGTATATTCTCTATATTACTCTATTTCTTTTAAAACATTTACTGAATTTTCATAGTATGAGAACTTTTCTAAAAATAGACTCCTTGAGAGATTACAATCTTGCAATTATTTTTATTGGTATTTTTCTCTAACCTAGCAGAATGCCCAGCATCTGGTAGGCAACCAAAATATTTCCTGATACAATGAATAAACACAGAAAAACACTTTATATATATATGTATGTGTGTGTGTGTGTGTGTGTGTGTGTGTGTTGATTCCAGAAAACTGGCTACCCCAAGAAATCAAACTATTTAACTTACTCTTTGAATCCTATCAGGACTTCTGCAATTTGACCAGATTTCACATGCCAAATGAAGCACTTTGGACAGAGAACAAGGAAACTAAATGCTTCACATTTCTCCATTATAAACTTTGTTTTAGCCACAGGATAAGGCTAAAATCCCTCATCATCTAGAAATGATGGCAAAGGTATGTTAAAAAGCATAATATGCTAAGTTTCCACTTCCCTTTCCAATTCCCAAGCATCTCACATCCTATAACAGACTTTATTCATCTCAATCTCTTTTTCTTCAATAAAATGTCAGTGCTAAAAGGCTATAACAACCAGGAAATAATTTTAGGCAATTTTGACTTTCTTGTTGAGAACTATTCTGGCCCACTGGTCAAGAGGACAAGAAACAGGGGAAACTTCATAAAATCCTTCTCTTTACAATGCCAGCTTGGAGTTGTTGCATAAGTGAGCCTTTTGGGGTTCATGTGTGTGGTATAAAAATTAGGGGAAGGCAAAATGCATGACAGTAAATGGAAAATATTTATTTTCAGTGCCTCTGTACTGACTTGTTCAAGTATGGCCTAAACTTTACCAAACACATTGACATATACTAACAGGTAAGAATGAAAAGAATGAGTGGTGCATTTGCAATGGAAACAAGGCTCTTTGGATATTGGAAATGAGATACCAGGTAGTTTAGGGGTTGAAACAAAAAGGGAAGTAAGAAAAAAGCTGGCTTTTACCTATAATCAAGCGTGATAAATCTAAAAGATATAAAATGAAACACAGATGTTTACTGAACAGAAAAAGTTGTTACACCATAATTGCATATATAAATTTTAAAAAGTATATATAGATCAACACAAATTCATTTCATACTTTTAATTCTTCATAGTCTTTGCAGTGAGAGGCCTAGAATGGATGTATTATAAAAATGTAGCCAAAGCACAAGAAGATGACTATTCCTCTATTTCCCTTTCATTCTTTTATAGAGTGCATTTGACTGGCTATCAGGATAATTTCTAGAAAGAAATCCCCACTAAAATATTTAAGTTAACCACAGTATCAAAAATCTCCTATGATGTAATTATTCTTTACGTTGACCCTTCCCAATATGATCAATGGTTGGACCTCACAGGATGGTATTGCTTATAAGCCAGAGAGAACCATCCAAATTCTAGCAATTTAAAAAGAATCATCAGTTTACATTGTTTCCACCCATGTCATCCTTTTCTTTAGATTCCAAATGAATACTACAAATTTAGACTGGGCTTACCTAATCTTTTAACTTCTTCAGCAAAGTATGGGTCATTCAAATCAACATCAGGGGGAAGTTCATCATCACTGGTCTCTTCAGCAAGAGTCTTAAAGTTGAATGTAAAAACACACAATCACCTTTTTATAAGAACTATGTATACGGAGAAAAATTATACATATTTCTTTTGTATCAAGTAGTTTAATCTAAAATTAAGCTTTTAGCTGGGTGTGGTGGCACATGCTTGAATTTCAGCTACTCCAGAAGCTTAAGTAGGAGGATTGTAACACATATCTAGCAATATATATACTCATATATTTCTTTACTTATAGATCTAAACTATAGCTACATCAAAATGCTGAATACCATGGCACATAGCCATGTATAGGTTTCTTCAGAAATAATTTTTTGGTATCAAAACTGAAGTCACTGATGGAAAAATATTTTTAACTTTGAAATGATTCCAGACTTAGTCCATAAAGGGAAAAAGGAAAAGTACAAGATAACCTGAAAGTCTGCACTACATGGAATCAAAAAGAATGACTGCTTAAAGTCTTGAGTGATTACTTCATTGACCACTTAAAGATCTACTTGAAAATCTTCCCATAAACTAAGAGCTTAATCACTTGGAGAGTTAATCCATTTAAAAGAAATTTTAAAGCCTAACTACTTTTAAAGGAAGTTTTAGAAAAGAGGAGAGGTACCATTATCAATGGGGGCAGGGCTTTTACCCCATAGCTTCATTTTACTATCCATTTCTACAAACACTGACCAGGCGGTAAGAGGAGAGAAGGGAATGGGGTGAGAAAAGGGAAAGGAGAGATATATTGTTATGTTGTGAACTTGTGTGAATATGTAACAATAAATATGTAACAACAAATACAATCGTGATGTGTAACTACAATGCACCAATACAAAAGGTGGAAGAGAAAAAAAGAATTTTTCAAACAATACAAACTCAATTTTAAAAAATGTGCTGGAGATACAGCTTAATGGTAAAGCACCCTGGGTTCAATTGCCAGTTGGTCTGATTCAGACCAAACCAAACAAACAAACAAAACAGCCCCACAGAATGGAATCTTTCTGTTTTATATCTAGATATTAACTAAACAATGTATTTGATGTTCACATTTATATGCTACCTAAATCAAATACATTGTTTAGTTAGAGTGCAGTATTTGCAGTGGCTCTGTACTGTACAACATTATGAGGCCTGATGCAATCTTAACCTGGTGCAATTGTGCCTCTTCTTTCTTAAAACTGGAGTGACAACATGGTCTACTCCAGTGGGTAGCTAGTTTGAGATAATGGATACCAAGAACTGGTGCCTTCTGGTACAGAGTTGGTATTCAATAAATATTTGATCATGATTATCACTGATACCTTCTGTTTCTTTTTCAGTCTTTTCTTCTCTTTCTTCTTCTCTAAAAATTGTTCCCAAGGGGTCAGTTTATCCTTTCCTTCCAATTTGTTTTTGACCATTTCTTCTGCACTTTCTTTAAGGCCTAAGGAAAATTCCAAATAAGTTAGTTTAAAATTATTTAAAAGAATATAAAAACAAAGCAAATGTAAGTTATGCATATTTAACAGAGTAACAAGATAATATGCAACAATGAACATGTATAGAACCTGAAGATCACAAAATGACAGGGAGCCAACAAACTTTCCTAATAACCTTAATAAATCTAATGATGGAATCAAAAGAAATCAACAAACTCAACAAAAAGTCAAACCACCAAGGAAACCCCCCTTTTTTAGGTTCAACCTTTATTTCTCTAAGTTGTTTTGAGCAGCTCTACCCCCATTAATATGGTACCTCTCTTTTCTAAAACTTCCTTTAAAATTAGTTAGGCATTAAAATTTCTTCTAAATGGAATAACTCTCCAAGTGATTAAGCTCTCAGTGTATGGGAAGATTTTTTCAAGTAGATCTTTAAGTGGTCAATGAAGTAGTCACTCAAGACTTTAAGCAGTCATTCTGTTTGATTCCATGTAGTGCAAACCTTCAGGTTATCTTGTACTTTTCCTTTTTCCCTTTATTGGACAAAGTCTGGACTCATTTCATCCACAAATTCAAAATATCCAGTTGGTTGGCGTAGAGTGGGACTTCAAATATTTAAATGACTGGATCCATTTTTTAAAATAAATAAAATAATTTGAAATGTTCCTTTCAAGAGAGATATGGTCAGTCCACATCATCTTCTAGATACGTCCTAAATCCTGTGAAATCCAGTGTGTTCTATACTTGGTGCTCTGTACTGAACTTGATGACTGCAACAGATCCTTTTCAACTCTGCAAGTTCTCTGTATATAGAAGAGTCTATCAAATTTCTTAAAGTTAAAAATATTTTTCCATCAGTGACTTCAGTTTTGATATTGAAAAATTATTTCTGAAGAAACCAATACATGGCTATGTGCCATGGTATTTAGTATTTTGATCTAGCTACAGTTTAGATCTATAAGTGAAGAAATATATATATACATATATACTGAATCTGTTATAATAGTTTGGCAATAAATAAAAAATTTGAAGCAAAATCTCAGGAAATGACTACTAATTAATTGAACAAAATTATCTTTTCTTGCTTCTGTTACTCAAATGTGAGCCTGTATTCCTGGAAACTAAATGTGACTAACTAAAATTGATTAGAAAACCAATCCCCACTATACCCCAGAAGCAAAGAATTATGACAATTTCCCTTCATGTACTCTGGAAAGCCACATGGTTAAGATAAAAAGGACCATCAACTCCATATTCTATTTTGTATGATTTAGTTCTTTCAATGCTATAATTTGTTCTTGTATTTTATAACAATCTCGTTCCTATATTCTGCTGTTTTTGGTTCATGTTTCTAGATGTTTTATACATTTCTTTATTTTGTAGACCAATCATATGGAGGATAATCAGGAGATGAATTTCCAGCTATGCAGTTTCCTAGCTGTGCGTTGGTAGGTAAGTTATTAAATGTTTTTAGGCTCTTCATACATATCAGCAAAAAAAGAGAATTATATAATATCCTTTGGATTTCACAGGATTTAGGACGTATCTAGAAGATGATGTGGACTGACCATATCTCTCTTGAAAGGAACATTTCAAATTATTTTATTTATTTTAAAAAATGGATCCAGTCATTTAAATATTTGAAGTCCCACTCTACGCCAACCAAGTCCTCCAAAAATTCTACCCCTCCCCCCCAAAAAAATCTATTATCAAAGGGGACAGCAGACGAGTTACATTTATTTTACTCTGGCGATATTGAGGTCTTCCAGGATTGGTCAGTCCTGAGGCTGCCCCAACCCTTCTCACCCCACTCTAGTTTGGGCCTCAAGTTCCCTGTATGTAAAATGAGAATAGTATATATCAGAAGTATGCAATCCCTCCCTCCCAATGCACTTTTTTTTCCCTCAAAATATCTCGTAAGGGGGTTGGGGTTGTGGCTCAGTGGTAGAGCGCTTGCCTAGCATGCATGAGGCACTGGGCTCGATTCCTGGCACCACATAAACCTAAAAACAAATAAAATAAAAAGAAGTCTGAAACAGCTGGAATGGATGCTCTCTAAGGTCCCTTCCTTGGCTTTTAAGCCAAGACTTAATCTCTAAATTTCTATGACTTAGAAAAGTATTAAGTTATATGCATACTCAAGGTTATGAAGATTTGTTCGTATGACACACTGTTGGTAGAATCTCTGATTTATTGGATGCCAAATCAGAAACATAACTTTCATTCAAAAATATCTCTTATGAGAAAAAAAGCTCAT
Source organism: Marmota marmota marmota (assembly GCF_001458135.2). Taxonomy (NCBI): domain Eukaryota; kingdom Metazoa; phylum Chordata; class Mammalia; order Rodentia; family Sciuridae; genus Marmota; species Marmota marmota. The sequence goes on from NW_026000026.1 coordinate 38,413,977, forward strand.
GTTACTAAATAGTTTTCAGGAGAAATGTGAAAGATACAAAACCAATGTTCACATCTATGGATGATGCAATAAACAGCACATAGGAAATGTAAATTGAGAGCCTCATTTTGGAGAAAGCAGCAGATTTTTTTTATAAAACAAGATGATTTTTGATAAAATAAGATGATTTCAAATAACAAAATAAAATAATTTACATAAATCACATGTGAACCAGCATATAATCAACCTGATCTCAAATTTAAATGCATAGTACTGTGTTAATATATGATATTTAAATAATAATCTATTATATTTTATTATTTCCTCATACATTTGGATTTTATTACTTCAAAATATTAAGAAAGAGATTTTTCTCTTTAAAAAAAATTGTTCTTTTTAGATATACATGACAGTAGACCATATTTTGACCAGAGATTTTTTTCAACAAGAAAACATTTCTTGGACTGGGACTATAACTCAGTGGTAACGTGCTTGTCTCACAGGTGTGAAGCACTGAGTTCAATCCTCAGCACCACATAAAAATAAATACATAAAAGACATTGTGTCCATTTACAACTAAAATTTTTTTTTTTTAAAAAGAGGAAGCATTTCTTAATTAATTCTGATAAACAAAACTTAAACTAGTTCAGCACAATGGTAGTTCCATATTATCTATTTTAGGTAATTACATCATTGGAGCTATGGATACCTTGAGAATTTGATGAAAGCAACTGATCATGTCCCTAGAAGACTATGCTGAAAAAACTTCCATACTAAGTTCAACTTGTTTGTGGTTATTCAGTTTTCATCTTGGTTTAAGGATCCAAGGGCCTCTGCAAAAAGTATTTACAGGGGCTAAAAAAGGGTCTAGAGAAAAATGAAAAAGTCCTTCAGTTTCTATACTAATTAGCAATGATATTTGTAGGTTCTGCATCAGAGTTTGTCAATTTTAGCCCTATTGACATTTTGGACCAGATAACTTTGATGTGAAGGGCTATCCTGTCCACTCTAAGATATTAAGCAGTATATCTGGTGATGCGTGCGAGTAGCCCTTTCTATGACAATTAAAAATGTCTCCAGTCACACAGAGGGACAAAAATCACCCATGGTTGAGAACCACTATTCTAGACAATGATTAGAGACAATTCTACACAATATTTAAGCACAGTGCCAGACACATAATAAATACTTAACTAACAAACAGATCAATTAAGATCTGTCAGGAAGGAAGAATTCTTGTTTCAAGCCAAGTGTTTGATCTTTCATGTTCAAAAAATATTCACCCTGGTTAAAAATGAATCTCAAAAAACTTTGGGGTCAAAACAAATCGTCTTTATCCTGAAGTGGTTTGTTTGGAAAATATTTATTCCAACAAAAAGATGAATCTCAAAACTAGAGGGTCAAAATAAATGGTCTTTATCTTTAAGCGGTTTATGTCATTCTTTTTCTCTTTTTAACTGCTAGGTCTAGAATTCATGAAATATTTATTCTTAAGAAATAATATTTTCTGGTACTTAAGTTTTCTTTTAATAACAATAAATAAATAGTATCTTAAGTTAATACAATCTTAATTTTTTTGCCTGGCTCTCACTTAACATACCAAAATATAGGAGAACAACAAACACATTGCAATGAATTAACACACCATGATAACTTAAAAATGCTTTGTTCTCATTGTCATCATGAGGTCATTTAAATCTTTTGCCACAGATCACAGTTGTTTATGTTCAAAGTCTTAAAAATATGCCTACCCCAGAAGCCTGCTGGCAAATGCATAAGAACATTCTTCAGAGTTTTAGTTGCATTTGAGAGAAGCCATTTTGTGACGGAAAAACAACTTCATTTTTTTATAATTGTTTTTATCTTTGCACACATTTGTTCTAAAAAATTTAAAGTGTATATCCAAGGACTGCCAGATTAGTTAAAAATAACAGCAATAATCTTACAAATAAACTGTAAAACCCCCTTTCAAAGCCAACCATGAAAGTAGATGACTCAATTATGACAATAATAATTTCAGCATAATCCATTTTGAATTTGTTTGGCATTTTGCATACACACAAAAAATACTTGTAAGTATTCTTACAAATTCCACTAAAACAAGAATATACCCTTTTACTGACCTTACTTATATAAATGTTTCAAAAGCCTTCAAAGGACAGGGCATGAATAACTTAAAATATAGGTACTGCAATTGGCTTTTTTTATAAACACAAAGTTGAGGAAAGAAAAAATAGTGAAAGTAAGGTAGACGGCATGTCTACATCTTCTCATAAAACGTAAAGAAAGCAGTGAAGAAAAGCAGAATTTAGAGGCAGGTGACAAAACAAATGCTCTAAGACTTGATATTACATAGTCTGAGAACTGGAGTGACTGGAAGACAAGTTACCAGAGAAGAAAACAAACTCAAGAGTGCCCTAGTTGGGCGCAGTGGCGCATGCCTGTAATCCAGCAGCTCCAGAGGCTGAAGCAGGAAGATCTCGAGTTCAAAACCAGCATCAGCAAGAGAGGTGCTAAGCAACTCAGTGAGACCCTGTCTCTAAATAAAATATAAAATAGGGCTGGGATGTGGCTCAGTGGCCAAGTACCTCTGAGTTCAATCCCTGGTACCAAAAAAAAAAAAAAAAAAAAAAAAAAAATTGGCCTACCCCTAAACCCAGACCTGTAGATGAGAAGCCGGGATGGGAAATAGAGAGAAGGTAGTGGGCATTTTCTTAAGCTCACCTACTTAAAAAACAGTTGAGAAGACTGACAAAATTTAAAGTACAACAGTAACAGAAGGGTTCTTAAAATAGCGCAAACAGCTTAAAACCAAATCATGAAAAGAAAGCTGAGCCAGGGTCTATAGCCATCATGTGGAACCCTGAGCTGACCAGTCATTCCCTTAAACCAGCAAGGTGTCTTCCCCCGTCCAGACAGGTATAAATTAAACCAGAGGGCAGTCCCCTGCAGTGGGACCTCTTAAGAATCTGGCCAGAAAGAACTTCTAAAAGGACTACTAGTACCCCAAAATTGCTGAAACCCCTTCTCCCAATCCCTCATTGAGAACAGGGGGAATAGACTGGTGGTGACCTGGCACAGGTGTGCCTAACCCTGCTCAACCTTACATAAGTGAGGGAAGAAAGGTCTGCACAGCATCTGATCGCCGGACTCAGACAGAGACAGCAACAAAGCAGCTTTGTCCTAGAACTAGGAACAAAGTGGATTCACCATGCTCTGATCACCGATACTGAAAGCGGGAGGGGAGCCACAAAGGAAAGTCTAGAGTCTGGTTCCCAGAATCATGTGCCATACCAGAGGAAAGCTGCCCAAATGTGCAGGGACACAGAGACCTGGCAGAAGAATTCCCAGAATCTATGAAGTAGGAACAAGCTGATCCTAACCTTAACTGTCTTACAGCCTGACCCAGGATCACAACTGGCCAAGTAACAGTGCATTGTTTAGATGCTTGCAGGAACTTGTATCAGACTTAGTAAACAGAGGGAATCAATGCCTGCCATTCACAATCTGAGGCAGTGGAAACTAGAGTCCAGGAGATCCTTCACTACAGTACCTCAGAGAGCAGTGTCAGTCAGGGGACTACTTCTGCACCACAGAAGTGGAAAACCTACAACCAGACAGAGTTCCTGTACTCAGATAGGCACCAGGATCTTCACTACCATGAAAAAGATCCACTAGAGGGGAGAAGGTATACAGAAACCCACAGTCATCACATGGGCACCTCAGAGCATGCATTACTGTATACGATAGAAATTACTGAATTACTATGTACGATAAAAACAGCTAAGCCACATGTCCAACTCCAATGAAATGCAAACCAAGATTCAACAAGACTTTTCTTCTTTTATACTAAACCATGACCAAGACATGGTTTACTATAAACAACTCTAATGCCAACTTTGATCACATAAATAACTCTTTAACTTGAAAGATAATTATTAACCCAATTAACAGCATTGACCCTTCAACCCATTTGAGTGTATCTAATGATGTAAAGTATTATTAACTGGAATAAATTTTCATACCTTGTTTTTCTAGCTCAAGTTTATGCTTGTTCCTCTTATGCCATACTCAATCCTCTTGCATTATCTACTACTACCTCAAACACTCACCATTCATCTATTTCTCTTTTCTAGCTTAGTGTAAATTATTCTTGTATACCTTTTCTCTCTCTCTCACTCACAATTATTTTTCCCTTCTTTTGCCCTCACTATAAGTATTAAAATTCACAACTGATCTTTTTGACCTGTTTTAGAACCTTATTATAGCTTTATACCTGAATTTGAGGAGTCATAGAGAACAAATGCTATAAGTTTTTGTTTCTTTTAAGGCTGAATAGAAAAAGGATTGGCTCAGAAGTCATTAAAATAAATAAGGACCAATGGCATCTCTTAAAGTAGTTCTGGGATCAGCAGAGGCCACACATTGAATTAAAATATCATTATTTGGATACTTACCCAACTCTTAAGAAAGGTAAGTTCACAAAGTATTTTTCACTTAAAAGAAGTGAGAACTATACCAACAGATGGGTGGACACACAAACGATATGAAAAAGCAAGGAAACAAACCATCCAAAACAGCCCATAATGCTTCAACAACTGACTTTATTGACACCATAGTGGAGGAAATGTCAAGGAATTTAGAAAGTTCCATAGTTTAACTGTTGTATGAGCTAAAAGATAAAGAAAGGAGTGAAATTAGAAAATGCAGGAAGTGAAAAATCACTTTAATAAGGAGATAGCATTTCTGAAAAAGAATGAAACAGAAATCCTGGAAATGAAAGACTCAAGAAACCAAATTAGAAATTCAATGGAAAGCACCACCAATAGATTAGATGACTTTGAAGACAGATTTTCAGGCCTTGAAAACAAAGCATATAATCTTGAAAATAAAGTCAACCACAAAGACTTTATTTCTAAGAGACCATGAACACAATATTCAAGAAATCTGGGATAATATTAAAGGGCCAAATTTAAGATTCATTGGGATAGAGGAAGGCTCTGAAATATAACCTAAAGGAATGCACAATCTTTTCAATAAAATAATATCAGAAAAATTTCCAAATCTTAAGAATGAGATGGAAATTCAAATACAAGAGGCAAATACGACTTCAAACACACAAAATTATAATAGAACCACTCTAAGACACATTATAATGAAAATGCCTAACCTATAGAATAAAGACACAACTTCTGAAGCTGCAAGAGAAAAACAACTTGTAAGCCAATCCAGATTTCAACTGCTTTCTTAACACAGACCCTAAAAGCTAGGAGGTCTTAGAATAATATATACCAAACTCTGAAAGAAAATGGATGCCACCCAAGAACACTATACCCAACAAAATTAAGCTTCAAATTGATAATGAAATAAAACTTCCATGATAAACAAAAGCTAAAAGAATTAATAACTAGAATGACTGTACTACAAAACAAACTCATGAAATATTTCATGAAGAAATGAAAAATAAAAATGAAAACTAGCATAAGGAGGAATTACACTAGAAGAATAGTCAATTAAAGGAGAATCAAGTTCAATTTAAAATTAAGAAGTAAATTAGAGTGGTAGAAATTAAAATAATCTCAATAACAACACTGAATATAACAGTCTAAATTTCTCAATCACAAAACATAGTCTGGCAGATTGGATTAAAACACAAGACGCAACAATATGCTGTCTGCAAGAGACTCACTTCGTAGGCAAAGACATCCACAGACTGAAGAAGAAAGGATGGGAAAAAACATACCATTCACATGGGTCACAGGAACAAGCAGGGATAGCTATTCTCATATCAGGTAAGTGACTTCAAGCCAAGATTAATTAGAAGAGACAGAAGGTCACTTCATAATGTTTAAGGAAATTATACATCAACAACCTATAACAATTGTAAATAATTATGCCCCAACGATGGAGTATCTACGTACATAAAATTATTCTCAATATTAAGAATCAGAGACTAGCCAGGGACGGTGGCTCACACCTGTAATACCAGCAGCTCAGGAGGCTGATGCAAGAGGATCTTGAGTTCAAAGCCAACCTCAGTACTGGTGAGACGCTAAGCAACTCAGTGAGACCTTGTCTCTAACTAAAATACAAAATAGGGCTAGAGGATGTGGCTCAGCAGTTGAGTGCCCCTGAGTTTAAACCCCAGTATTCTCCCCACAAAAAAAAAATCAAAGAGACCACCATACAATAATACTGGTGACTTTAACAAGCCTCTCTCACCACTAGATGATAAAAACTAAGCAAAGATTCTACAGAACTAAAAATACAATTAATATGAACCTAACAGACATCTACAGGATATTTCATCTGTCAAAGACTAAATTCACTTTCTTCTCAGAAGTACATGGAACATTTTCTAAAACAGACCATATTTTAGGTCACAAAGCAAACCTTAGCAAATGCAAAAAAAATAGAGATAATATAACTTGCATTCTGTCAGATCATAATGGAATGAAATTAGAAATCAATGATAAGATAAAAACACAAAGCACATTAACACCTGGAGATTAAATAGTACACTCCTGAATAGCAGAAAACATCGGGGGAGAAATAAAAAAAAAAATCTTAGAAGTAAATGAGAATAGTGATACAATATATCAAAATATCTGGGATAGTATGAAGGCAGGTCTAAGGAAAACTCATATAGTAAAAGAATAGAAAGATACCAAATAAATAATCTAACATTACATCTCAAGTTCCTAGAAAAAGAAAAAAAAATAACCAATATCAAAATAAGTAGAAAATAGGAAGTAATTAAAATCAGAGCTGAAATTGAGATTTAAAAAAATGATCTATGAAACAGAGTTGGTTTTTTGAATGGATAAACAAAATTGATAAACCCTTAGCAAGACTAAGAAAAAGGGAAAAAACTCAAATTTTCAAAATCCAAGATGAAAAAGGACATATTACCACAGACACTACTGAAATCCCAAGAATCATTAGTAACTATTTTGAAAATTTATACTCCAATAAGCTAGAACATCTAGAAGATATGGACAAATTCCTAGAGACATAGGACCTACCCAAATTGAACCAGAAGGATATAGAAAACTTCAATCAATTTCAAGTAATGAAATTGACGCAGCCATCAAAAGCCTTTCAACAAAGAAAAGCCCAGGATTAGATGGGATTCTCATCTGAGTTCTACCAGACCTTTAAAGAACTAAAACCAATTCTCCTCAAATGATTCCATGAAATAGAAGAGGAGGAAACACTGCCAAACTTATTCTACGAACCTAGTATAATCCTGATACCAAAACCAGACAAAGACACATCAAGGAAAGAAAACTTCAGACCAGTATCCTTGATGAATTTATATATAAAAATTCTTTTTTTTTTCCTAGAAACTTTTGTTGTTGTTCTTTTTAGAAAAAATTCTTACATCGGTAAACTGCATATAAGCACATTAAAAAGATACTGCACTATGATCAAGTGTATTTCATCCCAGGAATGAAAGGTGAGTTCAACATACAGAAATCAATAAAAATAATTCACCACATAGGATGAGATCCAAGATGGCCGGTCATCCCTCTCAAGGCAGCATTCTGTGTGGCTCCGTGACCTGAGACTCAAGTGAGAATACTGCTTTTCTGCAAGTGATATTCCTGCTTACACATAGGAATCACAGCCACTGTGCCCACGCAGGGCTCCAGATCTCAGCGTCAAAGTAGGTCTCCCAGTTACTTGCCCATGCAGGACTAGCGGGTACCCAAGTGAGACTACTGGAATCAGCACCCACACAAAACTTTCAACCACCCACCCCAGCAGAAATCCCAGATGCAGCTCCCACATAGGACACCTGGTAGCTACCCAAGCACAGGATCTCCACTCCTGTATGGACACCCATCAACCTATGCGGGACTACCCTGGTTGTCTCCATTTTGGGACTCTGCAGCAACGAAGATAATCCCCTATGACCGTAGCCCACCTGTACTGGGGAACTACACACAGGCTCTGAAGACAGCCACAGCCAAACACTGCATGCCACAGATCCAGTCTCTGAACTCATCATCCAACGCCATTGTCCAACTCCCCTCACCTGACCCAACACCCCATCGTTGAAAGCAAATGCCTCCATTTTGGGTCACCTTCATCACCATCTTTAGTGGGGGCAACTCCCAATTTGGAACTATGGCTGGAAGGTACCCAGTTTCTAGCACCTGCTTCTCCCCATCAGCCGCTAACTGGCACAGTGACTGTCCAACAAAAACAGCTCTCAGGGCAGGTGCACAGTGTGCCCAAAGCACCACACACAAGAGACCCAGAGAGAAATGTCCTTATTAGGAAGCAGTAAGGGAGAGAGTGAGAGTGATACAGTTTAGAGACTAACAGAGACCAGGAAGTAGGAGGTCTTCAGGTGAGATAAGGAGATTAAGACCAGGTGCTCATAGCACAGGAACAGGCCCAAAAAGAGACCCCTGAGGTGCTATCTCTTTTCAGGGACTGGTGGGTGCCACACACCACTTCCAGTTGCCCTCTACCCAGGAACAACCAAACCTTCCTAGTTACCTTCACCATCTTGAGGGGGAGATGCCAGCTAACAACACATATCTCCACCTATTGGATGAGAAGGAAAACAAGAAAGATACTGATCTCCAACTAAACAATCCTTGTTTCTTCCTTTGAGATATTTTCTTTCTTTTTTTCTTTCTTCTCCCTCTCTATACTCCTGCCCTCACATCCCCAACATACATGAAACCAAGTACTTGGCACGAATTAGGATATTGAAGTTTGAGACAACTGAATAGTATATTCCAGTTGTGCTATATATATATTTTTGTTTTTTTTCTTCATTCTCCAATTTTTACTATTTTGACATTTTTAATTTTTCTTAATATGTATTTGTTTTATGTACTCTACTGTCTTCCCTCTTACTTGTCTACCCAAAATTACTTACTCTCTATTCTCCTGCTACTAACCTACTTCTTTAGATTTCTATTTCACACTTACTAAGATATAATAACTTTTATCCTCACCTCCAACCTCCTCAGCATATCTTTCTACACCTCACCTCCAGTTCTTTATCCACCATCAGAAACTGTAAACCCATTTACAAACCTACTGTATATTGTAGATAATAATAGAATTCATCATTTCTGAACATTGTGACCAAATGTAAATGTCTATTAGCAACTATTTGTTTTTAGGTGGTATACTGTTTATACTGGGATCTGTAAACATTGTCAATAACCTTTAAAGGAAGGTATTGGAATCCTACAGGGGCACTATAAGCCTACAACAGGGTAAACACGGTAATATCTTGGATCCACAGAACTAGAAGGGAAGACACACAATTAACATGAAAAGACAAGGGAAGAAAGTACCCCAAACAAATCAAGATACCACATTATTAGAATCCATAGCCAGCACAGCAGATGAAATTACAGAGGAGGAGTTCAGGATGTACATAATTAAAATGTTCTGTGAATTAAACCATGATGTAAGAAAGCAAATATAGGCAGCAAAATATTTCAAAAAAAGAGTTACATAAACAAATACAGGAGGCAAAAGATTACTTCAATGGGGACATAGAGGTTATAAAGAAAAACCAAACAGAAATCCTTGAAATGAAAGAAACAATAAGCCAAATTAAAAGTACCATTGAAAGCATCACCAACAGATTAGACCACTTCGAAGACAGGACCTCAAAGGAGACAAAATATATAATCTTGAAAAGAATGTAGACCACAGAGAGAAAATGGTAAGAAACCATGAGCAGAATATTCAAGAAATATGGGATAACATAAAAAGATCAATTTTAAGAGTTATTGGGACAAAGGAAGGCATAGAGTTCCAAAAGAAAAAAAAAAAAGAACAATCTATCAATGAAATAATATCAGAAAATTTTCTGAACAAGAAGAACAAATTGGAAAACCAAATTCAAGAGACTAGGAATAAAACCAAAGTCTTTGCGTCCATTAGAAGAAAAAATAGGCCCAAATCTCCATCTGTCAGATTAGGCCCCTACTTCCTTAATAAGACTCCTACAGCACAAGAATTAATATCAAGAATCAATAAATGGGATGGATTAAAACTATTCAAACTAAAAAGCTTCTCAGCAAAAGAAACAATCTGTGAGGTGAATAGACAGCCTACATCTTGGGAGCAAATTTTTACCATTCGCACAACAGACAGAGCACTAATCTCTAGGGTATATAAATAACTCAAAAAACTAAGCACCAAAAGAAACAAACAGCCCAATCAATAAATGGGCCAAGGAACTGAACAGACAGTTCTCAGAAGATGATATACAATCAATCAACAAATATATGAAAAAATGTTCATCATCGCTAGCAATCAGAGAAATGCAAATCAAAACTGCTCTAAGATTTCAGAATCTCACTCCAGTCAGAATGGCAGCTATTAAGAATACAAAAAACAGTAAGTGTTGGCGAGGATGTAGGGGAAAAGGCATACTCATACATTGCTGGTGGGACTGCAAACTGGTGCAGCCAATACGGAAAGCAGTATGGAGATTCCTTGGAAAACTGGAAATGGAACCATTTGACCCAGCTATCCCACTCCTTGGGATTTAAGTCCCAAAGGACTTAAAATCAACATACTACAGGGACACAGCCACTTCAATGTCTATAGCAGCACAATTCACAATAGCTAAACTGTGGAACCAACCTTGATGCCTTCAATAAATGAATGGATAAAAAAAAGCGGCATATATACACAATGGAATACTACTCAGCAATAAAAGAGAATAAAATCATGGCATTTGCAGGTAAATGCATAGCGTTAGAGAAGATAATGCTAAGTGGAGTTAGCCAATCCCAAATAACGAAATGCTGAATGTTTTCTTTGCTATAAGGAGGCTGATTCATAGTGGTACCGATAGGGAGCAGGAGCATGGGAGGAATAGACGAATTCTAGATAGGGCAGAGGGGTTGGTGGAGAAAGGAAGGAGCATGGGGTTAGAAATGATGGTGGAATGTGATGATCATTATTATCCAAAGTACATGTATGAAGACACAAATTGGTATGAATATACTTTGTATCAACTAGAAATATGAAAAATTGTGCTCTATATGTGTAATAAGAGTTGTAATGCATTCTGCTGTCATATATAAATAAAAAATAAACACAACATATCCATATTTATAGAAAAGAATATAATAAAAATATTAGAAGACATAAAAAGAAGGCAACCCTAATGTCTAGAGGAAGGCTGTGTCATATAGCACATATAGGCTGAGAGGTAAAATTTTAAAGTAAAATAAAAACTAACCTTAGGAGCAATAATAATAAACAACAAAAATCACCACTCAGCTACAGCCAACAAATGCTCTTTGGTTGTACTTACTGTCATAAGAATACTTTATATCTACTATTTGGAAACAACACAAACAGCTAAAATGAGGACAAGAAGTTGTCCTCTCTAATCTTCAACATTTTCAGCCTCACCACCATCTAACTCCAGAAATAATTCCACAAGAAATAATCTCTTATCTTTTATTCCTATTCATTTTTCCTACCATAAAAAGCCTCTAATCATCAGTTTTCCCAAAACAATCCATGTTTGAATTCCTTTAAGGTTAACTATACATCTACACTATTGTCCCTGTTTGCCCCTCCAGCTCTCTACCACTAAATTCTATGGAATTCACAGTACATCAGCAGCAGGAGTGCATTACGTTTCCAAACAATGTCATCATCTTGCTCTAATTAAAACCTAGAACTAGGGGCTAAGAGAGGAGAGTGGTAGGTATGAGGACATGTTGATCCAATAGTACAAACTTTCAGTTATGTTGAACAAGTTCTGAGGATTTTATGTACAGCATGAATGGTGATGGATGTGTTAATTAGCTTGTGGGAATCATTACACAATAATACATATATCAGATCCATATGCTATATATCTTGAACATATTCAATCCTTAAATTTCAATTAAATATTTAAAAAACTATACACAATGGAAAGCAAAGGAATGAATGGTGAATGTGGATAACAGGTACCTTCGGAATGGAGAAAAGGGGGAGGACCAAACAGAGGTAATTCTATAAATCATTGCAAAGTTCTACCTTTTTCGATGGGCTCATTTATTATTAGAATAAATAAATAAAAGAGGGCCACAATGAGCCAATGGCAAGAGTCTTAATCCAAGGATTGTGAACCTAAGAATAAAAGGATAAGTTTAACAAATTTCCCATATCATTCATTTCTATTCTTCAAAAGACATTATACACAGTAAAAAAGAAAAATTGCCAACTAGCAAAAGATTATCTGCAAAATATATGACTGATAAAATGTCAGCTCAGAATATATAAAGAACTCCTGTGTATCATGAAGACAAACATAAGACAACGATAAAAGTAGCCAAAATACATAAAGTCATTTTACAGAAACCACAAAGTGATGACCATCTTCATTTAGTAGTTTAATAAAATGCCTGAATAATTCTTTTAAATACTAAAGTGACATGATTTCATGTCACTTCCATTTCCCATCTCATGTAAGAGTCAAAAGCCTAAATCATTTAGGGGTCTATAAAACCCTTCACGATTTGAATACCTCTCTGACCTCATCTTCCATTCTCCATACCAGGGCTCATTTTGCTTTAGCCATATTTGTCTCCCCATTATTCCAGGACATATCAAAAATGTTTCATCCTGGGGATGCTTTACATTTGTTGCTTCTTTGGCCTGAAATATTCTTTCCCAGGATAACTCCTGGTGGTCACATTTATTTATTTACTTCAATTAGGTCTGTGTTCAAATGTTACTTTCTCAGTGAAGAGTTCCCCGACTATCCTGTTTAAACTGTTAGCCATTCCTAACCCTGAACTCTCTTCTCTATTGCCCTTTTGGGCTTCATGTTTTTGTTTTCATAGTCCTTGATCACCACTTGAGATAATACATATTTTACTTATTCAATTTGTTTAGTAAATCCTTTTGTTTCCTCCCACAACCCATTCACACTAGAGTGTAGTACCCAATGAAGGTCTGGACCTTTATTTTAATTGGCAATATATCTCCAATAATGAGACTGGAGTCTGGTACATAATAGGAACTCAATAAATATTTGAGAATATACAAATTAAACCATAATAAAACACCATTAATTATATGTCTAACTAGCAAAATTGAGAAAGTTGGGCAATATCAATTAATGATAAGGATGAAGAGCTATGGGAACTCACATTACTGATAAGAGTAAAGATGGTACAAGCATTTGGGAAAACAATTAGGCATGACTTAGTAAATACAATTATGAGGATGCTCCACAATCAAGAAATTCTACATATATCCAAGAAATTCTAATATATACCTATATGACAAGCTGAAAAATATTAACAAATATAATATTCTAAAAGGCATTGTTAGTAATAGCAATAAACTATAATAACTGGCAGTAGACTAGAAACATTGTGATAGTCAACAAATGGAATTCCATGTATTGGTGAAAATGAATAAACCACATATACAAGAATATACATAGACAACAAACCAGAATGTTTAAATGGCAAAGCACAAATGACATGAGAGTACAGAAGATGCTTTTATAAAGTTCAGAATTAACAAAAAACAACAGATTGTTGGGAAAACATGCATCTGTCGTAAAATATGTAGAAAAGGAAGGGAATGATTAACACAAAATGTAGGGGGATGGAATTGGGGCATCACCTATAGGACTATAGAATTGGTCATGTCTACGCGAATATCAGAAATTTCAGAATTATTTTTCTTCAAATTACACACACACACACACATACAGATATATGTACACATGCATATATTATCATTTAAGTATATGATTGTTTCTAAATAAAAACTGAAAATTTAAAAAGGTAATGAATGAATGTATGCTTTTTTGGCACACATTTTGAAAACTGTGTGCTAAACTAGATTTCACCTTCCTATTGTGATTTAATCTTCACCAAAATGATAAGTATTTAAACCCAGATTTTCTGACTTCAAGTCCTCTAGGCCTTTTCCATCATCACATCAAACTGTCAATCCTATCTCAAATTTCATTATAAGTAGGTCTCACTTTATACACTGTATTTGAAAAACTCATCTGTAAGTTATTGACCTGAAATTCACAGGTACGTAATTCTATCTGGGAAAGTTTCTGACCACAGAAGCTATGAATATATGATATATTGAGGCTGGGGTACAGTTAAAATGACATTTCTAAAACAATTTCAAAACTTTTTTTATTATAAAAGAAAAAATTACTTAATTCTCTCTAGCATTCTAATATTTTAAAATCTTCATAACAGCTAGTTACATCTAAATTCAAGAGTGTTTTTCTTGCTACAGTCTAAGTACGTTCTTCCACATTTCTGCAGATGAGTTTATATATGTTACCCATACTTTATGACCACAGTGGTTCCCCCTTATCCATGGACAATACTCCAAGACCCTGGTGCATGCCTGAAGCTTGTATAGCACTGAACTTTATATTACAACCAGTATGTTACTGAAACAATAAATCTGGTAACTGATCTGGCTACTAAATGACTAAAGGACTGGTGGTGTATGTAGTGTGGATATGCTACACAAAGGGATGACATATGCCATGTGCCAGATCGCACAAAATTCATCGCAATACTCAGAATATGATGTGCAATTTAAAACTTAGGAATTGTTTATTTCTGGAATTTTCCATTTAATATTTTTGGTCTCTATGAGTAAGTCAAACTGCAGAAAGCAAAATTACAGATAAGAACTTCTGCACTTCTTTCTGGAAAAAGAAAAAAAGACTTTCCAAATAACTACTTAAAAAGGAGTGTCTTCCCATCCTTTTTCCTATTACGGTAGATGTATAAAATGACAATGTTTGTATAGCACACTAAGAAGCAATCAGATAAGGAAATAGTCTGGGGGCTCTGGCTGGACTAAGGGTTAAAGGATCAATATTTTGGCAAATTTGGCATCCACTAATGGTAAGATAGTTGGAACTCTTTGAAACAAAGTAATCACTTAAGGTGATTACTCTTTCAACTTTGTATATTTAATTAACTGAGTATATTGTGTTGGCAATCTCCTACATACAACATAAAAAAAGTTAGACTAATGCAGAATCAAAATAATATTAAAATTTAGGGCTTCAATATTTCCATGGCTTGTTTTATAAGCAAGCACTGTTTCTATTTTGATGAATTATCTGGTGACATTACCCACTAAGGAAATCTATGACAGATTAAACATTCTATGGATCCAAAAAGACATCAGAATCTTGAAATACCAACTAGTAATATACATGCCTAGAAGTCTGAGTCTCCAACAGTAAATCTGTTAAAAGTTTCCCTTTGCCTTTTTTTTTAAACCTTCAGAACAGCTTATTAATCAGAAGCCTTTCTCAGATATTGTCAGGTGTGATCCTAGTTGTGAACTAAAACGTTCTCACACTTAAGAGGTTTTAATAGCACAAAGTGGGTTGTGTCAGGTAAATTATTACTGTTTTTTTAAAAAAAATCCCCCAAATTCTCAAGTAAGATTCTCTGAGGGTCTTATTTATCTTTGTGCACACAATGGTAACCACATTCAGATTGGCAACAACATTAAACTAAGAGATTAGGCCCCAAATTTAATTAGCATCCCAGAGAAGTATCCCTTAAATATTTTTAATGAGTTCTCCAGATAGATGAAGATTTGAACTAGTTCTTGCTCCCAGCTTTTTACCTTAAGCAAGTAGGTATCTCCATTTTTTTCTTCTGCAAAGTAAGGTATTAACCACTTTTACGCATTTAATGTAAAATTGTTCTTGCTTCCGAGGTCCATGTGAGTGGTATGATTTTTCCGAACCTTTCACCTTCAGCTTGTGTATGTCTTTTCCTATCAGATGAGTCTCCTGTAGGCTACATATTGTTGGATCTGTTTTTTAAATCCAGTCTACTATCCTATGTCTTGATTGGTGAGTTTAAGCCATTCACATTTAGGGTTACTATTGAGATATGGTTTATACTTCCAGCCATGTTTGTTTATTTTTGTTATTTAACTTGATTTGTTTTCCCTCCTTGATTAGTTTTTCCCTTTACTGTGCTACCTCCCACTGTTGATATTCGTTGTTGTTTTTCATTTCCTCTTCATTTAGTATTTTGCCCAAAATGCTTTGAAGTGCTGGTTTTCTAGCTACGAATTCTTTTAACTTTTATTTATCGAAATGTGGCATTTATACACAATGGAATATTACTCAGCATTAAAAAAAATAACAAGATCATGGCATTTGCAGGAAAATGAATGGCATTAGAGCAGATTATGCTAACTGAAGTTAGCCAATCCCTAAAAAACAAAGGCCGAATATCTTTTCTGATATAAGGGGGGTGACTCAAAATGGGATAGGGAGGAAGAGCATGAAAAGAAGATTGCCACTAAGTAGGGAAGAAAGGTGTGAGGGAAAGGGAGGGAGAAGGGGAATTGCATGGAAGAAGGAAGGAGACCCTCATCGTTATACAGATTACATGTATGATGATGTGAGGGGGAAAAAAAAAAGAAGTGTGTCACATTAGATTGGGTAGAGAGAAATGATGGGAGGGGAGGGGAGGGGAGGGGAAGGGAGGATAGGAAGGACAGCAGGATAAAATAGACACTAGTATTGCTGTATGTATATACGTGACTGTATGACCTATGTGATTCTGCAACCTGTACACTCAGAATGAGAAATTATGCCCCATTTGATTCAAATGTATGATATGTCCAGATCCTTGTACTGTCAAGTGTAACTAATTAAAACAAAAAAAAAAATTTTTATAACAAGGACCTTCAAGAAAAAAATAAATAAATAAAATTGTTTTTAAAACACTTAGTAACTTCACTTAGCATAATCTTCTCCAATGCTAAGTGAAGATTATGCTAAGTGAATTAGCCAATCCCAAAAAAACAAATGCCGAATGTTTTCTCTAATATAAGGGGGGTGACTCAAAGTGGTATAGGGAGGGAGAGCATGGGTGGAAAATTACCTCTAGATAGGGAATAGGGGTAGGAGGGAAAAGGAGGGAGAAGGGGAATAGCAAGGATAGTGGAAGGAGATGGTCATTATTATACAAAATTCATGTATGAAGACGTGAATTTGGTGTCGACATACCTTATATACAAACAGATATGATAAATTGCAGTATAAAGGTGTATTAAAAATTGTAATAAAAAAAAGAGAGCTCATATATAATGGCATAATTTGGCGTGAACATACTTTATATAGAGTTACGAAAAACTGTGCTGTGAATGGATAAAAATTATGAATGTAATGCACTCCACTATTGTCATGTATATAAGAAATAATTTTAAAAATTACCAAGAAAAAAATTAAATAAATAAAACACCTAATAGTTCCTGATATATCACAGGCATCCAATAAGTGCAAATTTCTTCTATCTTCACTCAAGTATATTTTAAAATATAATTCTTCTAAATTAAAATAATGCATCCAAATAACTTGAAAGGCATTTTAATCTCCTTGTATTCCCAGAAAAAAAATGAGCAATGGGAACCTAAAATAAAATGTTTTATGACAATGGAAGCTGACAATGCACAAAAAAAGTTTGGTTAAGTCTTAAACAGACTTCCCTAATCAATGCAAGTCAATTCTTGGGAACACATATGCCTTCAAAGTACATGCTTCAATTTACTCGTAAAGCATATCATTCCAAATACCAAAGGAAACTCATCCAAGTTAAACTAGTGGCACTTATCTTTAGGCATATATAAGATCAAATTTTCAAGTTCATGCCAAATAACTTCAAAGATAAAAGTTTTCCATGTTGCTGAGTGAGTAGACTTAATTATATGTCTTTCGATAACTCATTTAATGAGAGCTATTCCACACACCCTCAAAGATTAAAGCAAGGAAGGCAATGTTGTAAATGTATAAGAAATAACACAGGGTTCCTCCCACAAGAAACCAGCAAATCAGCAGTCCTAGGCACATTTCAAGCTACAGAAGTTTTTACCAGCTTCACCTTCGACCTCAAAGCTTAAAATTATTATTGCACTATCATCAATGAACAACAGTCTGTAAGGGCCTAGCCAAAAAACACTGAAAAAGACTGGCAAATCTTTGAGAGCACAGGAATGCAGCATATGCTCCCAGAGTAGGATTAAGTTTTGTATCAAACCAAACATCTATATAAAAATACTTATGCCTAATCCTTTACATGGTTTCAAAATCTGAAGAACCTACTATAGAAACTAGATTTAGCTTTATGTATAATTTTATCAGCATTTCTGAGTCTTCAAAAACTAAAAAATAATTTGTTCCTCAGCCAGCACCCAAATTAACAGAACTCTTTCAAAAATCAATACATGATAAGAGACACAAGATGTTCTACTCTTAGGAATTTCTTTCTCAAGAAAATTCAGTAAAAGGTTATTATGTTATCCAAAATAGCAAGACATTATAAAGAGCCTAAAACCTTACCACCAGGAGGGTGATTTATAGTTTATCAACCAGAAATGCAATGGAATGTGAGACAAACATGAAATTATTTTAAAACACATAAAAATAAATATGATAAATGAAACAAAAAAGTGAAATATAAAACTGGGGCCTTATATAATCAAGTAGTTGTAGAAAATGTATAAAACTGAATGTGTTAAGGTAGTAAATTTATGGGTTATATGAATCTTCTATTTTAGGAAAAAGACAGCAATAATGGAACTGTTGAAAGCAAGTAGTTTGAATGAATTCTCTCAAAATAACATATGGAACATGTGCAAAGAAAAATGACAATTTGTTAGCCAGACAGTTGGTAAATAGATAGGATGATGATGTGGGAAAACCAGAAATAGAATAGGCAAAAGTCCTGCTTTAAAGACTAAAGAACTTAAAACTTCAAAAAGCATAGCTGTGGGCTCTGGGAAAATAATATATGCAGCAAGTTATAAGTTCTCTCTTTTTGAGCAGACTTCCAAAAGAACACAACTTATTTTTCTAAAAAGTACTATGGTCTGGAAATAGTGGCACAAGGCAAACAGTACAATTAGTGTGATACATGTGTAAAGAAGAATGGACTTCATTAAAAGACTTATTCTAGACACTTGCAAGTAGAGTCCCTTATTGATGGATATATTTAACTGGGATTCTATGGAGGCAAAAAGAATAGAGAGACCAATTAACCTGAAACTTTTTAAGGTATGAGAATTTTAGCATCTTGAGAAACTACTACTGTAAAAATGCCCTTAGTTTTTAAATAGTCTTGGAAGACTTAAAACAAACAAACAAATAAAAAAATCTAAATCTTAATGTTACTGAGGAAAAAAAAAAAAGATCTTACAATAATTCAGGAAACACTGAGAAATTTCCCAGCAACTCTATGGAGAAAATGTGCTAGCAACATTTTTACATAACTTTAGCTGCTTCTCATTTTTATTACACATTCCACACATGATTCAAATGTTTTTGCACAGTATGAAGTTTCAGCTTATACCTTACAAAGCCTTTATAGGTAACCTGTTAACTGGATGATTCAAGGAAGGAGCACACATTTAAGTTTTAAAATTCTAGCCACTTACCAGCTGTAAGACTTTGTGCAAGTTACAACAGCGCATTGTGACATCACAAAAATAGGAGGCAAACTGCAAATTCTTTTTTTTTGGGGGGGGGGGGGCGGGGAGGTACCCGGGATTGTATTCAGGGGCACTCAACCATTGAGCCACATCCCCAACCCTATTCTGTATTTTATTTAGAGATAGGGTCTTGCTGCATTGCTTAGAGTCTTGCTAAGTTGCTGAGGCTGTGAACTTACGATCCTTCTGTCTCAGCCTCCCATGCCAATGGGATTACAGACGTGCGCCACTGTGCCCAACTTAAACTGCAAATTCTTTCAGCTTATTTTTAAGTTCAGGTTTTCCATTTAATGTCCTCCTCTAAACTCAACTCAAAAATTTAAACATCTGGTTATTTTAAACTTCTAACTAAAAACAAAAAAAATTTTTTTTGTAAATAAATATATTTCAAAGAGTGAATACATTGGCAATAAATGGAAATAGAGATAGCCAAAAGTAAATAGTGAACAGGTTTTGAGATGTCTGAAAATGTTTGGAACAGGGCTGCCTAACAAAAGGAATGTGCAACTGATTCAAAACATTTTATTTCTGAATAAAGAATGAATAACACAATAGCCATATATTCATGTCCTTAATGCTTGTGTATTTAAACTTCTCAATGGAAGAAAAAAATATATATTTGGGGTAGGGAGAAACAAAGGATAGGGAGCACATACCAGAAAATGCAATTACAATGTGAAGTGGAAGAAAGAATAAGTAGAATAAAAAAAGAGCTGCACCCCTGCTCTGTGCCACAAGGAGTGGGAATCAAGAAAGAAACACTTCTTTCACTCCTTTTGGTAGGTAAGATAGAGAAGTCCTTCTTTCCTTCCCTCTGGATTAGCCACCTCCTTCCCAAGAATACTCTGGGAGTTCTTGACAAGATACCCTTCATGATGTTCACAGTCTCACCATTATTAAAGCTTTAAGACCATGAGAACTAACTTTGTATGCCCTTTTTTCATACTTAAGCCCGTCCCATAAGAAGTCTCCAACTTTCAAATTATCTCTTCTAAAAAACAGTAGTAAACATTCCCAGTTCCCATTCTTTCTATATGACTGAATCCCCCTCCTCATTAGCAGTCATAGTCAGCCCTGAATAGTCATTAACAAAACCCCTTTTATCCATTTGCCTATTAATTTAGGTCTAACCAAAAACTTGTTCTCCTTTTAGGACACAACCTCTGCTGTGTCCCTTTAAGGAGACAAACTCTCTTGTGACAAAGTCTAGCCTCCATGCTACTCGATGCCAATTCTAGTCTACTAGCTGATCCAATCCTTAAGCCCCAACTTTGAATATCATGTTATCAGAGCATACCAGCTACTATACGTTTTTATTGTAGGTTTCTAAGTACTATAGTTACTACCCCTCATTTCTTGAAGCTTTTAGTTGCTGGCTCACTACCACTTTCTCCAATACTTCTGTCACTATCCTTGATGATTTCAATATCAACACAGATGATCTTTCCAATACCCTGGACCTCACAATTCACTGATCCCCTCTCTTATTTGGTTCTATACACCAACCTATCTCAGAAACCCACTTGAAGGATTGTAACTAGATCATGTCATTACCACAGATTACAAACTCACCATAATCCTATCTCAATCACCCTACTCTTCAAGAGTCAGTTCCAATTTTTCCATTTTACTCTCTCTAGTACCTGAAGACGAATAATTTTTCTGTCTTATACAGGAATACAATCCATTAATTCTCTCACCTTTTTACTATCCTTCACTTTCTACATAACTTCATTTCATTTATGACCCAAAATACACCATGATCATCATTACAATTGTCCTTTGTGTGTAACTCTAAATCCCCTTGCCCCTCTCTAGCTTTGTAATACTTGGTTGACAAAACTAGTCTGGTTTAATCTAACACTTTCCTTACTCCATGTCTGTACTATACTATTAAATATAGTTAAAGACCAGACCTCAAAAGTCAAAGGTTGAATGTGGAAGCTAGTCCAAACTAAGAGGGGTAAAAAGAGAGACAGAGAGGGAGGGATGGGGGGGAGAGAGAAAAAAAAGGGAGGAGAGGGTGTCCATTAAAAATAGAAGAAAGATTGGTGGACTAGATGAAGGGACTGAGGGGCAGGGCGGAGGGACGGGATAAGGGATAAACAGTGGAATGAATCTGACTCAACTTTTCCTTTGTATGTATATGAATTGTGAATCTCACCACCATGAATATAAGACATTAACTGGAAAAAAAAACTGTAAATAGCAGAAAGATCAATAGAGTAGAGGGAAGAGAATGGGAGAGGGCGGAGGGGACAGAAAGGGGACGTACTGGGGACTGAATTAGAGCAAATTATATTCCATGCTTTTATAATTATGTCAAAATGAATTCTAATATTATATGTAACTAAAAAGAAAAAAAATGTAGCTAAAGAAAAACATGCAATCATGACAACTCATCTTCTTTAAATGACAAGGGCATTCTTATTACTGCTTAGCAATCCTATTTACATACATTTCCTTCTGCATTCTCTTTTTTTCTTTTTTTTTGCAGTACCAAACCTGGGGCACTCTACATTGAGCTACATTCCTAGCTCTTTTTATTTTTTTGATTGAAGACAGGATCTAAATTTCCATGGCTGGCCCTATACTTATGATCCTCCTGCCTCAGCCTCCAGAACATCTGGGATTATTGGCAGGTGCCACCATGTCTGACTTCCTGCACTCTCTTTAACATCTTTTTTCTCTTGTTAAAATGGATGAACTAACTGTATGCACATCTACCAGAAGCTATTTTCTCCACTTGTACAAAAATATACCAACTCTTGTTACTGACTTTAGAACACAGTTCTCTGAATTATCTTTTTTTTTTTTTCTCTCTAACTCATTCCCAGAGGCATAAAGCATGCAGTTACTTTTCCCATTTTAAAGAAAATTATTTCTTGCTTTCACTTTCCTTTCTGGTTTCTTATCCATTTTTCTGTGATCCATTATAGGAACCTATTCAAGAATTGTCAAACCATGAGTACATAGTAACTTAGAAAATGGTTGAAGAAGGATCTCTACTACTTACAGTGCTAATTAACAAATATAGAAGGAATGAAAGAAACAGAAAATTAGTATTTTGCAACCAACAATATACTCAAGTATAGGTTATCAATAAATACTAAAACCACCAGGTAAAATGCTGGAAGACAAGATATTCACACAGTATTTCCCCCAAACTACTTACTAATTACAAAGGAAAAAATGTGCCCTTACGATGGAGAAATCAGCCAGATGCCACTTGCCGTGAGTAAAGTTAATAGCACAAATAACAAGACAAACTAACATTATATATCTTTATGTGGAGCAATGGGACGTATATAATCTCATTTATAGAGGACTCTTTCAAAAATTATTAAATGAATTGTAAGCAAACAGACAAAACCAGATAGTGGGATTCTATTAGTCAACTGGATATTGGATCAGGGAAGAACTATAGATTATTGAAATAAAAAACTTTACTATTATATTGATATTAAATTCCCCGGTATGACAATGGCATTATACTTGCTGTAGAAGAATGTCTTTGTATTAACAAGTTATGCAGTGAAGTGTTTTTTGAGATGAAGTGTCATGGTGCTTGCAACTTTCTATCAAATATTTTAGAATAAGGACTTGCCTATACTTTCTGTCTCCAATTCTTCTACTCCTAGTCTTGATTTAGTCACTTTCATCCCTCACCATTTCACCAGAACCATTGATATCACCAATGATCATTACTTTGCCAAATCCAATGGTCATCCTTAGTCTTAATTTTATTGAGCTCTATTCTCATTAAAATTTTCTTAACTGTATGTCCCACAACCCTGAATTTCCTTCTGCATAGCTCTGCCAGTTTCTTCTCAGATGCTTTGGATGGTCCCTCCTCATTTCCTTTGCCTCTAAATGCTGGAGGGCATGAATATCTGTTTTTGAGCCTCTTTTCTTTTCTACCTGTATTCACTACCCTGTTCTTTCACTTTCAGAGGTTTATACAATGAAGATTCCCAAATTTATGTCTCCATCCCTGACTTCTTCCTGGAACTTTTATTTGATTCCTTACAATGTCTAGCTGGTATCTGACAGGAATCACCAAATTAACATTTGGGGAAAAAAAAGAATTTTGATGTCCTCTTGCAAACATGTTCTAATCATAATCTTCATTATTTCACCATTAATGCAACTACTCCCCATTTTTTTTCTTGTTTTCTGGCTTTAATCTATTAGCTAGAGCAGCCAAAAGTGATCCCATTAAAAATAAAAGTCATATCCTCCTCCTCAGCTCAAAACCTACAATGTTCTTCATCTCACAGGAGAGGT
Source organism: Marmota marmota marmota (assembly GCF_001458135.2). Taxonomy (NCBI): domain Eukaryota; kingdom Metazoa; phylum Chordata; class Mammalia; order Rodentia; family Sciuridae; genus Marmota; species Marmota marmota. The sequence continues at coordinate 38,437,758 of NW_026000026.1, forward strand.
TCATACTCTTTTAATGGCCTACAAGACCTTCAAATCTGATTCCAAGATACCCTTTTGCCCTCTATTTTTTGCTTCTCTACCCTCTCCACTCCAGTTACAACGTTATTTCTACTAATCCTCAAACACAATAGATAAACTATAGTTTCAAAGCAACTCATGTTATTTTCTCTGCTTTCAGTCTTCCTATGCATGGCTCATTCTCTACTTTCTTAAGTCTCTGCTCAAATGTTTTTCTTGTTTGTTTATCATCTGTCTCCCCTCACCAGAATATAAGATCCACGAGATCAGGTGTTTGTGTATGTCTTTCACACAGATGTCTAGAATAATTTCCTGTATAATAACTAGTGCTCAGTAAGTATTTGATGGGTTAAACTATGAAAGCTGGGGCACTGAAGAATGTTGAGTAGAATAAAAGACCAGATATCCTTTTCTCATTAGTGTCTATTAAATTAGACTCAGCTAAAAAAAAAAAAAAAAAAAAGAGGCCTTTTTTTGTGATGCTGGGGATTGAACCCAGGGCCTTGTGCATGTGAGGCAAGCACTCTACCAACTGAGCTATATCCCCAGCTCCTTTTTAGGAACACATTGTTTGTTCATGTTCTAAATAAAATTCCATAGGTATTATTATTATTCAGCTTGCATTATCTACAAAAAAAGTATTGCCATGCATATTAATTGAACTATTAATACAGATAAGGTTATGTAAGAAATAAAACTGATATAAACTTCATCTATAGGTATATCACAAACTCACTGAGGCAAATGCATTGATGAAAACCTAATATGTTAATTACATGCATAACCTTATCCACTAATTAAAGTGAGTCAAGAAGGATAACTTTAGCAGCACATGGAGATAGGAGATATTACTTTGCATACATCAAATTAACAACTTATAATTAACATTTTTATAATTTACAATTCTAATTAATAAGGTATTATTACAATTCCATAGGAAAATATATCAATAAAAAGAGGAGTTCGTTTCAGTTGTTATACCCAATAACCTGTTATCTCCCCTAATAAGTTATACTTCAGGAATTAAACTCTTGTTATAAGTTTGTATAACCCAATGTAAAAAGAAAAAGTTTAAATAGTTTGAACTAAAATTTCTTTTAAAAATCAAACCAAACAATGATTAAAGGTACTTATTTTTCTGAAAAATTAAGTATATTGGAGACTCAAGCAACAGAAGGACCAAGGAATGACATAATCTCATACTGACCCTCTGTGGTTTACTAAAGTATAACAGCAGAAAATCAAACACACAAATCCACCAAAACACACAAATGCCATAAACCATACTTTGAGATTTATAAGGTGCCTTATAAATATCTTAAATTGAATAAGAAAGGAATTAGTCCCACTTTCCAAATGAGTAAACTAATGTTCAGAAAGATTAGCTCAATGATCTCATATGATGTAGAGTATGTAAAAGACCCTTTATATTTTTATACTCACATGTACACATATGCATGTATATAATAAGGGTTCAGGTAATCCAGGGGCTTTCAAAAATATTACAGTGTAGAATGTTTAAAACATTATTGTAAATTGAGGTGTTCACTTGTCTATTTGAGAAAGTTAATTTTTCTCCACTCAATTACAAGAAAAAAGAATATATATACACCCAAGAGTGATGATAATTCCATGACACTGGCACTCGTGCTGATTGTTAAAGGCATTGTAAGCTGGTATATCACTTTTGGAAAGAAATTTGGCAATAACCTCAAGATACAAAAAATATTCATGCCCTTTATTTCTATTTCTGGGAAGCTATCCTAAGAAAATAATTCAGGATATAGAAAAGCTATAGATTATTTATAACATCCTAGACACTTGGCATGTGAGACTTAACATTTGAGGTTTTGACACTGGTAGTTTTAACAGCTTGTGAGAGAACCACAGGTTGATCTACAGCATATGTGCAGTTACTATGTGAGGGAGGAAGTCACATAACTAACTATAAGTTAGCTTGACTGCCAGCATCTGCTTCTCGCTGTGGCCTGGTTGTTCTCTACTAGTCTTCACATACATAAAAGTAGTTCTAGTGCAAGGGAAAAAAGAAAAAACATCTGTGCAAAAAAATCAAGTTGTTCAAATTAAAAGGCAAAAAAAAAAAAAAAGCAGCAAGCCAATTACTTGGCTAGGGATGAAAGTGAAGAGATTTAAGAAAGGACTGATATTTGTGGGTTTAGAATCAACCTGTCATTTTTCTTTTCAATTCCACATATCTATTGTAGTGAAAGATTACAAATATGGCTAAACAGAAATAGTAAATTCAACAGCAATCTGTCTAAGCAGTGGTTGAATACCAGTAGTGGAATTATAGATGATAATTCATTTTACATTTTCATTTTATTAATATTACATCCACAAATGAAAAAGTTCAGATAAAAAGGTACTACTAAATAGAAGAGGGAACAGTTCCCATTTTTACTTCATGAGGTCAGCATTATCCTGATAGCAAGGACTTTTCAAGACAACTACAGACCAAAAGTTCTCATTAACATGGGCAAAAATTTGTATTCATGAATTCTGCATGCATGGATTCAACCAACTCTGGATCAAAAATATTTTCTTTAAAAAACTGTGTCTGTATTAAACATGAACAGACTTTGTTTCTTGTCATTATTCCTTAAACAATACAGTAAGACAACTATTACAGAGCATTTACATTGTATTAGGTATTATAAGTAATCTGAAGGTTAAAGTGTGCCCGAGGATTTGCGTAGGTTACTTGCAAATAATAGACCATTTTATTCTATAAGAGACTTCAGCATCTGTAGATATGGGTATTAATGGGGGATCCTGGAACCAATTCCCCAAGGATACTGAGGGAACAACTGAATGTAAACAGCAGAAATCTGCAAAAATGGTATCAGTTGCAAAAGCACATGATGATTGCCCCAAGACTACTGGAAAAAAATATAATGTGAGTGCTATAGAACAATTCCAGTTTATCCTAGCTTTGACATTATTTTAATTAGCATTATTCTAGTGTTGTACTACTCTACTACTCCATATTTCTTTATTTACATAAAAAATTGTGATAAAAGACTATATATATAATACATGTTATATGTTAGTGAAACCTCATGAATAGGATAGGAGGGATTATGGGAGAAAAGACCACTTGATAATTACATATTTTGAAAAGAAGTATATGAAGTAATTTCAGATCACATTGTAACTAGATTCAAGTTTCTATATTCTAAGAGTACAAGAGTCAGGCCTAGGAAAAGTCTTTCATAAATGGGCAGTAATAATTTATAGTTAATAGATCAAAGAAACTAATTAAGAGTATGTTTGTAAGAGTCTAAAATGCTAGTCCTGAAGTAATAAATGCCACATTAATTTCCTCACCAAAACAGTTCTGAAAAATAAGATTTCTAAACTTGCATTTCCAAAGAAGAGTTGAGTTCTTTACCTTTGTATCTAAAATGCACTCAAAACCCTAAATAAAGAAAAAACAGAACACATTTAGTATCTAATTTTTACCTGGAACCCACTTAATCTCCATTTCCATATCATTTTCTTTGCCTTTCTTTTCTTTTTCTTGAATAACTTGTAAGAGCTGTCTATATTTAGCAATTTGTTCTTCATCATCCTTCTGAGTTTTCTTTGTTTTTCCATCTTCCACATTGACTCTATCATCACCTAACAGAAAAATCAATATAATTTAATACACAGAAACAATTCATTTCTAATTCCAGTGTTTAGATCTCACAGTTACTCCAGCAATTTTCTAAAACAATGTTATCAGACATACACAGAATATATTTTTAGGTTTTTTTTTTTTTTTATCTTTTTAGTTGTAGATGGACACAATATCGTCATTTTTACTTATTTATTTTTATGTGGTGCTGAGGATTGAACTCAGTGTTTCACACATGCTAGGCAAGCGCTCTACTAATGAGCTACAATCCCAGCCTCGCAAGCACAGAATATTGAAATCAGACTTCAACTTCTGACAAGCAAATGAATTAAATGAAAGACTTAGGTCTTATGTATAATAAAACTCAGCTGCAATATAAGGTAGCAGTGTTATAGCAGTTTACAAGTTAACTGCCCTTTTTTATCATATTTTAAAATAATTCTCTAATTATACAACATCCGTACACGTCTTCTCTTCCTTTTAAGCTGCAAGTTAATAAGAACTGCAGACAGCGGACTTTCTGTCCTTTGCCATCCAGTACCTTAAAAAATATTCTAATCAAATGTTCTGAATATTTTGGACTGAATTTGGTAGATGGATTTAGCTTCTTAGGCTGAAGAAAAGAGATGAAAGAAGTTATAAAATCCAAACCTAAAAACACTAATTTCTTTCCATTTGACTGTAAGCAATCACACTTACTCTAAGGATCTTGTTAATTAATTTACTAATGATAAAAACAAATAAATTAGGAGTTAATTCAATTAATTTCACTGTGTGGAAAAACATTCACAATTCCATTTCCTACTTTCATAAAAATAGTTCGAATACAAAGGAACAGTATAAAATTCATGGGCAACAAATATCAAAGAAAACTAATACATGAAGTTTGTTTGTTCTACATTTCCACTGTAATTCTCCAAGTCAAAAACATAAATTAGGAACTTGGGTTTTAATGCAAAACATACAAGACATACTGAATTGACTAAATGTCCCTAGTAAAGGAAAATTTAGAAGCAGAATAATGAAATCCCTTCCTTTTAAAACCTATGGCTTACTGTTCACCAAAAACGTTTGACATTACTAAGTAGATACCTGTGAAACATCAGTGTGAGTATACTCCTTACGTATTAAAAAAAAAGTGATAAGGAAAAATTGAGTAATTTTATATATGTGTGTGTGTGTGTGTGTATGTGTATTTTTTTTCCCTCCCCTCTAAAAGAATAAAAAAATGGCAAAATGGCAGAGGACATTCTTTCCATCCTATCACACATTTTTACTCAAACAGCTGAAGTTCATTTTTTTCCTGTTGGTGCCACAATAATAATGTTGGATGGAATTCTGTCATGAATCCTGTAATTCAATGGATAAAACATCAGGAACACATTAACAAAATGGCAATGTATTTCTTTCTATTAAAAGCTTACTTCTGAAAACATAATTGGAAGCAACCTCCTTCCAGGTTGAAATTTTAGTGGTAAGACTCTGATGGCTTACTTTAAATTGATTTTTTCCAGCTCTAAAATGTGGAATAACTCATGTAGGTCTGGTTTTCCCCCCAATTCAAGGACAATACTTTGTGAAAGTCTTAGTACTATATAAGTAGTTTTTTTAAAAAATTTAAGAGTAAACTACTCTCATAAACAATAATCAGGAGCATCTAGTAACTCGAAAGCATTCAAGTATACTAATGTAGCTATCAGAGGAAATAAATTAAAGATAAAAGTAATTTTACTCTCAATTGAAATACTGATGAAAAAGGCACACCTTAAAAAATTTAATAAGTAGTATATTTCAAATGAACAGGTATTAATCTTTAAAGTTTTAAGAAATAAAAATATATAAGGCAAGGTAGTATACTGATTAATTCATGTACATTATTTCAATCTTTCCAACCATGAGCCCAGTATTGTGATGATCTTTCTTTCATAGATACAGAAAGAAAGAAATAGGGAAGACAGTTAGAAAACTTAATATATGTTATTTCACTATGTGGTGAAGTCAGGATTTGAAACCCATAAAACCCAAGTTCTTAACGAGAATGTACTGACAAATTAATCTTTATTTATTCATAACATTATGTATCTTAATGTCAATCATGTCATTTAAAAATTTAACTCAGGAGGAGGGGGGAAGATGGCGGCGAGGGGAGTGCATTGCCCCCTTGTGCTGCTTCACTGTGTGGGAGTATGACAAGTCAGGACGGCTAAACGATATCTTGTTAGGAATTTCCAGCAATAGTGGGGTGCTCCGGAACCTGGAGGAAGGATTTCCATCACACGAGGATCGGCTACGGGGACTCAAACGCGAGAGGTTTGTCGCACGGAGGGTAAC
>NW_026000026.1:38446473-38555428 GCF_001458135.2 Marmota marmota marmota
AAAGGCAGCGGAGCACAATAGTCACTAGTATGGCAATATGTAAATCAATGGATGTGTAACTGATGTGATTCTGCAATCTGTGTATGGGGTGAAGTTGGGAGTTCATAACCCACTTGAATCAAAGTGTGGAATATGATATGTCAAGAAATTTGTAATGTTTTGAACAACCCACAATAAAAAATTAAAAAAAAAAAAAATAAATAAATAAATAAAAAATTAAAATTTAACTCAGTTTTCCCATACCAAAGAAACCTACTTGAAAAACTTGGATCCAAACTTCACAAATATTCATGGAATATTATATTTTCCCTGTATTTTAGAGCTGAGATAAGAAAAACTATCCAGAATTTTCAGAAAAGTGCTAACTGTCTAAAAGACATACAAATAAAAAGAAAATATAAATAAATATATGTCTCTCCACATTTATCAGGGAAAAGGACATAAAAGTTATTTGTAAATAGCACAGCACTAAGAAATAAAATGTTCACTTAGTTCTTCAGAATGCCAAAAAAATAAATAAGCAACAGCCACTGAGGCCTTAAAAATATGTGAAGTCTTTTGTGCCCAACATAACTACCATTGCAAATTATATATTTTCAAAGACTATTAAATACTTAAGCAATTATGTGGTTTTATTACATGATGTCTCAACAAATAAACTAGAATGATTAAACATGATTTTTCCATTCTATGTATGGAATACTATTCAAGACTAGTATTTTATGAAAAACTTTTAAAAATGAAGCATTATATTCAAAAGTCTAAAAGAAATAGTAATAGACCAATCACAGGATCTAAGAAAGTCAAGGCTTAATGGCTCCATGTTAAAACTAAAGAAGCATTTTTGCATTTATTTATCAATAGTCTATAAAAATAATATATTATGCAAAAGGAAAACCAAAAAGCAAACTATAAATTATTAAGTTAAAAGATACTCATTTTTGCTAATTTAAAATACTTATCTACATGTTTAACATTTATGGTTCTTCACTTTCTATCAGCGCTAATCCTCTTACTCATAATTTTTCATAGTTGGGAATTCTTCTATTAGATAAAAAGAATGAATATGTGAAGGGATCTGGCATATGTTACCAAGCAAAATATGACATGAAATTACAACCAAGCAATCAAAATTTTCAAAGACAGATCTAATACAGGAAACATTTATTTGGGGCTTTGGTTATTTAAAGCACACAGCATTTATGATTTAAAAGTAACCATTAACCATATCAATCATCAAAAGAAAAATCTTAAATGAATCAAAATAATCTGAGAATTTTTCTGTTTCTATAAGGCAAAGTAGGTACCTGAGATCAATCCTTTCACTGAAAACATAAAGTTGGATGAAATATTTTTAAAATCTTTTAAAAAGCTCTAGAAACTTAAAAAAGAAAGAAATGTTTCAACCAACTGACAAGTTAGTGAAGAATTACCACATCAAAATTAAGAAAGGAATACTGGAGAGATGATCCCAGTGTTAAAGACTCAGTTTACTCTGAAAGCATTTCCTACTTCTTGATCCATAGAAGCCTTAAAACTTGGAGTAATGTTTTAAGGTCCTAGACTGAGAAAAGTAAATGAAAGTTCACTCTCTTAAGAAAGATAACCTCATGTCAGATATTAAACCAGCACACAAAGATAACAAGGCCCACAAGTAAATAAAGATAAATATCTTGTTAAAAAAAATAGTAGCCAATGTAAAATATATGAAATATTGAAACTGTCAGACTATAAAAACATGCTTACTACTTATAGAAATAAAAGAATATGTTAAAGCTATCTGCAGTGAGTATAAAACTTATAAAAATAATGTTGTTGACAGGAAAAATAGGGGAAAAGGACTTCCAGAAGTTGAAATATATAATAACCAAAATTAAGAACTCAATGGATAGATCTATTAGCAGATTCAACACTGCTGAAAAGACAAGCAGTAAATTGGTTAAAAAAAAATCCAAAATGCAATGGAAACAATAGGTAAAAAATTTATTCATTTATTTTTATGTGGTGCTGAGTATCGAACCCAGTGCCTCACACATGCAAACACTCTAGCACTGAGCTGCAACCCCAGCCCCCAAAATTTACTAGATAGAGAAGACATAGTGAAAAGCTCTAATACATATTTAGCAGTACCAAAAGGGTAAGAGAAAAATCACCTGAAAACATAATGGCTGAGAATTTTCCAATACTGATGAAAGATACCCAATCATAGGTTTAGGAAACCCTACAAACCCCAAGTTCAATAAACAAAAATTAGTCAGCTTTAAGAAACATCATAGTGAAACTGGAGAAATAAATAAATAAAAATTAAAAGCGACTAGACAAACTTTTAAAAAGTCTAAAAAGGTAGCTGATTTCTAAAAACAAGACAGAAGATAACAGAATGTAGTTATCAATGTGGCAGTGGAAAGGAATGCCAACTTGGAATTCTTTATAAATGAAAGCAAAATAAAGCTGTTTTGAAAGACAAACTAACCTCAACAGTTTGACACCAGCACACACTACAGGAAATTCTGAAGGCATATTCAAGAAGAATGAAAATGATCCCAGATTTAGAAAGAAAAAAAGAGCACAGGAAGAGGTGAAACTTAAAGGTAGTACAAAATGGCAATATTACAACCTGTGGTATTTAAAAATAAGTAGCATTACAACACATGATGATAATATCAAACTTGTTTAAAGATTACTACATTATTCTGGAAGGCTGGGATTGTGGCTCAGTGATGAACTCTTGCCTAGCATGTGAGGCACTGGGTTCGATTCTTAACACTAGGTATAAATAAATTAATAAAAACAAAATAAAGGTTTAAAGAAATATTGCCTTTATTTATTTATTTGTTTTTTTCAGTACTAGGGATTAAACCCAGGATGCTCTACTACTGAGCTATATCTCAAGTCCTCTTAATTTTTTCTTTTTTTGAGACAAGGTTTCATTGAGTCACTGAGGCTGGCCTGGAACTTGCAATCCTAGTCAGCCTCTCAAGTTGCTCACAGTACAGTTGTGCACCACCATGCCTGGCTTATTTTTGCCTTCAGACTTCAATAAGTTAAGTCTGCAAGTCTTAATTTCAGAAGTGAATGTTCTAAACTTATTGAAATAAATGTTATGTAAAATATATTCAATTAATCCCCAATCTCTTTGTTTAAAAAGGAGGATTAACACAGCATTTTACAAGTTCATTGAGAGACTGTATAAATATACAAATCACCACAAGTCTAAAAGGCCAGGTCTCTTTGTAAGGCTAGGGTTTTAAATAAAATGCTTATGGTTAAAGAAATTCAGGCTAAAAAAAAAACACTTAAAAAAATTTTTTTCAAACACTATCTAAAGACGTATCTAATACTATAAATATGAATATGCTTTGCAGATGGCTTAAGACTCTCCCCTTTAAATTACTGCTAAGGATATATTTCCATGACAGTTACTAAAAGATCAGCAAGTACCTTGTATCTCCTCCTCTAACTCATCCTCATCTTCACTAGAGGAAGCTAAATAGGCTTGAAAATCCATGTCCAAAAGCTCTTCCTTTTTAAATTTTCTGTTGAGTGTTGTGATCCTTTCATGATCAGTCTCATCCCAAGTTATCTCCACCTTTACCAATGAAAACAAAATAAACAAATATGGAAATGTCAACAACTCACACTTGTTAAAAAATAAGAATACTGTTATTTTGGATGTTTAACAGTTGTAAGTTAAACAAGTAAAGATATGCTAAAACAAATATATGAATGACACGATTAATAAACAGTGTTCTACCTGTGGCAAGGGAATTAGTTTTAATGAACTTATATCATTTCTTCCCTATTTCTCTGCTACAGGCAGGATACTCCATTATTTGAAGTAAAAATCAATGTTGCACAATAAGTTTGATGGAGAAAACCAAAAGCTGAATGTTTTCCCTGATAAGCAGATGTAGATCCATAGTGGGGGTGGGACGTAGCGGGTGGGATAGGGATGAATGATGGGACTTTGGTTTGTGCAGAGGAGGTGAGCAGAGGGGTGGGGCTGTGGGGATGGGAAGGACAGTAGAATGAAACAAGACATTATTACCCTATATACATGTATAATTACACCACTGGAGTGACTCTGCACCATGTATAGCCAGAGCAATGAGAAGTTGTGGTCAATTTGTGTACAATATGTCAAAATGCATTCTACTGTCATGTATAACTAGTTAGAACAAATAAAAATTTTTAAAAAAAGATTCAGAATTATCCCTACTCTGATAATTAAGTCTATTGCTGGAACTAAGATAAATGGTAATGATACAGTAAGGACTAAAAAAAATCAAGACTTGATGGTTAGCTAAGGCCACTACTTCATTTTGAAAATAACATGACCTTACATTTTATGTGACTGAATTTTTCAGACTTTACTTTCCACACTATAGTAGGGTTTTACTATACTCAGTAACTAAATCAATACCATATAGTTCCCACTGCAGGTGGCAGATATAGACCTCCTTCTGCCACTAGCCCCTTCTTGGAGAGTACAGGAAAGGCAAAGGGAAACCATTGTGGCTGCTGCAAAGTAAAGCTGTGGGTAGAGGTTTAGAGTAAGGTAAACAGAAGAAATCAGTCCACTAAGCAACAAACTATTTCAACACACAGAAATCCTTTGGCTGTTTCTTATTAAGTATTAATGTGACAACTAACAGTCCTGAATTATTCTGCTTCTGTTTTGTTTTTTTTTTTTAAATTTTCAATTATGCTAGGTGCAGTGGCACCTGCCTATACTCCCAGTTACTCTGGTGGCTGGGCAGAAGGACTCCAAGATTAAGGCCAGCCAGCACAATGTAGCATGACCCTATCTCAAAATAATATTTTAAAAGGCTTGATGGTACAGTCTTTGGCTGTATGAGGCCCTGGGTTTAATATCCAGTACTGGGGGGTGAAAGGGGGTGGTTTGACATTATCAGCAGAAAATGTGCTCCTGTTGTAAACTTTCACTAGCTTTGCTTAACTGTCATTTGAGGAAATCTGTTACTTTCTTTCTCCTATTCAATAGGCTATTAATAGCTAACATATTACTTATTAAAAAATTTAGCTGTTTGGGGGAGTATTTTTAAGTGGTGCTAGAGATCAAACCCAGGGCCATGCTAGGCAAGTGCTCTACCACTGAGCTATATTCCAATCCCAAAGAAACTGTTTGACTAAGAGTGTGGGAAAGACAGAAGAAAAGAAATATTAGCAGGTGATTGACTCAGGCCTAAAGGTATAACTAGAATCCAAAAACAGGTTCAAACAGATGTAGTAGATAACATAAGCATACTTATGTCTCATTTCTATTTGTACTTGAGCATTGAAATGTTGATACTTTCCATTTTTCAAGATGCTGTAAGTAAATAATACACAAATCTCTTCTTAAAAGCTAAGAAATACCGTTGATGTTCCCATTGCAGCAGATGTGAAATACTTTGGTTTATATGCTGTTAAATCCACTTCTGAGGCTACATCCTTGGGCTCATCATCAAAAGTAATACCATCTGGTATAAACCTAAGAAGCAAAAATAAATAAATAAATTTATTTAAACATATGTTTCAGTGATAAACAAGCAGCATTCAGATTCTCAACTAATTAGTTGTAGTTTATACATATAAACAATATTAAAGTTTCTACAGAACACCCATGCAGAAAAGGCAAACAGTGTTAAAAATAACCTAGGTATAAAATTTCTAAAATTCATAAATGAGTGAATACTTATATAGATAGAAACCTTATATTTAGGAGCCAGTTAATACAAGTGCAAACACACATGGATCCATCATGTTTCACAAAGACCAGACTACTAATAGCAGTCAGTAGCTTGCTTTATGATACTCTTGAAGATCAAACAGAATTATTAATGGTAAATGTTCTAAATATAAAGTATCATGCCCATTAGGTATCACTAAAAATAAGGAAATGTTTAAGGTTGATTCAAGACCAAAAACCTTAACAAAATTATACTACAATTTCATTTCACAAATAAGCAGCTTTTAAAAGTAAATTAGCTGGTGTAATTTGACAATTTTTAGGCTTAGGCTAAGGAATGGGGAAAAAATGTACAGAGCTAAGAAATCCATTATATTTAGGTTTCACAATTTATATAGGTGAGTGTTTACACATACATATAAAAAGCATGTGCTATACATTTTATTAAAAATTATTTGGGGGGGGTAAACGGATAATTAAGATTTATTAGGTTTATATAATAAAGTGTACCTTTCTTGACAAACACTTTAGTATGTAATACCATTCATTTACTGAAACAGCATTTACAGCAGTTCTATCCAACAGAATATTTCTGTGAAGATGGCAGATGGTATCTGCTCTGTCCAAAATTAGTCCAGTTGCCTGAGCAAGTTTAATTTTAAATTTTTATATTAAACAAATTAAAATAACCAGATTTGACTAATGGCTACTACATTGGACAGTGCAGATCTAGAGATAACAGTCTATTAAGCAATTTCCTTTGCTCCTTCTTAAATGCTTTTTTTTTTTTTTTTGAGTTACTTCATCTGCTCCCAAGCTCTAAAAGAATTGCAAAGATATATCATCACACAAATACACCATCTTAAAACAGACATTTAATGTGTTTAAAAGCGCATAAATGTGGGAATGATTTCACTTTCTTCGGGGTGAGGTTCTATATGACAATTCAACCACAAAAAGCAAATAATTCTTCTAGAACAAAAAACAACAAAAAGTACCACCAGCTCAAGTATTTTACTTCTTATAATCATGCTGTGCTGTAAGATGTTGTTGGTATGACACACACTGAATTACCTTAGATCTATGAAAGAACAGCTACTTTCAAATTCCAGGCCATCACAATCCTCATAAATTTTACTTGCAGTTTCAGGAGAATCACAATCTACTACTGCATAATAGTACTTCAGTCGTTTGAACTGATAATCCCTTAATTTTTCTCTAGAGGTCCTAAAGGGAGAAAAAAAAAATCATTAAACTTACTTATATAGAAACACAGAAATCTATCTGCCTTTAAAAAATAAAAATAACTATTTTAAGAAAAATATATTACAGGTTGGGTGATGGCTCAGCGGTAGAGTGCTTGCCTAGCACGTGTGAGGCCCTGGGTTTGATCCTCAGCACCACATATAAAATAATTAAAATAAAGATATTGTGTCCAACTACAACTAAAATAAATATTAAAAAAAAGAAAAATAATTACAAGCTAGCCTTCAATCAATATCTCTCCTTTATAACTTCTCCTTTATGAACATTAAATATTTAAGCTCAATTTAAAAATTTATTATCTAGAAAAGGAGTGTGGAAATTACATATACTTAACAATCTTAATTTTATTTCTAGAATACATATTTTGTTCTTTCTGCTACCACACACACTCTTTTCAAATAAATCCACTGGACCAAACCACCACATTATAAAATATGCTTGGAAAGCATTAGCTGTATTACAAAGAAATTCCTGATCTTGCAAAATGTTTGCTCCAGATCCATCTGTCTTCAAGTCTAAATAGCTTTAAGTTTAATTTCATATAATAGCATGTTCTTTGAAGGTTTTCATATGCCTCTCTTCCCACCAATCTATTTAATCACCATTTTAATTAAGTGTACATATAGCTCCACCTAGTGACTTTTTAAAGTTATCTTAATTTTTTTCTATACTACCCACTGTATATTTTAAAATTTTTCTATTTAATCTCAAGTAAGAAAACTTCTTAAAAAATGTTTATTTAGTATTATTATTTTTTTAGTTGTAGTTGTACACAATATCTTTATTTTATTTATTTATTTTTTATGTGGTGCTAAGGATGGAACCCAGGGCCTCACATATGCTAGGCGGACACTCTACTCTACCACTGAGCCACAATCCCAGCCCCTCAAGTAAGAAAACTTAAATAATTTAAAGGTAAATAGTTTCAGTACAACTTATATAGAAAGTAACATCTCAGAAAAAACGCAAAACTTACTAATTCAGAGTCATGAGGGTGGGAGAGACTTTAACTCAGTTTAATCATGGAATGTTTTTCAAGAATTGCAATATTTCACTGGGTTAAGTGGCACTCTCCTGTAATCCCAACCACCTAGGAGGCTGAGGCAGGAGAACTGTGAGTTCAAAGCTACCCTCAGCAACAGCGAGGCACTAAGCAACTCAGTGAGACCCTGGGTCTATATAAAAGACAAAATATGGCTGGGATGTGGCTCAGTGCCCGAGTGCCTCTGAGTTTAATCCTGGTACCACCCCCCCAAAAAAAGAATTGCAATATTTCCAAGAATATATAAATATATGCACAAAATGTTGTTTGAATAGTGTACCACTTCTGACAGATTATAATCTGTTTTATAAGACCTGTTTGAATCATATATGGTTCAAATGTAAACTTTAGTCCTATGAAAGTAACCAGAATTTTAAAATAATGACATGAATTTATAAGGCTTATGTTCTATAGCAACTTAGTACCAGTCTTTTTCAGGGGCATCTTCAGGAATACTTAGTAACTCTACTGGTCCTTGAACTTGTTCTTCTTTCATCCTTTCTTTTCCAAACTCTGAAGGATATATCTAAACACAAAAAATAAGATGGATGTAATTTTCACATTCCTTCCCATACAATATGTAGACCCGTCAAGGTCAAGAACTTTCAGAGTCACAACTTTACTCAATGAAAACAGCAATTCACTTTCCAACTCATTATAGGAAGGTAAAGCATCCCAAGGAATTTCCTTTAAATAAATCACCTTGGCTAAAAAGTAACAGACCTGGGGCTTGAACAAAAATTGAAAAAAAAAAATAGTATTTCTTCCACACACCACCTTGAGCAAGATGACTCTAGGATTCAACAGAAAAATTAAGAAATGCAAAATAAGGTTCTAAGCTCAAGGAATTTTGAATAAAACATAAGAAAATGGGCTGGTTAAACGGTTTAAATAAAATAGAAAGACATAAAACATAACAAAATCAACTTTATAATATCCAACTTATTTCTGTCATACTGTTTATCCAATGTGTTCTTTTAAAAAAATTATTCAAGGGCTGGGACTGTCGCTCAGTGGTAGAGCACTTGCCTAGCATGCGTGAAGCACTGGGTTCGATCCTCAGCACCACATAAAAATAAACAAATAAAATAAAGGCATTCTGTCCACCTACAACTACAAAAAATAATAATAATAAAATAAAAAACCTTTCAAATACTAAAGAAAAGAACTGCTGACACTCTTACCATATAAATTAAATATAGTTTGGGTATAAGAAAAAGAATTTATTTTCACTGGTATTTTTTTTTTTAATCTTGGCTACTTTCAGAGTCAAGAAATATAATTATATTAATTTACATTGTTTGATATTGCCGAGCTTAATATACAGTTACCTAATGTTTTTTAAGCTGTCTTAAATACACAATTGACCAACAAGATAATTTGAATTTTTCTTACTACTTTGAGTTTTACCATAATAGGTTGACATAGAATGCATATATGTAGTCACATCTGATTTTTTTTTCTTTTGTAGATCTAAAAACTCCTATTTACCCACCTCCTAGAACCCAAGAATTCGCAAAATATAATTCTTTTTTGTCTTGTTTCTTTGGTTTTATTTTTAATTTTTTCCCATTTGCTTAATGCTGGAGTTTAGCTTGGGTTATTGTAAGGTGAAGATATGAACTAAGTTTTTTATCCAATGACTCGTCCATTTATCTCAACAACAGGTATTCAAGCAGAATGACAATCTCAGCCCCATTCTTGTTTATTCTTCTGGATGACTACTGGCATCCTTTTCTTAACTTGAACTGAGATTTTGATTGAAACTACAATAAAACTATAGAAGTGACATTTAAAAATATTTAAATAAGAGATAGACACATTGGCATACACCTATAATCCTAGCAACTCTGGAGGCTGAGGCAGGAGGATTGCAAGTTCAAAGCCAGCCTTAGCAACTTAGTGAGGTCCTATGCAATTTAGGGAGACCTTGTCTTAAAAATAAAAAATAAATATAAATGTTACAGTAGATGGGGTAGAGAGAGGTGATGGGAGGGGAAGGGAGGGGAAGGGGGGATAGGAAGGGTAGTAGAATACAACAGACACTAGTATGGTTGTATGTATAAATGTGGCTGTATAACCAATGTGATCCTGCAATCTGTACACGTGAAGAAGTAAGAATTCATACCCCATTTGAATCAAATGTATGATATGTCAAGATCATTGTAATGTTTTGAGCAACTAATAAAAAAATAAATGTGAACTACTTCAGAAACTGTATTAAAGACTTAAGTGTGAGCTCCTAACCCTTATAACCACCACAGAAAGTACTATTGTTATATCCATTTGCTAAATGAATAGAGCATTAATTAAGTACCCAAGATCACATAGCATTTATGAGAATGAACCTTTGACATAGGTCTACCATGAAGCAAAGTCTGGATACTTAATCATTACACTGGCTTACCATATTTATCATGTTTTAGCTTACTTCATATAGGTCTTAAAGTACTTATTAAGATAATTCCCAAGAACTTTACCTTTGTTGCCAATGCAATTTGAATTTCTTCCCTTAATTGGTTAATGTCAGTAATGAGGAATGCAAATTATTTCTTAATATTTATCTTATACCATACTGCTTTACCAAACCTGAATTTATTTGGCTTTTAAAGTGTAAACAATCATATAATCCATCAAGAAAATTTTACCTCTTCCTAACACTTCAACCTGTTTACATTAGTTT
Source organism: Marmota marmota marmota (assembly GCF_001458135.2). Taxonomy (NCBI): domain Eukaryota; kingdom Metazoa; phylum Chordata; class Mammalia; order Rodentia; family Sciuridae; genus Marmota; species Marmota marmota. The sequence continues at coordinate 38,457,157 of NW_026000026.1, forward strand.
CATGCCCAGTTGTAGTGGACAATTTCCAGATAAATTATTTTCTATAAAAGAAAAAACAGCCACAACATTTTAAGTCACTGGAGGAAAAAAAAAGTCAAATCTAACTTTAAATATCTAGAAGTTTTACTTTAAAATGAAATTAATTCTCACCTTTACAGAAAATATAACACCTCCTTTAGGTTTAAAAGAATTGAATAGAGCCAGCAAATCTTTTGCCTTTAATCTATCCCAGTCCATGTTGCAAACCGCTAACCGATGTGTGATCTGAGAAAGGAAAAGAATTACGTATTATATAATTTATATTATTTTTAATGGTTGAAAAATAAAAATTCAAAAATATGCTTTCTTTTCCCAAGTTATGAAATTATCAGTAGTTATCTAAGCTGTTTCAACATGTAAAAGAGAACTTCCAGTGAGTTAAACAATAGTAAAACCTAAAAAGAAAAAAAACCTACTTACTTGCTTCTCAGTTCTTAAATTAGAACATGGACATGAAATGATTTTTTTTTTTAAACTCTAAATTTGTCAAACTATCTGTCACCCATGCATGGGAGGGGCCTTATGTGACCCCATAACATTTCCCTAAGGTACAGTAGGTACAGAAGGTAAATTACTAGCTAAAACAAGTATTTTGTAAAAATTTCAAGTGAATTTTAATTAGTTATGTAGAATTTCTTCTTTATCTGCTTGGACAGACATCTTCTAATTTATATAAACATATTCCATATCAAGAAGTTTAAATCAGAATCATGAAAAATATTACTACGTGGTTAGGGGAGGGGGGCAATAGTGGCTTAGCAGTAGAGTACTTGCCTAGCATGCATAAGGCTCTGGGTTTGACTCCCAGCACCACAAAAATACAAACAAAACAAAAACTCCAAAACACACAAAGAATACTATTACCAAAAAAGGTTTTTCAACTTATTTTTTGTGATGTTGGGGATCAAACCCAGGGTTTCATGCATGTTAGGCAAGTGTTCTACTACTGAGGTACACTGACAGTTTCCTTTTCATTTAATTTCATGATATTGATTTTACTATTCATACAAGTTAATTGTAACAAGTTATTCATAAATAATCTTATTCAAAATGTTACCTCATCAGCCCGAGGAGCATCTTTATCTAATTCTCTCCAAGCATGCTCAAAACCAGGCTCTTCTGGAAATAAATCTGCCAAATCATCATCATCTTCAGAACTAGTTTCTACATTTCCTTTACCCCTTGCAAGATCAGGGCCACTGTCACTTTCAGTATCCTCTTCACTATCTTCATCTTCCTTTTGATCATCTTCATTTCCATCATCATCAGCTGAAGAGCCACCACCACCTGTGATTTCATCTTCAGATTCCTCATCACTTCCTATTTCACTAACACTGTCTGAATCTTCCTCCAGAGTGTCTTTGTCAAACATTTTACCATCAGTGTCACTTGCCACTATGAATGGAACTGTTGCAAAATGTTAAGGGAGGAGAAAAGTACACAGTGAATTAAATTGAATCCAAGTTATTGTGACATTTTATACAGTAAAAATAAAACTTCTATGAAAAAATTCAGCCTTACCTAAGTTATTTAATAGAAATTTTAAAATATATCCAGCTCATGCAAATAGACTTTGATATTTATGGCGGGCCTATCTTAGACAATCACTGGCAAAAATGAAGTAATTAATGTCCTCACTGTACTTTGAATGAAGAAGATCAATAAACAGGTATCAAATAAAACCAATCAAACCTATATACACAACAAAAGAAATTACAACTTGGATAAATTCTAAAAAGGAAAGTTATATCATGCTTTCTGAAAACATATAATAGTGGTTTCTAAGTGAGATATAATTAAGCTACTATCTGAAAAATAAATAATCAAATTAGATTAATAGATAAAGGAATTTTGTTATAAACAGCAAAGAAAGCATCTAAAGATCTGCCAGTTGGAAAAAGTCAATAATCCTGTCTGGATTGTGGATAGCAATCAGTTAAGAAACAGATGGAACTAAAGATTCACACAGGAGTTATAATATCCAAAAACCATGCAGAGCAGGTTGGATGGACTTTTTCCTAAAAGAAATGGGAAACCATTGCTATGTTTTCAAAAGGAAACTGTCAGATTTGCATATTGAAGTCACCTTGACTGTTAATGTAGAAAACTGGCTGGAGAGAGTAAAAAGTAGATGTGAAAGGAGCTTTCTGAAGGACAGTACAATACTCTAGACAAGAAATGAAGATAGCATTAGATTGGTGGCAGTAGAATTGTAGAGAAGTGAAGACTTCCGAGTCTGTAAGGAGGTAAAAGTAATGATCAGTGACAGGGGTTTTTGATACAAGGAACAGAAGTTTCAGAAGTGTCAAAGATGAGTTCTGGCTTCTTGGCTTACAGAACCAGGAAGCTAACTAGCTAGCTAGCTAGATGAATAGAAAACTGGAAAATAATTAGTTTTTTTTTTTGGTGAAGGGAGATTATGAATTCAGTTTTGAATATATTAAATATATTAAATTTGAAGTGCCTTTCCAAGAGAAAACATCAATAAATAAGGCTGCTAGTTATTAAGAGATACAGCTCAGAGTTGTGAGATAAAATTGACTCATTCATATGTGGTTAACAGAAATTGTGATTTCGATGAGATTACCTATAAAGAGAAAAATGATAACTTTTTTGCTTTTGAACTTTGTAACTAACTGTTATTTAGAGTCATTGATATATCAAGATGTTTTGTTTAGGATTCCTTTTTAGCCCTCAGGACTAAAAAACCAGCCCGTTCAGGCTTGTTTCTTACTTCTATAAGCAATCACTACTGTGTGTGTGTGTGTGTGTGTGTCTCCCCATACCCTACATAGTTTATTATGTTTAAGTTGATGCTTACATTTCTGCTTACTCATAGACTCAAACCTTGGAGAATTAAAAGCAAATTTAAAAGTTTAAGACTTGGGGCTGGGGCTATATAGCTCAGTGGTAGAGCACTTGCCTAGCATGTGTAAGGCACTGGGTTCGATCCTCAGCACCACATATAAATAAATAAAATAAAGGTGTAAAAAATACAACAACATTTTTTAAAAAAAAGTTTTTAAAAAAATTGTTTTAAAAAAACTGAAACTTGGGGCTGGGGATGTGGCTCAAGCGGTAGCGCGCTCGCCTGGCATGCGTGCTGCCCGGGTTCGATCCTCAGCACCACATACAAAGATGTTGTATCTGCCAAAAACTGAAAAATAAATATTGAAATTCTCAAAAAAAAAAAAACAAAAAAACTGAAATTTGGTTTCTCTTGGTCCTACACTCTTAACAGTATTTATTCATTATCTACTATATACAGAGCATTGAAAAAGGTGAAGGGAAATGAGATGATATGTAACATAATTCCCATCCTTGATAGGTTCATAAATAAAGGAAAAATTTTATTGATTTATGAATCCATGTTTTAAGCCCCAGAGACATTTAAGTTTGTCTGCAAAGAATATTTATAAAAAGGAAGACTTTGCACAGATATCATTTGACTTAAGATTAACTGAATGAAAGGCATTTTGTTAGGAGGGAAGGAAATGGGCTTTGATTTCTGGTTTCACAAAGTACACAGTAATAAAAATAACTGGCTAGCAATTTGAAAAAGAAGGTATTATCATGAGTTCTGTGTAAGGGCATCAGAAGAACATAAAAGTGAAAGTAAGACATTATGAGTTCAGCATAATTCACTTTTAAGCAACACTGAGAAATAAGATAATTATCTAATAATATTTCTCTAGCACCAGTCATTATACCATTTTTATAATTAAAGCACATCACTGAAATTTTTCACTAAATTAACTTTTAAAAGTTAGCTTTATTCTAAATACTCCTGATGTCACAGACGTGATGCAGTGGTTATGTTTTCAAAGATGTTGAAATAATACATAATTACATGAGCCCACAACATACAAATTCTTCATTTTATTTTTATTTATTTAAAAGAATTTTTTTAGTTGTTGATGGACTTTATTTTCATGTGGTACTGAGAATTGACCCCAGGACCTCATACATGCTAGGAGAATGCCCTACCACTGAGCCATAACCCAAGCCCCAAAGCTTCATTTTAGATAAAGTGGGGTTACAAAATAAGTGACTGTCCCTATTCTTCAGATCTAGTAGTTATTATAAACACTACTACTTATTACACTACTTTTTAAAAAGCTGTTTTACCATTTTCTCCCTAATTATATGAATATACACTGCAAAAAAAAAAATTAAGAAAATATGGCTTAATGAAGAAAATTAAGATGATCAGTAGCTTCTCATTCAGAGATTACCCAATGGTTATTTTGGTATATAACCCTCAAAATTTTTCTCAAAGTAGCTGGTGATATTAAACAATCTATTTTTAAAACTTTACACATCATAGATGTTTGTATTACTATAATTTTTTAATCAATCATTTAATGATTTAGGTTAACATTTTTAATTTAAAAATAATGCTGCAATCATATTCTTTGCACATACTTCCTATTATTTACTTAAAATAAATTCTTAGGCCTACAAGTGCTGGTCATGAACACTTTATTTATTTTTGCAGTTGTAGATGGACACTATCTTTATTTATTTTTATGTGGTGCTGGGAATTGACCCCAGTGCCTCACACATTTGAGGCAGGCTCTCTACCACTCAGCTACAGCTCCAACCCCTCGTGAACACTATATAATGACAAATATGAAATTGTAACTCCTTATATTATTTTTTTCCTTATTGACCTTTAAAAGTCCCTTGCATGTAGTACTTGCTGCAATGATACTTGGTGATTAATTAATGAATAACAGGATTGTATATTCAATCATTTAATTCCAGATTGTGGAAACAATATAAATAACGCCAGCAACATGGTGAGGTAAAAAGAGTCAGAAGACATGAATTATAGTTCCAGTTCCATGTGTTTCTTACATAAATCACTTTAACTTGGCTTCTTGATATATCTTTCATTTCTCAAGGTTATTGATAAAATTAAATGAGAAAAGAATTTTAAGAATATTCTGTTAAAACCAATTGAAAGGATTAAAATGATGTTATATTAATCCAGTGCCCTAAACTAACCGGAACCTCAAGGATGCTAGACTACCTTAATTCACAAACTCAGCATCACATCAACCTTGCTGGTCTCAGTCCAATTTTACTCAATTTCAGTAATTAGATTCATATCTCTTTTCTATTTTGCATGAGGTTTGCTGTCTGGTTTTGCTACAAGTGAAATGGGACCCCATCCCAGAAACCCTCATCTCTACTATTTAGAATTCTGCCCACTGCCTAATACTTCCTACTTTCCCAATGTGATTCCTGTCTCAAGACCTTCCTGTCTTTTCCTAATGCCTATCCTCCTTAGGTACTATAATTGTAGCCAATCTGGCTCATCTGTACCACCAATTTTCAGTTACAACATCAACTATGAGCAACATCAATATTTAAAATTTCCTGCTGTCAGAGGCAACACAAAATTTTATTAAACAGTTAACATGTAAATACAAACTAGATGCCAGGTGTTTTCTTACCTAGTTCCTAATAGTCATTTCTATATCTATTACTCTTTTACCTCTTCAAGATTTTATCTAATCACAAATGTTTTTTCTCTTTTTCAACATGAATAATCACAACTTTACTCAAATAGTTCTCTATATGTAGAACACTTTGATCCTCAAACTTAAATCCTTTCCAAACCTCAATCAAAACAGTGCATCTTCTAGCACTTTTTATCTGATTATCACACCTTGAGCAGCCCCTTCTTATGCACTTCCATAGCTCTCTGCTAAACATCTTTTATGGCACTGTTATTTTATTTTGTTCTCTGGTTCTGATTTTCTTCCACTTTAGATTTATGCTGTCCAATATAGTGGCAAGGAGCCATGAATGGCAATTTTGCACTTGAAATATGGCTCATTCAACTTGATATTAGTGCAAAAATAGGATGTAAATGTCATTAATTTATAAAATATTGATTACAAACTGAAATAAATTTTTTATATAACTGGTTAAATATGTTATTAAAATTAACTTCATCTGTTTCTTCTCAATTTTTTAAAAATATTTTTTAGTTGTCAATGAACCTTTATTTTATTTATTTATACGCGGTGCTGAGAATGGAACACAGTGCCTCACACATTAGCGACAAGCACTCTACCACTGAGCTACAAACCCAGCCCCTTCTTCTCACTTTTTAACATGGCTATTAAAAATTCAAAAATTATGCACTTCTGTTGGATAGTGCTATTTTAGACTAGGACCACTTCACAGAGTTTAGAGGGCTGTTATCTGCACATGGGCATCTACAAAGGAGAAAGGGCTGAAATCAAAGCCATCTTTACTCATCAAACCATGTACCCTGCAGAGTGGCTTTGTTCAGGGGAAAACAACCTGTTGCTTCTCTCAAAAGTGTTATCCCCCACCAAACTGTGAGCACTGGAGAGCTATGTGTTCAGAGTATACCTTTTTCTAATTTGCTCGAAGGCATCAAATAAGCTAGCAAAAGCCTTAATATGGGGGACCACACCCCATGTTCTAGCTACCACAAATTAATCACAAATATTTAAAGTAATTAATTAATACATGAATATACAATTCTCCTTACCTTCAGACACATCTCTTATGAAGTGATTACATATTAACACTTTATCTGGTTAGCACATATAGCCTTTACTAATGCCCAACACAAATCAAAATCATTAAGAATGGAATTTCTACATCTGCCTTCTAGCACTAAATAAAAAATAAATCTTGTTATTTTTTCTTTCATAGTTTTAGATTTACATATAAGCATTTAAACATTCCCAACTTACCATGAAAATAACTGTTTACTGTTTTAAAAGATCAATATAAAAATAAACATGATTAACATCAAAGAATCCCTAATTCTTTCCAACCAACCTGATTGTTTTTCTCTTTTTATCTTCGAACAAATGATTTTGGTAGATTTCCCAATTTCAGAGGTGCTTGAGCCTACTGTCCTTAGTTTTCCTTTGGGAAAAGAATCTGCACTACATTCAATGTTTTTTTTCACTTGTGTACTTTTATGTGTAAATTCTTCACTATCTTTTTTGGGACTTATTTCTAAATCTAACTTCTTAAATCTACATATGTTTTTCTTTTGCTGAATTCTTTCAGAATTATCTACATCATTTTTATTTTCAGAATCCTTTTGACTAACTTTTTCAGTTTCTTTTTTTTTCTTCTCAGTCAAATTTTTGGACTTTATTTCATTTTTGGTCTGGGTTTTTTTCTTCATTTTCTTTTGGTTCAGTGCTTTGTTATCTTCATCAGAGAGGTCGGAATCAGAATCTGAAAGGTCATAGAAATGTTTCAAGTCCTCTGTAGTACTATGGTTGATGGGGCGCCCTCTTTTATCAACAGCATAGTTCAATTTAAACTTTTTGTCATGAAACATGGCTCGAAATCTCTTGTCAATTTTGACTTTTCGATCCTTTTCTGGCATTTCCCAAAATCTGGGATCCTTTGAAACTCGTCTAAACCGCTGGTCACTCATTATTTCTTGTTTGGATGACATTTTAAAATCTCTCACTGAACAAATGTTTGAAGAAACCAAATACTAAAAAACAAATAAAACACATGTTACATACATCAATGAAATGTAAATAATATTTAGATATTACTTAATATTTAAATATCAATATCAAATACTTATTTAATATTAAATATTAGTTTAATGTTAAGTATCAAATAATATTTAAATACTTAATATAAATGTTTTTAAAACATTAATTCATAACATATTCTAAGTTAAATGCACATAAAATAAAAGTAAAAAGTCTTATTTAATCTCTCCAAATTATTCCGGGTCATGCAAGAAAATCAAAAACATAAAAATATCCTCTTAGCTATTACAAATCATTTGAAGAAACAAATTTAAGACAAACCAAGCAGAATCTCAAGGTTTTATGGAAGAGGGCAAATGTTTATTAGCCCATTGCACTCACTTAGAATTTCCATATTTTTAGCTGTATATCTATATGTATTATAGGCTGAAAGCTGAGGTAATGAAAAGATTCCCCAGCCTTAATTGGTCTCACTTGTTTCTTCAAACGGTCCCATTTTCTCTATTATTCTTTACCTCCTGCTACTCCCAACAGCATTTAGTACTACAAGGTTAGCTTACTAAGTTCCCTCTTTAAATTCAACCATCCTCCAAGAATCAGGTAAAGTCTCACTTTAATTAGTGGATACCACTTCTTTCTATACTTAATTTTGTGTAGAAGCGACTATGGCCCACATGAGCTGATCCCCCAAAACACTCTAAGAGAGTGTGTGTGTGTGTGTGTGTGTGTGAGAGAGAGAGAGAGAGAGAGAGAGAGAGAGAATGAGAGAGAGAGAGAGAAAATGAACTAGCATTGGTCCCTTGTAAAGTCTCTGATGATTCGGCTTACCCAGTTTTGAGTTTTGCAAACCGTCTGAAGTCATTGATTGTTAAGAGCAAAAACGGACTGATCAAATTGTAAGGTACTGCTTTCTTTCAAAAACGAAGGCCGGTTCTAAAGCTACGGTTTTTCTTAAACTTGAAAAAAAAAACCTTTTTATATATCCCGAGAAAAAAATAAATGTTTCGCTGATGCATTTATGAATTTTAGATACATTATAGCACTTAATGCTCTGAACAGCCTTACGAAGTTGGTACCGTCTCATCCAACTAGTAGAGGTAATGTAATAAAAGCATACAACAAACATCAAATATTCAGAGACCGGAAGTCGACTTGATCTCATCTCTGGATGCGTGCCCTCATCCAGATAGTCCACCCCACCTCTAACGCAGGTACACCAGACTGGACCCAGAACCAACGCCTCCTCCCATCTCCCAATCTTCAGGCGGAACCTACTGGACTGAGGTTCCCAAAAAGCAGCCTTGAAGAGGACTGAGAAGGCCTGAACAGCGAGGACGGAGAAGGAAGAAGCGGAGCTCCCCTCACAAATCCGAAGGGGATCCTGTCAGAGACTGGTGCAGCCGCTCCCGAGCCCTTCTTCTCAAGTCCATTCCCACTCACCGTGTCGTAACTCTCCACAAGCCTCACATGGGACCCACAATCCTCCGCGTGACGCTCCGCCGTAACGGCACGCGAACTGGGCCAAACTACTTCTACATTGACCTCTTTCCGTTTAGTACTCTATGCACCGGCGCAGGCGCAAGACAAAACACGCTGTCCAGTTGCGTCGCAGCTGAAGATGCTGAGACAGGCTAGGCTCTGGCGCCTGTGGCGACGGCCTCCGGTGGCAAGGGTCCCAGCAGCGAACCTTGGCGGCAGAGAAGTCGCTTCCGGTGTGTTTCCCCTTGGTAATACCTCGCCCGGAGCCCTGAATATCTTTGACCGGAATTTGAAGAGAAAACAGAAGAACTGGGCGGCCCAGCAGCCCGAGCCAATGAAGTTTGACTACCTGAGGGAGGAGGTAGGTTTGGGGGACACCGCGGGCCGACAGTCCGAAGCCTGTGATGTTCGGATCCGGGAACTCTCGTTGGGCCTGGATCGACTGGATCTAGTCATGTGACCTTGACCCGCAGCGTGTTCTTCCCGGCCTCTACTGTCACCAAAGAAAGGCTGGACTTGGATATTTTTTTAACGTGCTTTTTCATTCATTCATTCAGCAAAATGTTGCTTGAGTTACCGCCATGGTTTCATTTTAAGGGGAAAAGGCGAGACAGGCGTAGACAACAAGAAATGTAATTTCAGTTAAAGAAGTAAGGTGAGGGAAACAAGTGGTATAGTGCCTGCGTTGGTCTGGCGCGGCGGCTCAGGCAAATTACTTGCCCCTGCAGCGATGGGGCAGGGGAGTGGGGTAAGGTGGGATGAGCCTCAGAGGTAAAAGGAAAGACTATTGTGAAACCCCTGAGTCCGAAAGGACCTTATGGAAGCTTTCAATGAAGTTCCAGTGGCGGAGGTAATGGGAAAAGAGGTCAGGGTGGCCCACGTTATTAGGGACTTTGGATTTTATTCTCTTTCTGTTCCATCCAGTATGGTAAACTCCTGGCCATTGGTGGCTACTAAGACTTGGAAATGCAGCTAGTCCAATTGAGATGTTTTATAAGTGTCAAATAAACACCTGATTTCAATGGCCGAATACAAAAAAAGGACATAAATTATCTCAATTATCTCAATTTTTTTTGAGTACGTTAGTATGATTTTTATAACATATTGGGTTAAATAAAATAAAATATACTAATTTCTCTTATTTCTTGTTACTTTTTTTTTTAAACATGGCCACTAAAAATTTTTACATTACTTGCTTGGTACTCATGATTTTTTTGTAGCACTGCCCTAGAGGAGCATAAGGCCCGTAAGTGGTTTTAGCAGTGGAGTAATGTGATCTTATTTATATTTTAGGAAAATTAAGTTTAGATCTCCTGATTTGTCTGTTCTAGTCTGAGGGACCTCTTTCCCTTGCTGCCTAGGAAGACTGTGGACTGAGTTTATACTGTAATGGCACTGAACTCAGGGATCAGAAGATATTCCTTCAGGGGTGGAGCAAAATTGGAGTCAAGTTCAGTGAGCTTTTTGAAGCTAATGCACCACACGTTAATCAGGCCCCTACTTTGAACACAACTCTGTGCAGTCACTGGCTTGATCAGGTGATTGACAGTGTGTCACTTTTTAGGAAGCCTTACATGAGACAATGCTTAGAGATTGATAGAGTTTATTAGAGAGAAAAGTCAACTGTCAATAAATTTCATCTCTCTCAATTTGTAAGGAACAGTGCAACACTATACTGATTTTACCAGTTACTGGTTTCCTCCTGAAGAGTTCATGGTGGCATGTACATAATGTACTTAAAGATGTGTGTTCCTAATCCCTATTTCCTTCCAAGAAAAGCACCTGGATTACATTTTGAAGCCTTGTCAGTGTGCAGATTTATAATAAATGAGATATGAGAGTTATTTTATAATAAACAAATGCACTGATATTAGGAATGATCTACAAAGTGAATTCCTCTGGGAAAAGATTTGTGCTATACCTCCTTCCTTGCCACTCTTCCTGTCAACAAAGCACATGCACCCATGTTCTGAACTTTCAAGTCCTAATTGCAACTCTGGGATGTTTATGAGGGAGTAAAATGTAGGGAATATTAGACCCCTACATCTTTATTCCTGCCAGATGAAGATAGCCCAGTAAAATGACCTGTTTTAAATTGGAATGAGGATGGGGGGGGGGGTCATTCAGATTTGACTTTTTCTTTCTTTATTTTTATGTGGTGCTGAGGATCGAACCCAGGGCCTCGCGCATGCCAGGCAAGCGCTCTACCGCTGAGCCACAACCCCAGCCCCAGATTTGACTTTTTCTAATTTGCAAATATCTCTCAAAAAATTATTAACTCATTTAAGAGTTCCATAGATTTGTTAGTTTTCATTGTGTCTACTCTTTTCTGTAATAAATCTTAGTTAACTAATTTTTTCACTTTTATGTACTCATGCTAATATATCTGGGCATTAATTTGCCTTTTGTGTCCTGTTACTTTTCATTTTTGTGATCTTTTTTTAAAATATTTATTTATTTGTAGATGAACACACAGTATCTTTATTTATTTTTATGTGGTACTGAGGATCAAACCCAGTGCCTCATACATGTGAGGCAAGCACTTTACCACTGAGCTACAGCCCCAGCCATGCATTTTTGTGATCTTATGGAATGTAAAACTGTAAACACACATACACACACATTCTTAAGAAAGTTTCATCTCGATTTCATTAAATTAACTTCCAAAGAATAATTTGCCTGTTTCTTGGAATATTTTGTGTTCCTATTCAGGATTTGAAATTTTCTTGTTAAAATAGGAAAAGGATAAAGGGAATTACTTATCATCATGCTAAAACATAAGTAACCTATTGATTATGGAATACTGGGGAAAGAATGTTACTTCTCTGTTAAACCTACTTGACATATATACTTCATTGCTTCTTGTAATTTTTCAGGTTGGAAATCGGATTGCAGACCGTATATATGACATATCCAGGTAAGTGATGGTTATTTTAAATTATAATCAACTTTAATTTATTTTACTTTTGATTTGGGTCTCACTGTATTATCCAAGCTGGCTTCAAACTCCTAGGCTCAAATGATCCTCCTGCCTTAGCCTTCTGAATAGCTGGGACTACAGGCACTTTTGGTTAAAAGCCATCCATTAAAGTAGACGAAGGTTGGGTGAATTTATTATATTTGTCTATAAAAAAGGGAATTTTATAAAATCACAAATTCCAACTGTATTTTAGATATATTTTTGCAAAGTAAGTGCCTTGGGATGAATTAATTTTTAAGGTAAAAAAAAAATGCTTCATTGTTTCAAATAGGTCCCCCATTTCATTTATTTCTTTAGTTCCATTATTTTAAAGAGCCAAAAGAAAAACAAAACAAAACAAAAAACTACTGTAATCATTTTGACTGGATTATAGGTCATTTGTGATATAATAAAGGAAACATTAAGTTTTCTACATCCATTTGAATTTACAAACTTATGTCATGGCTGAACAAAGCACAGTTAAGTCTATGAAGAGACCTGTGATTATGCCTAATAGCAGGTCTTAAACATTAAGTATTTGGAATTAAATTGTTAAATATACTTGTCTAACTATCCTTGCATTAATATTTTATTTTTACAAAGAGTGGTTTATTCTCAATATTGATCTTCTGTTGACTTTTAAAAACTTAACTCTTAAATGTCTTTATTTGTGGGATCTGAGACTCTCTTAATAAGTTTATATAATCAGTAATATAACTAATTTAGCTAATTTTTGTTGAATGTTTGTACTGTCCTAATATTTTAAATGCACTATTTCATGTGACACACCAACTCTGATGGAAAGTTGTAATGTTTTCATTTTTAGATGAAGAAAGTGAAATATAGCAAAGTTAAATCAGTGGTGACAGGGCTAGTAAATTGCAGACACAAAATCTGAACTTTCATCTTTCTAATTCTAAAACCTGTGTATGTAACTATACCACATTGCCTATGTTCATAATCAAGATATAGGGCATTAGGTTAAAAATACAGAAAATGACTGACTGTCACCACAGATTCTTTAACTTACTACTGGTGTTCTATAATTTTGACATATATTTTTAAGAAAAATTGAACAGGGACTCTTCTAGTTTTTTAGGGAAGAAATGTTACTAGTAGATAAAGTTTTAACTTTTTGTCATAAATTATCTTAAACATATGGCTTATAATTAAATGTCTATACTGATATAGTATGATATGATATTTTTTAAAGGGTACAACATGGTATGAAGGATACTGTTTTTGCCTTAAGATTCAAACTGACCGAATTAAAATGTTGATTGCTCCTTATTAGTTAAAAGTACCCATGTTGACCTACTTAACTCAGGACACCTAGAACTTTTAATACTTTGAGCCTGATAAATTTTTAGCAAAAATTACCTATTATTAAATGTTTTTATTTAATTTAGCATATTAATACTCAAAAAATTTGAGAAATGGGATAATTACTAAGTCAATAGTATTTCATTGTTAATTTACATTTAATCTCTTCATTCTTTATCTGGATGTATTGTTAAATTAAAACACTGTCATTAAATCTGTTCTTTTAATCCACATCATGGAGCCACCTTGTGGTAAAACTGGTTCTTCATGAGGTCCTGTGAATGAATGACTGGATCAGATAGACTTTTTCTATACAGTATGCTCTCTGGTGGATACAGTTGCAAGGCAAGGCAGAAAAGACAGACCATATAATTTTCTAAGAATTGCATTCAATAAAATGTTTCTACTGAAGAAAAAATTGGTTCTTAATTATTTTATGGACTGTATTATAAAACATAACTCCTGTGTCTTATATTTTAGAGATTTCACCCTTGCTTTGGATGTTGGTTGTGGAAGAGGTTACATAGCACAGCATTTGAATAAGGTATATTTATTCAACTATTTACTTTTAAAAATGAATTGGCTAGGGCCTGGTGTTGTAGCTCAGTGATAGAGTTCTTGCCTCATATGGGTGAGGCAATGGGTTCAATTCCTAGCACCACATATAAATAAGCAAATAAAATAAAGGTCCATCAACAACTAAAAAATATTAAAAAAATGAATTGGCCAATCACTTCAGTTGAATCATATTAAGATTTAGATTTTGTTTATATCAGAATTGCTAATTCATTTTATCCAGTGTTTCTACTTATTATATATATTTTTTGAAAAGCCTATATATATTTCTCTTTGTTCTTAGTTTGTTCAAACATTGTGTTAATTCACAATAAAAATCGGGTGCTGGAGGCATAGATCAGTGGTAGAACACCTTCCTAGAATGCATGAGTCCCTGAGTTCAGTCCCTGGCACTGTTTAGAAAAATTAGATTGACATTTTTATAGAAAAATATGACTAAGCTAAATTTTTTACGTAGAAAGATGTTAATGTCATCAGTTAAAAATCTTTCTTTGTATCTTAATATAAAGAGACTGTTAATATTCATGCCATTTTATTTTGCATTTATTCAAAGCATAAAGACATTCATTTATTCTTTTAGCTGCTATATATAGGACATTGTGCTAGACACAAAGGTTAAGGTGGGATTTCTATGTAAAATTTTCTTTGTAGATAAAAACACACACTTGGGCCAGTGTGGGATGGGAGGGGGTGTTTATGAGACTTCTAAAACACTGTTATTGATAATAGTACATGCCATAGAATCAGTACAGTCATTCAAATGTGGCAGGAGTTAAAGGAAAGGAAAAAATTCGCAGGGATCTTGGCTTTTCAGAGGCACAGAACCTGACATGTTATTTTAAAGAATTTCATAGCATTAGAAGTCAGAGCAGAGCAGAAGGGAAGTTAGAATGCTATGGGATGTGGTACAGTAATGTTTAAGGAAGATTAATTTGAGGATGACATGCAGGAAGAAAAAGAAGGAGAGGATAAAGAAATAGATCAATTAGGAGGCTGCGTTAAAGGTGGTACAGGTATGGGAGATAAAGACCTGCCACCTATTTGGAGGCAGCAGATATACAAGATGGGATATATGAGACCTAGTAAACCTAACAGAACTTGATGACTCACTATTAGAGAGTCATACTTGGATTTCAATGTATATCTGTAGCCCTACTACTTTTTAACCACCCTCACCATTACTTATCAGTCTTAGCTACCATCACGTCTTGCCTAGATATTTTTTTTAATGAATTTAATTTTTATTTTATTTATTTATTTATTTTTATGTGGTGCTGAGGATCGAACTCAGGACCTCACCCATGTGTCACAGCCCCAACTCCATTCCCTAGATTTTTGCAGTAGCTTCCTTATTGGAAGCTTAATCTATTCAAACAGCAAAGTAATCCTTTTAAAATGTAGGTTATGTCATTTTTAGTCCATTGCTCGGAACAGTTGATTTCTCATCTAATTTAGTCATAGTCTAGAGTCCAGTCCATAAAGCCCTCAGTGGTATGGCTTTTTAACATGGCCCTGACATTTCCTTCCATGAGAGGAAATCTTATTTTTAGCAATCCTAGCAACCTTGGTTTGTCATGTAACAGGCCAAAGCTTTGTGCTACACTTGTTCTCTATGTTCTTCCCCAAGATACTCATGTAACTTACTTATTTCTGTTAAGTCTTTGCTCAAATGACCCCTCATCACAGATCCTTTCCCTGACTACTTTCTAAAGTAGTAGTGCACTCACTCTACTCACTTGTTTCCATAGCATTTATTAACCCTGATGTATGTTTGTTTATTTAGTGTCTGTCTTTTCATATTAGATTTGTTCATTTTTGTTCATTACTAATTCTCAGTACCTATAACATACAAGGAAGATATGTTAAATGATAAATGCATGAACAAATGTGAGATAATCTTAAAGTTAAGACTTTAGAGATTGGGAAAAATCAGAATGAAATGCAGCAAGGAGCAAGGGATGATTCCTATCTTGAATATGTTGAGTTTAAAGTATCAGAGGAATATATTATTGTTGAGATCTGGCAAGTAGATGGAAATGGGGGGCTAGTATTGGAGTGTTGAGATTAAGAGCACTGACTTGGAAGTTGGACAGATAGGGATTCGAAATCTCAGCTCTGCTACTTGCTGTTTATATGGTCTTAGAGCAGTTATCCAGTCTTTCTAGACCTCAGTTTCTATAAAATGAGAGCAGTAATGCCTATCTTAAAAAAATAGCAGAAGATCTGAGACAAGGTAATTCTGGCAAAGTAGAGGATATGGTACTTATTTAGAAGTCTCTTTCAGAGATTACAAGCAAAGCCATAGAAATAGGTAAGCTGTCTGAGGCAAGGATGTAGAAAACAACCATTCACAATTGGAAGAATGAGGAAGAGCCAGCAAAGATGCCAGGAATAATAAGAAAGATGAGGTTGTGTGGTTAAGCGATAGAGCACTTACCTAGCATGTGTCAGGCACTGGGTTCTATTGTCAGCACTGCTTATAAATGAATGAATAAAGGTCCAGTGACAACTGGAAAGTATTTTTTTTTTTAATTCTTAAAAAAAAAAAAAAGATAAGTATTTCAGGAAGATGTTGGGGGCGGGATAGTAGAGCTGGGGATTGAACCTAGGGCCCCACGCTTCTACGCAAGTGCTCTATCACTGAGTGATATTCCTAGCCCGTCTCTTGATGTAAGAAGCAGAAGTCCACCCAAACCACTTTAAATGCAGTGACAGTTGTTGCACAGAGTTCTTATTTATTTATTTATTTATTTTAATGTGGTGCTGAGGATTGAACTCAGTGCTTCATGCGTTCTAGGCGAGTGCTCTACCACTGAGCCACAACCCAGCCCCTGCACAGAGTTCTTAAAGTAATTTATGGATCTGGCCAGGCCTCACAAGGAATAGGGACTTTGAAATATCAGTATGAAGGCCTTTTTGTTCTTGTGCTTTCTGGGATTACATGGGTGCTACATGGCCAGAGCTTCATCCTTTTTTTTTTTTCCCTATAGGCCATCCCTAGTTCATTAGTGTATGTAGCCCCAGTACAAGTACCCTACATCAGTGGAGTGCTAACGTGTGGCTCATACCAGCTCAGAAAAGCCATTTTTCTCTTCCCCAATCCTCTGCTCATTGACATTGGGAAATCAGCCATGGCAGAAGTATTTACACCATGGAAATTGACAAATGCTTCAAATAAGTCTCCTGCTAAGAGTCGGGTATTAAGTGTATATCAGAACCCTGAGGTCTTCATGGTCTTCCAACTCAGGGACCTCTGCCCTTCTTTCTAAGACTCTTAGTTCAATTTTCAAGTGAAACAGATAAGTTGATTGGTCTCATTCTTCACCCCTCACAGAGTTGTGCTGGAGCTGGCTCATGAAAGTCAGTTGTGTCCATCTCAGCTCTACACCTAGCAATACCATATTATTAGAATGAAATCCATCATTGTTGGAGTAGTTACAACATGGAAATCAGCAAACAGTACAACTCAGAGTGCCTTTTTTTCTTTTTCTTCTTTCTCAAGAGTCTGTCCTTAACCATTTATCTGCACACTGTTTATCCTCAGGTAATCAGCAGTGATCAGGTAATGATAGGGTTTTGTGGTACAGTATACCCTTGCTACACTATGAGCAGGGAAAAGCAGATGTGGAAGAATTGAAAGGGGCCTGCTTTTCTAGTAGAGGAGGGGATCCTGAAGAAAAAGCACTTAAGTTTCTAGGAGATGCCTAACAGTGTTGGGCTTCAAAGAGGTCAAGTGAAACAGGACTGAGAGCAGCAACAACAAGGTGCTGTGTTGGTGCTTGGGCTATTACTTACCTCCAGAAATAGGTTTACTAGAGCAGTGAAAGGGAAGTCCCAAAAATTATAAAGAAAAACTTCAGTAAGTAGAGTCTGGGTTATAAACCAAATAACTAGAAGATGCTTAGAATTGAGTTTGTTTGTTTGTTTGTTTTTAAGAATGGTGGCTTCTGCCAGTTGTAAGGTGAAGGAAAAGACTAGAAGACAGAGATTGAAGATTGGTAGAGGAGAAAATGGAAGGAACAGGATCCTGGAGAAGAGAGCTGTGTGGAAAGTTTTAATGTGGAACAGATATAGTGTAGTACCCTTTCCTTTTGAAAGGAAGAGAGGATAGGTGAAATAGAGAAAATGAAACCCTTTAAGCCCTAGTACTAAGTCTTTATGTGTAAGCCCCTCTATCCTTTGTAAATTCTTTGAGTAACTATAAGCAGGAAGCTCATCCTGATGTCTGGCATAAGATTATGGAAATTTGTATATTAACCATGGAAAAATTAATACAGAACCCTAACACAGTGGAGTAAAGTAGGGATGTAGGTATTTGCACTTGTGTTCTTTATTTTATTAAATAAAGTTAAATGTACTTAATATAGTAAGCTGCTTGTGTTTAAATGTGTTTTTTAATATGTTATTAAAGGCATTTGTGTACCATACTATTGTTAGACAGAGAAATACCCTTATAAAGCTGAAAAATGAATCTTTTCAACAATTGTTTTATTTGTTACTGCATTTATATATTTGCTTGTTTTTGATCATCTGATCAGCTTTAATTTTTCCATTGCAGGAAACTGTTGGAAAATTTTTCCAAACAGACATTGCAGAAAATGCTTTGGTAGGTAGCTTTTAACACTGTTGATTTCTGATCTCCTGGTAATAGTTTCAGTTCTTTATTTCCTTCAAAATGAAAATAACTAGCTTTTTTTTTTCCTCTTCCTCTGATCATAAATGTGATTCACATGAAGAAGAATTAAACAGTATAGAAAATACAAAAAAAAAAAAAAAATCACCCCTAGTTCTCCCACTCAGGGACAACAACTGGTGACATTTAGTCTGTATCTTTGCAGACATATTACTGTCCCCCTCCACTAATTTTATATGCACTATATTATAACATTCTACATTTTTCACAGAATGTCATTCTTTTTTGTTAATAATAATTGTGTCTGTACTATCTTTTTAAATGGCTACATAGTGTTTCAATATATGAATATCCTATGGCTTATTTAGCTTAATTGCTATTGAAAAGCAGTTATATTTCTAGTTTCTCAATAACTAGCAGTGCAGTGAATATCTTTATGTGAAATAACTGTGTGTGCTCAAATTATTTTTCTGTCTGGAAATGAATTTCTGGTAGTGGAATTTATGGATTCATTGATATTAAGTTTTTGGTTATACTTCTCCAGGCTGCCCTTTAGAAAGATTGAATGATAATATTATTTGAAAATATGTTTTCCTCCTTCTCTGTCTCAACACTGGGTCAGTTGTTTTGTCTGTCAATCTGATAGGCAAAAATTGAAAATCTCTTTTTTCAAAAAAATTTGGGGGGGTGCCTCTCTTTGAGTACTGGTTTAGGCAAACAGCTGTTGGTATCTCTTGGTTATTGGTATTTCTTGTGAATTTCACAACTTGTTTTGTGACATGCCTTCACCTTGTCCTTCATGGTTCTTATTTTAGGTGATTGTAAGAGCTTGTTTTTTAGGAATATTAAGCCTTTATCTTGTATATTGTAAATATTTTCCCCAGTTTGTTTGCATTCTCTATTGCTTTTTAAAAGTTTTAAATTAGCTTATCATCAAATATTTCAGTCATTTCACTTATA
Source organism: Marmota marmota marmota (assembly GCF_001458135.2). NCBI lineage: Eukaryota > Metazoa > Chordata > Mammalia > Rodentia > Sciuridae > Marmota > Marmota marmota. Next base: position 38,476,643 of record NW_026000026.1, read on the forward strand.
GTGACTAGCTTTTGAGTTATATTTAGACTTTTAAAATATCTAAGTATGAACGTATTCACCCATGTTTTCATGTAATATTCTTTATGGCAATTATTTCACTGGAAGCTTCAACTTTCTGAGGTGGTTTTTTTGCGGGGGACGTGGTATGAGATGGGTATCCTGTTTATGTTTTTCTAATCAACTCATCAGTTTTTCTGGCTGATCTTAAATGTCCTTTAAGAAATATTTTTTAATACCTTCTATGTGCTACTTTTTTCCTAGAGAAACTACCAGGGAATATAACATTAACTTTATTTAACAATGATTGTGTTAGCAATTGAGCGTATGTTTTTTTGTTTTTTGTTTTTATCTTAACCTTTAGAAAAATTCCTTAGAAACAGAAATTCCTACTGTCAGTGTTTTAGCTGATGAAGAATTTCTTCCCTTCCGAGAAAATACATTTGACCTGGTGGTAAGCAGTTTAAGGTTAGTAATCCATTTGTACTTTTAAAAAATATGTTACAAATAGATCATTTATGCTTTAATTTTACTCTTATGAGGTAGAAAAAATAGATAATGGAGTAAATTCTTAATCACTTATTTTTAAAATTACAAACCAGGTTGTTTAATGTATAAACTTAAGATTTCTCTGGTAAAGGATTATGGATACAGTACTTTCTGATAGAGATAATATGAGCTAGTTTTGCAGCTTTCTCTTTATCCTCAACTTTCTACAAATGGCTAAAACTTATCTGTGATACAGGGGATTCCTTCCCAATTTAACTTAGTATTCTGGAATTGGTATTGATGGGGGCAGGAGTTTGAAAGAGTATACTGGCCATAGTATTCAAGTATTAAAGCACTCTTATAGTCATTTGGCAAATAAGGGAAAACTGATGTTTCCTCAAACTTTAACTCTTTCTTATAGAAATATAGTCTACAAGGTTATTTTTTTTCTTTGTGTTCTCTACCATGTACCTTTACACTTACTATAAAAAGAAAAAGTACTATAAATATTTTTTGAACAGATTACATGAGGCACTAAGCTAGATGCTTTGGGGAAAATACAAATATGAAATCAGACCAGATCCTATCCTCAAAGAACTTTGAGTTCAATAAAGAAAAGAAAATATTTTCAGTGGCATCTTATTTCTCCTGTGTTTTATAGTCAAATAGATTTTCTTTCAAAGGTTTGTTGTGCTTGTCACATCCAATTTAAACCTTTTGATAACTGTTTTATGGTGACCAGCCATCATAGTCTGCCCAGGACTTTGCTAGTTTTAGCATTGATATTCCTGTGTTCTAGAAAACCCCTTAGTCACAGGCTAACTGGGAGAGTTGATGATCTTTGCTGTTTTCTTGAGTGTGTTGTTGTTTCTTCCTTGTTTGTTTGTTTGTTTTTTATACCTACTGAGCAAATTTAGAAACATACTCACATTCTGTTAGGAAATGAAAAACATACAGAGTCTGTATCTATGAAAAGAACCCTGGACAGAGTCAGAACCCAATTTTCAGCATTAGCTCATTTGCCTGCTATTTGCAAGTAACTAATTCTGTTGCTTTCAGTTTCCCCATAAAGATAAACACAAAGGAGTGGGATAGCTGGGTCATATGGTGGTTCCATTCCTAGTTTTCAAGAAATCACCATATGGCTTTCCAGAGCGATTGTACTAATCCAAACATGCAGGAAAGTTAAACACATATTATGAAGTGAGAGAAGCTAATCTGAAAAGCCTGTATACTCTGTGATCCAACTAAATGACATTCCAGAAAAGGAAGAACTATGGAGACAGTAAAAAAGATCAGTGGCTGCTAGGGATTATGGTATAAGAGGTGAGTAGGCAAAGCACAGGATTTTTCGGGGAGTGAAAATATTCTATATAATATGGTAATGGTGATAAACATCATACATTTGTCTAAACCCATAGAGGGTACACCAAGAGTGCATCCTACTGTAAACTGTGGACTTTGGGTGATAATGATTTGTCATTGTAGATCTGTCAGTTATAACAAATGTGTTATACTGATAAGGATGTTGATAAGGGGGGAGATTGCATGTGTCAGGATGGGGGTATATGGGAAATCTCTGTACTGTCCTCTCAGTTTTGATATGAACTGAAAACTGCTCTAAAAAATTACAATAAAATCTTAAAATGCAGAAAAGGTAGGATGATATTTATCAGAAAACTCACTGAGTTAAGCTTTGAATAATTCTGTTTGCCTAGGGAAAGTTTTAGATTTGCTGATAATTTTATTTTTAGACTAACAGAAAATATCTTGATTGATTTAATTAATGAGCTTCTTTCTTCAAATAAAGCCTCTGAATACTACTATTTGGATGAAATGCCAAATAGAAATTACTTTTACCTTATTAAGTGATGAAGACTAGTTAGATAATCATATCAGATTTTTTATGTACGTACAGTTATTCACCGGCAGAAAAAAGATTTTGCCCTAGAAATGTTTATTATTTAAAGATTGTATGAAAACAGTTTTGCTAATATTTGCTAATATTGATATATAATTTCAGACTTCATAATTAACACCATGTTTTTGGTCTATCATATTAATGATAATTATACTAATGAAGCTAAAACAAGTATGTTTCTACATTTTAGTTTGCATTGGGTGAATGATCTTCCTAGAGCACTTGAACAGGTAAGAAACCTTCCGTTGATTCTACTATTCTGTTATTTACTACTAGAAACTTATAGATGTTTTCATCATGATGTGACAATTGGAGAATGGAATCAAATCAACTACAATCTTCTGTGGGCTGGGTATGTTTCTGGTGGGCTGGTGTTCTTTGGCATGTAAATGTGTACATTGAAAAAAATGTACATTGAGGTAAAGACAAATTTTGAATATATGTGAAAAACTTAATAACTGTACAAAATAATATTGACATAAAGACAGTTTCTATTGGGTTCCTTCTCTCCCTTAATTGCTTAAAAATATTTTAGGGATAAAATCCTATTTATTTATGTTGTATCTTCTCCATGCCTTATATGTAGAGAGTGTTAGGGAAATGCTTGTCAACTAACATTTATCAGTGAAAAGGAGAGGAGTAAGTTAAAAAAAAAAATGGATTCAAAGGAGAGAAAGAGATCACTGTTGCTTGGAGTTGACTAGGAAAGTTCTTAAAAGGAATTACTTGAGTACTAGAGGTTAGGTGAGATTTGGATTGAGAGGGCATTTCAGGAAGACAGAATCAGCATAGGTGAGGAGGCATAAGAACCTCAGCAGCGTGAAGGAACAATGAAGAAAGCTGTTGGAGGATTAGTTTGTGCTGGGAGATGAGGTATATTGGGACCACTTAAAAGAGGAACTTGGTTGCCAGATCAGGAATCTGAAGTTTACTCTTTATGCAATTTAGAGCCACTGGAGAACTTTAAGGAGAAAAGTGACATGTTTGAAAAGCTTGGTGGGCGGGATAATAAATCCTATAGCTGGGCACATACTCTTTGCTAGTTATGGTGTTCTATTTTATGTGGGAATTAAATAACCCTGCACAATAATATCATTTCTTAGAAAACCGATTCATGGAGAAATTTGGTTAAACTTCAAGGAGATTGTTTCAGTGATCCAGACTTGAAGAAACTAAACCTAAGTGACAATGATAAGAGTTAAAAGGAAGGGAGAAGTTTCTAGCATTCTGCAAATAATCTAATGACTTGTTAGCTCTGAAGATCAAAGTGAGGAAAGAGTAAAAGTTCATCTTAATGTTTTGTTTTTGTTTGGTACCAGGGACTGAACCCAGCGCACTTAACCACCGAGCCACATCCCCATCCCTTTTTATGTTTTATTTTGAGACAGGGTCTTGCTCAGTTTCTTAGGGGCTAGCTAAGTTGCTAAGGCTATCTTCAAACTTGTGGTCTTCCTGCCTGAGCCTCCCATGCTGCTTGGATCATCTTAAAGTTTTGGATGAGGATATTAGGAAAAATAATTAGCAAAAGTAAGGTGATGGTAATGATTATATAAAGGAAATAGAAAATGAGAATTAACCAAAATACAACAATTAGAAAAGGAATTTGGTTTTGAGAATAGGTATTTTGCTTGTATGGAGTGGGAGCCATGGCAGTGATAAGTTTGCTAAGACAAATATCCATGACGATGGCAGTTCAAGATGAGTTTAGAGTTCTGGGAAGATGTCCAGGCTGAAGATAGAAATTGGAAAGTCATCCTTGTGAAATCATAGTTGATGATAAGACCTACAAGGTAGAGAGGGGCTGCAAAGAGCTGAGGAATAAATCATGTGTGTGTGTGTGTAAAATTTTAGTGACAAAGAGAAAGAAGTAATACTGAAGAGGTATAAGGGAAGAAGAAAAAGATTTTTGTTTGTTTACTACTTGTAATTACTTTATGATATATTAAATATAAATTTAAGATAATGCTTAGAAGAGCTTAGTGTGATTTGAGTTCTTATTAACCTTAAAATTCCTCCTTGTCAAGCTGGGGATGTGGCTCATCAGTAGCGCACTTGCCTGGCATGTGTGAGGGAGGCACTGGATTTGACTCTCAGCACCACATATAAATAAATTTTTTTGAAAAAGTAAGGTCTATCTACAATTAAAAAAATATTTTTAAAAAAGTCCTCCTTGTCTTTGTTGTTGAAAAACAGTCAAATCTAGTTACAAGTTATAATCTTTAAGAGAAGAGAATCACTGGGTAAACATTTATGTGTCTGGAGTTCAGTCTGGCCAGTATTTTGCTCAAGTTAACAATTAAAAATTGCTTTTGCTTGGGGCTGGGGATGTGGCTCAGGCGGTAGCGCGCTCACGTGGCATGCGTGGAGCACTGGGTTCGATCCTCAGCACCACATAAAAATAAAATAAAGATGTTGTGTCCACCAAAAACTAAATAATAAATTGCTTTTGCTTTAAAGATAGAAAATAATTATGTTTTAAAGAAAACCAATATGTTAGTGGGTTAATGCTGTTAATTGTGATTTCTCTATTGATTACCTTTTTCTGCATAATAAACCATCTCAATTTAGTAGCTTAACACAATTATTTATTTAGCTCATGATTTTGTGGGTTGGTAATTTGGGCTGGACATAGTTAGGAAAATCTTTTGGACCTGGTGTGGCTCATTCACATGTCTGTGACCATCTGCCATTGGAAGCTATATGGTTTAAGATGGCCTCAGCTGAAACAACTGGCTGATCTCCACTTCATATGTCTCTTATCCTCCACCCAGCTACCTCAGGCTTGTTCACAATGTGGGACCTGGGCAGGGCTCCAAGAGAAAAGGTGAGGCATGCAAGGCCATTTAAGAACTAGATTTGAAACTAATACACTGTCACTTCTACTACATTCAGCTAAATTGAAGGGAAAAGGAAGTAGACTCCATCTCTTTTTACATATTATCACAAAATGTCATTTCAGAGGGCACAGACACAGGAAGGACTGTGATTTTTGCAATCTACCACACTTAATTTTTTTTCTTTCAGTGTTTTTCTGACTATAAAAGTGTGTCTATTATAAAATTTGAAGACATGCAATATATTTTTACAGAGATTAATATTTTTAATAAAATACCCCCAAAAGACAAATCAGTTCTAATCCATAAAAGCAATGCTGGAGGCATCAAAATAGATTTTACTATTACTAGTGAGTGTATTATCTCTCTTTATAACTTCATCATACAGCAATAACTTTCTGAAATTTCTGATCATGTTAGATGTTATTTATCTTATTGTTAATTTGGGAAAATACTGATTTAGACATCATGTATTTATTCTTTTAACATTTCTACATGTACAATTTTAAATAGTTTTGTTATCTTGTATTTATTACAGATTCATTATGTTTTAAAACCAAATGGAGTTTTCGTCGGTGCAATGTTTGGAGGTGACACGCTCTATGAGCTTCGGTGTTCATTGCAGTTAGCCGAAACAGAAAGGGAAGGAGGATTTTCTCCACACATTTCTCCTTTTACTGCTGTCAATGACCTAGGACATCTACTTGGGAGAGCTGGCTTTAATACCCTGACTGTGGTAACTATCAAGAGAATCAAGTAATCCATTAATTGCTTAGTTCAAGGAAAGCTTTTATTGACAATTCTTATTGTGCATAAATACAAAATTGATTGATACAAGGCAGGAATGTAAAATTTTCAGTATTTGTTACCAGAATAAGTAACTCCAAAAAATGTACCTTAGTTAATTGAGGAGACTGTTTTCTAAACATACTACTCCATTTTTAAATTACAGCATTTTTAATTTACAGAATCTTTAAATCCATAGTTAAATATAATATGGGAGTTAGAGCATTACAAATAGTAGAATAAAAGGTACCTACAGGGCATCACCATCTCTTAATTAAAACAGTGCCATATGAGGCAGCAATGAGAAACTGCAGAAACCAGTACTAGACTTATATTGAGTTAGAGAAGGTAGGATGTTCTACTCCATTAGGACTGAAGAGTTTTATTTTTTAATTTTTTTTTTTTTAGAGAGAGAGAATTTATTTTTTTAATATTTATTTTTTAGTTTTCAGTGGACACAACATCTTTATTTTATTTTTATGTGGTGCTGAGGATCGAACCCAGAGCCTCGCACATGCCAGGCGAGGGCACTACCGCTTGAGCCACATCCCCAGCCCAACTGAAGAATTTTAGAAAGAGGACCCAAAGGCAGGCAGTGCAGAAGAAACAAAGAGTCGGCATGCTACAGTGATGGGACATAGCATTGGTGTCCATTGGGTGTAATTTGAATCCTTACTCTTCCCTTTTACCAGTGAGGGAATGTAGGTAATTTTCTTCATTTCTTTGAGCATTCATTTATTTAATCTCTTTTCTTTCTTTCTTTTTTGATGATTTATAGTTGAACATAATAATGGGATTTATTATTACATATTTGCAAACACGCAATATAACAATATAATTTGACCAGTATCACTCCTTGGGCATTCATTTCTTTAAAAATGAAAATGTATTTCTCTAATAGCTAAAGATTATAAACTTTTTTTTATATATTTGTTGACCATTCATATTTTTTTTTCTGTGAAGTGCCTGTTCAGTTCCCCTTAGGTGGCTGTTAATATTAAATAAGCTAAAGGATGTAAAATGGCTGGACCATGACAAATGCTCAATAAATATTAACTTCTTCCTTCTTCTTTCCCCATTTTTGTACTTTTAGCACTTTCCAGGAATAGGCTTCCAAGAGGGAGTCGTTTAGAAAAACAGTGATTGGCCCCTTCCATCTTCCTCCAATAGCACAGTCTTTCTAAAGAACTCATTACTCTTTTCATAAATGAGTTGAATAGCTTTACTGTGATTTTTCAAATCGTTCAGTATTAGAAAATCTCTAAACCTGATTAGAAAAAATTGGGATTTCTTGAAAAAAGTTTCTCATTGCATAATTAGAGCTGATAGGCTTAAAATTAAAATAGCTATCTGAGATGATTTAGTGTAAATGTATTTCCTAAAATTAACCAACCAAAAAAATATATTGTAATATCCTTCCTTGTATTGACAGAAAGCAAGCAGTATAAACTAGCAGGTCTCTGATATTACAAAGAGGCTTCCAGGAAAGGGAAGAAATAATAGTCTGGAAGGCTAGGCTAGGAACTAAAGATAACCTTCAAGACTTCCCAGCTCTGTCTAGTGTTGATTTTTTATAAACTTTTAAATGGCCTGAGTCAGTAGAAATTTTGCTGAGATATTGAACAGCTGGAAATCAGAAAAAAATGCTTCGCGTGAGTTTGTAAACAAAGCCAACATTATTGACACAGGCAAGTGTACATTGAGGGTTCATTGTACTTTTGCATATATTTTTAATCACATATTTTATATATATGTATGTTATGTTAAACTATACAGATAAAGTAAAAGTCTATCATTTTTCCTTAATCCCCCAAATCTTGGCTTTCTTCTGAAGACAGCTTTCTCTTTAGTGTGGGAATGCCTCTACAAACTTTAATATTATTGAAGACCTTAATGGATTTTTATTTATTTGACTACATATTAGAAATTAAAATTAAGTTTGTTTTAGTATTTATTAATACATATTAGAAATTAAAATTGTTTGTTTTAGTATTTATTAATTCATTTAGAACTAACAATAATATACCAATTACTTGTTAATACAAAAACCTGTTTTTTTATGGAAAAGGACTATATTTTCTAAAAAGAAAATTGAGAATTAAAGAATTAAGAAATTAAGAATGTTGGGCTGGGGTTGTGGCTCAGTTCAGTGGCAGAGCACTTGCCTACCATGTGTGAGGCACTGGGTTTGTTCCTCAGCACCATATATAAATGAATAAAAAATAAAGGTACATCAATAACTAGAAAATATTTTTTTTAAAAAAGAATGTCATTACTTCACAGTTTTACAAATTTCTGTAATGTTTACCTTAATAAAAGAGAGCTAGATTCTCATGTCTGCTTCTGCATTTATATTTTTGCTACACTACATGCCATACAGCTTCTGAAAGAATCTACACCTCCATAGAATAAGAAATAAAAAAGGCAAATAATATCTTAATATTATCATGAAAATTTTTTTGACTTTATAGGCTCCCAAAAGGGTTCTGGAGATCCCAGGATTCACCAAGCCACTCTTTGAGAACTACTGCTCCAGAAGTAGCTTACTATTATCGGTTTGGTGTGTAATGTTCCAGATTTTTTTTTTCCATGAACTACTTTATTGTACTATATATAACACTTATACATATGAATATTTCTGAAATGTACTTTTCATTCTTGGTATATTTTAGAGTTTTCTAAATCAATGTAGATATATTTGTCCTCCTACTCAACTTCTACATTTTATTTCCTAGTATGAATGTACCATGGTTTTATTTAATTATTTCCCTCTGAACAATATTTATGTTTTCTATTTTTTAACCAGTAGAAACAATACTACAGTGAGTGTTCTTCTATTCAATTTATTTTATTTATTTATTTAGTCTTCCAACAAACATTGAGTACCTTCTATACACCAGACATTATCTCAGGTTTTGAATATAGCAGTGAAAACAGTAAAGATTCCTGCCTGATGTTTTGGATTTATAGTGGACCTCTCAGTAGACTTTAAAGGGTTCAGCAATCCTGGAACATAACATGCAAATTTGTTTTTCATTGTTCAGATTGGGAGGAAAGTACCTGTGGTTTTTTTCAGATCTTGAGAGAGATCTTGACTAAAAATAATTCAGAAACCACTGGTTTAAAGCTTTAATCTCTAATATATATTTTACTTAAAATATTTAAGAGATTACCTTCACAGTCTGTCCTCTTAAGAATTATCCCCTATATTGCTGTTACAAATCTGTAATTGAAGTGAAAAAACAATCTAGGGTAATGTAAAGCCTCTAAAACATCAGGAGAGAGTGTTGGGATGGGGTGACTGCAGATTAATTTGATGAGATCTGTTTTAAAAAATATATTTATTTTTTAGGGTTTTTTTTTAGGTGAACATAATATCTTTATTTTTATTTGGTGCTGAGGATTGAACCCAGGGCCTCATGCATGCTAGGTGAGCACTCTACCACTGAGCCACAACCCTAGCCCATGAATAAGGCCTTTGAGAAAGCTGTGGTGATATTCTTTTGATTGAGATGGAGATAGTACTTTTAGATGGTTTTATTGAAAAGTTGTTTTTAAAGGGTACTGCTTAATAATTAAGTATCAGCCTGGTAGGAATATTGTTTTTAATCTTAGAACCTCTTACCCCATCTCATGCACCCACCCATAGCCAGAGTCTCTTTTGAAATAGTTTGTTAGTGTAGAAATGTGTATAGATGGAATATTCATAGTCCAACTATCCAAAGGTGGTCTTAATAAAAGCCCTTCACACAACCTGATCCATGCAAATGTTTTTTTAATTAATAAAGTATATATATATATATATGTATATATATACATATGTATGTATATATATATATATACACATATATATATAAAGAGAATGAGATAGAACGAGTCTAAAGTGAAAAGAAAGCTCCACCTAACTACTGATACCTTGACTCTCCCCCCAAAGATTTGTTAACTATATCCTATACTTACCTTTCAAAACAATTTTTCCTATAGATCAGATTTAAACCCACATATGTAGTAATATGCACATTTTTCTTTTTAACATATTCACTCTTTTGTTTTCTTTTTCATAGATATTAGAGACCTTCTCCTGCAGACATATCTACCTCATTGTTTTTAGTTGGTTGGTAGATATTCTTAATTTAGTCAGTCATCTATTAATGACATTTATTTAGAACTAGTTTCCAACTTCCTTCACCTTAGTTCTTAACACAGTAAAATTTTATTACATCACAGCCTTATACTGGTTGGACAGCACATCTAATTTTGGAGCTCTATATATTTCCAGTGTTGGGTAATGAACCTGGGGCTTCACTGCTGAACAGTGATCTACTACTGAGTTACACTCCAGTCTCCCATCGCCTTTTTGTAGCTATGCCATCTGGCCCTTGTGTCCTCTAAGGTCACCACAGCAAAAGAGACATGACAAGGAAAGGCTCACAAGCCCTTTAGTACCTGGCACCTCTTTTTTTTGGGGGGGGGGGGGCCTGAAAAGAATGTCTGAGGCTGAGAAGTATCAAAGATATCTGGATATTTGGGAAGCATCAGTGGTCTCTGCTACTGTATCAACAATGAACTCTGGTGTCAAACTTCATGAAGAAGGGGGAGACGTTATGCAGTAGTTCATTTGAGAAATAAACTGTACATGAACCAGCAATGTGCTCATTTCCCAAATAAGCCAGTATAGTTTGGGCTGAATTATTAGAAGTATAATGAAGGGGCTGGGGTTGTGGCTCAGTGGTAGATTACTTGTCTGGCATGTGTGAGGCACTGGGTTCGATCCTCAGCACCAAATAAAAATAAATTGTCCACCTACAATTAAAAAAATATTAAAAAAAAAAAAAAAGAAGTAGTAGTAGAATGAAAACATATTGGGACATGACTGTATTTGGCTCAATTCTGGTACTGCATTTTAAGGAAGATTGATATTGACCATGTCCTGTGAAATGTAGTCAGAACATATAAGGATCTGTAAGTTTTATCTACAAGACTGGCTCCCTTGCCAAAAAGCAGAACTATTTTGTCCTGGAAGAATTTTCAAAGACTTAAGAGAAAAGGGTCATGGTTTATAGAGTACAGAATTGTGTTATTCCATGTTGTTCCCAAGGAGAGAAATATAACCAGTTGATGGAGTTTTAGGAATAATTCTGTCACAATATAAGAGAATGAGATAGAACGAGGTCTAAAGTGAAAAGAAGTATTTATTCAACATTTTGAGATCTTCTTAAGTCAAGCATAAGCCAGATAATAACTGTAAAGAATATTATAAAGAAAATTTCCTGCTTACCATGAAGACTTTATCTAGGAAATCTCTACAGCCCCTTTTCAACTTTGGATTTTTTTTTTTTTTTTAATGATGAATGTCAAATGGATATTCCTTTTCCTTCTTAAATAGGATACAGATGAAATTCAAGTTAACTATCCTGGGATGTTTGAATTGATGGAAGACTTACAAGGTAATGCATTTTAAACAATTTTTAGACTCCTTTTGAGAGACATATTTTGAGAGTCCACTCTGGCAGGCATTGGGGTAAGCACTAGGAATCCATTGATGAGGAGAAAGCATACTATCTTCATGTAGCTTATGATTTCAAATGGAGAAGGCAGACACTTGACAGTTGTCACAAAGATAAGTGTTAAATTATAATTGCAGTCAGTTCTGTGAAGTAGGGGTATACAGGGCTCTGGCTGCTTCTAGAAGGATGGCAGGACTTTTCTAGTGATGGTAGAACATATCAGTGACTTTCTCCAGCAGAAGTTGGCATCTCAGGTTCAGGTACAAGGAAGCAGGTACTTGGATAGGTTTAGGATCAGGGTTTTATCAAGGATTGATCCTGATCAGAGAAACTCTAAGGAGTCTTGTTTGAGGAAGATGCAATTGGGCTGGGTTTTAAAAAAAATAAAGGTGGAAAGGGCAGGAAAGTAAGTTCCAGGTAAGGAAAACAGCATATGCAAAGGCCCTTTGTGAGAAAGAATATGACAAAAACTGAGAGGGCATTTTGGCTATACTACAGGGAAGAAGGAGGACATATGAGGACATATGATGAAACAGTTGATAAATAGGGGTCACAGAACTTAGGACCTTGTTAAGGTTGTTTGTCCTTACAATGCCCTTTGAAGTGTTTTAATAGGGGGAACACAACATAAGATTTATAGGTTGAAAGCAAGAATTGGCAGGTAAACTAATAGTGAGACTTACTGCTGTAAAGCTTTCCAAGAGGTGATGATGATTTATACTAGAGTGGTAGCAATGGAAATTGGGAAAAGAAAATGCATCCAAGAGATATTTAGGAGGGAAATTTGACAGTTCTTCCTATGAATTTGATGTGTGGATGGATGAAGGACAGAAGTGTTTCAAACATAATTGCTAAGTTTTTAGCTCATAACCAGATGGTTGGTGCCCTTCACAGACAAACAGTAGAAGATGAATGTGGGTGAGCAGAGACAGTTCTGACAGTTCTTATATTCACGTTTTATGTTCATGTTTGAATATATCAGGTATGAAGTGCTTTTGGAATATCAGAGATGTCATGTAGGTAGTTGGGTTTATAAGTAGAAGGCCACTGGCATGGTTAAAGTTGTTAGTCATTTGTGAAGCAATTTCCTGGAATAAAAGCATGGAATGAATAGGGAAAGTTCCTTGGTACTGACCCCTAGGAGCCTTATATAACAGCCAGGTAGAAGTATGAGCCTACAGAATGACTGAGAAGGAATAGCCAACAGAAATGCCAGAAAAGTTTTAGAATTCCTTGAACCAAGGGAAAGGGTTGCAAAACAATAGGAGCACTCAACAGCATCAAAAGCAAAATGCAGACTGAAAGAAAAATTCACTAGCTTTAAGAACTAGAAGGTTATTGGTGACTTTGGTGAGAGTTCCTTTTTGGAGTTAGGGTAGTAGAGTAGTAGTGGTATTGGGAGTAGGTTCAGATATAAGTGGAAGGCAAGGAGCAAGAGAGAGCAGATACCTTCTGCTCAAGAGGTCTGACTGAAAAAGTGAGGTATGAAAAGGTTACAACTTTTGGGAAAAGAGAAATAGGGGATGAGATGAAGGGTTGTTTTGTTTTGTTTTGTCCTGAGACCGAATTTATTTAACTGCTGAGTGTAAGAACCCAGGTTCTTCCATAGGAGAGATGACTCCAGAAGAGAGAAGATGATAATGGTGATATCAGGTTCAGAGAAGGTAGAATGAGATAAAAAGGATGGAGTTGACATTGGATAAGGGGAGGGACAGTTTTATAGAAGGAAGGGAAGTGGGATGGTCCTAATGGATGTAGGTGTTTATGTTTGATAACAAGAAGTTCTAATCTCATGGGTTTATCTTTTTCAAACAGAAAGTGATACCATATGTTGAGAATGAAAGGATCAAAAGTTAGAGAATTGTGTGGAAAAGATTCAAAATAGTCATTGGAAAGAAAGGGGAGGTAAATCAACCAGGACAAGTTACAGAGTTTGAAGGGTGCATTTGAATTTGGTCAGATACATCTATAGTAGTTGGCAACTGAAATTAGACACAGATAAGCAGATATAAGCAGGGTTAGTTTGGGTTGGGGTTTTGCTTGGTGAGAGTGACAAAGACTAAAGCAAAAGATATAGCAGTAATGTAACTGAAATGATTAGCCAAAGAATCTAGACTGGAGAAAAAAGGAAATGGGGGTGGGGGCAAATGAGCTAACAAATTGGGAGAAAGAAGCCATGCAGTGGCAATTCCAAAAGCAGTTAGAGAATGGTCGTGGTTGAAGTACCTGAAAATCCTGGAGGAATAGAAAGATATGGTCAGAAAATGGGATGTTTGATTTGGGAAGTAAAATAATGATAGTAAGTGATAACTCTCAGGCTGGGACATACCCCAGATACAAAGACAGAGGTAGGGTAATAGAAAATTTTACCAAAGATGAGTAAATTAAAAATCTTAGAGGCCATGGAATTTGGTGATTATTAACATTGAAGTCATCCAGGATGGTGGCAGGACCTGAGTTTAGGGAAAAATTGAGCCAAGTGTTTAACCCTTTGATGAAGCTGTTATGTTTGACAACGAGCAGGAGTGGGAGGTGGTTATGTCCAAATGGTATGGAACTCAGCAGGGTGTTTCAGAGGGTGGAGGAAGTAGCAGCATGAAAGAGGCTCTGGGGAGCAGCAAGGGCACAAACCCTACCTCCCAACTCCTAAAGAGGTGAGGTATGCAAGCCACTTGAGAAGGCTGCTGGAGAAGTGATTTTCTCAAAAGTGACCCTCAGCTGACCTCCTTTGTGAGACTTTGTGAAATGCTTTCTTTTTCACTAAGGGCATAGAAATTTTGATGAATGGGAGAAGCTAGAGGAATTAAATATGTATTCCATGAAACCAGAATTATACTTACATGGGGTAGCCTTTATATGGTCCTGAAAAATTGTAAAATAATTTAAAATAGGATGATAAAAATACCTACCTATTTTTTATTTATAGATTTATAGTTTTGTTTTGCAAGCATTTCTGTGTTTGCTTCCTTCAGTTGTCCTCTTGATAACTACTTTACTCCTGTATTACAAGTGAGAAAAGAGAACACTTGACTGTTAGTGGCAGAGTTGGGACCAAACTCTTGCTTCCAGTTCTTGCTTTGGTACTGTCTTAACTGATCCTGTTGGCTTATAGTTGTCTATTGGTAATAAGATCCGTTTGACGCATTGTCTGGCTTGAGTATCGTGCTCTGTCAACTTTGCAAGCAGAAATTGAGTAGCTGAAAACATCATTTTAGTCACCTTTTATATATAGTGCAGAATTGGAATCCTATAGGTACATGCTCAAAATGTTGGAAGATCAGTAAAAAAAAAAAATCACAAAACCTTCTTCCTGAGTATTGCCCACAAGTACTAAAACTCACCCTGACATAATCAGGGAGCCCACTTTATCCAAAGCCTTAGAGATGGTAGTGAGCTGATTATTTCTCATTTAGGCTCCAATGATAAAACTGTTCTTCAAATAATGGTATTTATTTTTGTTCTGTTCTATAATAAATGCTGTACTCATGATTCATTTCAAGAAAGAAAAGAGACTAGAAATTAGACCTATCAGTTGGAAAAGGTTACTGCCCACTGATTTTAAAATATAGTTCTTATTCTGTGCTTAGTACAATTTTCAGATATCCTGTTTTTACAGGTACATAGTTTGAGGCACAGAAATCTTTTGTCTGTGCTCACATTAAATGTTATACTTTGAATCCAAAGTCCTTACTGCATACTTGATATGTGTATATTTTTTTAAAAAATGAAGTTGGCATATGTGTTCAGTAAAATTCACTAGTCTTATAGGTAGAGCTGCTTGCATTTTTAACCACTTTCCAATTTATAGAACATTTCTAGCTCCCCAGAAGTTTGCCTCAGGTCCCTTCCCAAGTGGTAAAATTTTCCTCTAACCTTTTTAAATGAGTTTGATATTTTGAGAACTATTCCTAATATTTACCTTCAAGAGACTTTGTCAGTTCTCTTTTACTGTAGAACTTTTACAAAAATCATGTACTTGAGTCTTTTTAAAAAATTTTTTGGTGGTACTAGGGATTGAACCTAAGACCTCAGACGTACTAGATAAGTGCTCCACCACTAAGCTACCTTTTCCAGCCCTTTATTTTTTTATTTTGAGACAGTGTCTAGCTGAGTTGCCCAAACTGACCCAGAACTCGAGATCCTCTAGCTTCAGCCCCTGAGTAGCTGGGATTACAGGTGTGTACCATGACATCTGGCACACTTTGGTCTTTTATGTCTATAATCCATAAGAGGATTAAGAGGAATTATCTAAAGATAACTTAAAAAAGTGATATGTAACAAATTGGATATAAACATTAACTGATACATATTATATTCATTAACTTAAATTTATTGAGTGTGTACCATGTGCCAACCACTGAGCCAGTGGTGAAAATACATAGCTCCTGACCTTCAAGTAGCTGATATTATAGAAGAGAGAGAGAGACAGACCCATCCACAGAAATAGACAAGCCTTCAACTGTAAAATGAGAGAAACATAAAGAAAAAGCTCTAAATATGTCTAGGGAAATTTTTGCAAAAAAGGCAGCACCTAAATTATAATGAATACACCAGAAGTGGTCTGCTTTGGTTGGGGGGCATGTATTCTACATCTAGGATACAACTAGCTCTAGCTCCTGTAAAATTATGGAGTCATAAGAAGATATGCAGATTCTTCACTCTCCCAATGAAAACACTATACAGTAACTTAGTATTGCTTGGGTATGTAGAATGGGGAGATGGTAGGAAACAATAGAGCATCAGAGATTTCTGTGAATTTTCAGTTGAGCCTTGTAGTATCTTGGAAGAATGTTGCCTAAAGATGAATAGTCAGATTAGTGTCTTAGAAAGCTCACCATCCAGCATCATTAATGAAGAAGGTAAGACTATATATAAGGGAACTAAGGCACAAAGAGAAGTTACTATTCAAGATAATGTAGTTAGTAAGTAGTCAGGAATTATACAGGCAAGCAGCCTAAGTCACGTAACCTTAAATCTCAACCATTCTGCCATGTAAAATGTCAGAAGCAAATAGGATGGGGAAAATGTTTATGGCAGATAGGAGGAGCCTAGGAGACTTCAGATATGCTCCTTTGCTGACTAGAATGTTACCTTCAAATTGGTTTTTGTGTCTTATATTGGTGTTATACTTTTTTCTCAATGGTTGCGCTTGTGTCTCATTTAAGCTACCATTATTGTTAATTCACAGAAAAAAAAAAGTCCAGAATGTTGACTAATTTTACAAAACATGTTACCTATCAACTGATGAGTGCATGAGAAATTTTCAAGGCTTTCACAGTGGTTTTAAGGTAAGTTCACTTATTGTTTTTAGGCAATACTAAGTATTGTTTCTGATAAACTATCATAAGGTTTTTTTTAATTTTAGTAAGCAGTTGAACTTAACCTTAAAAACACTGTGAGAGTTTTAAACAGTTATTTGCTGGCTTGATTCTTCTGTTATCCCAAAGCCCAGAATATTTCTGAAGTAAGAAATATTTTTCCTAGGTAGTCTTCAATAAAGCTTCATCATAATGTATTATATGTCATTCCATTTTAAAGATGTCAAAACTGAGCCTAAGAGAGGTTAGATCACTTTGTCCCAGGTTATAAAGCATTATGATCCCAAAATATGGATTCTTTCCACCACTCTACACTGCTTCCACAAAGAAAGTAAGGCAGTGTGTTTCTCTTGTGAAGGAAGAGTGAACTACTATAGCAGCAGTTATCACCAATGCATATGGCAGTGATCTTTGCATTTCTCCATGGCTGATCTGGGCCAGACCTGGAGAGACAGCATATGTCTAGTAAAGTTAACTAGTATATCCAAGTATTGGTTGTTTCAAAGGCACTTTAGAATGTCTGGTGCATCACATGTTTACATTAAAAAACAGTTAATCTGGCTTCCCCTCTTCTTGTCTATATCTACTCTGTAAGTAAGCCAGTGCAATGGGAAATTAAAGAGAAATGAAAATATATTCTTCATCAGCAATAACTCTTCCAATGTAAGTCTCAGTTTATGTTTACTTACTATGTAAGAGAATGTTTTAAAATTAAATTATGTAGAAGCCTTTAGAAGTCATCTAGTGTGGTCACCCTGAATACCCAGAGTAATAGTTCTAAAATAGTCCAATTGCTTCTTGACAGCAAGAATAAGCTCCACATTTTTCTTGATGATTAATCTACTAGTTTATATCTATTGTTCTTCATGAATTGATGCTACTAAACTCAAAGGATGTAGGATGGACTTAGAATCAGATTCATTATTTTAGAGGATAACAGGAACCTTCTGAGATTGGAAAGAAGAAAAAGGTTTAGTTATTGCAGCTAACTTGTTGATTGTTTTTAATAAAGCTGTTGAAAACTTAGAAGATTATTATTTTTAATCTATTGAATACTGATATTGAGTTCATTCATTTCTTGATTTTCGAAAGTAGAAAAAACAAAAGTAAGAAACTGACATTTGATAGTGTAGTAAAGTTTAATGTAAATAGTAAATAGAGATAGGCACAGTGGTGCATGTCTGTAATCCCAGCAACTCGGAAGGCTGAGATAGGAGGATCACAAGTATTAGACCAGCCTTAGTAACTTAGTGAGGACATAAGCTACTTAGGAGACCCTGTCTCAAAAAAAATTTTTTAAAAAGGTATGGGGATATGGTTAAGTGCCCTGGGCTCAATCCTCAGTACAATAAATAAATAAAAGAATAAATAGAATTTTCCTTTTTTAAAATTCTTTTCATTTTGAAGACTGGATCAAAATGTAGTCTTTTATAGTAATTTTGTTTATATATTTAAAAAATCAAATATGCAACATTAACTTTTAACAAATAGTAGAATAAGGGTTGGGGTTGTACCTCAGTGGTAGAGCACTTGCCTAGCATGTGTGAAGCACTGGGTTCAGTCTCAGCACTGCATATGAATAAAGATCTATCAAAATCTAAAAAAGTATTTAAAAAAAGAAATAAAGGACATTTAACAAAACAAACAAATAGGGCTAGAGTTGTGGCTCAGTGTTAGAGTGCTCACCTAGCACGTGTGAGGCCCTGGGTTCAATCCTCAGCACCACATAAAAACAATTAAACAAAATAAAAAGATATTTTAAAAAAATAGTAGAATAATATCCTACTCTTAACCATCAACTTTAATGAAAGAAGTCTAAAAATAAATTTTAAGATATTAAGAGAAGTGTCTCTGAAAAGAATGCTTACATTTTTGGCTTAGAAGGAATAAGGCATTGTGGCATTATCCTGTCCTTTTTAAAAGAATACAACTAAAAGGCATTCTTAGAAAGGCACTTATCAATCCTGATGACTCACCTGAGGGGCCAGTCACCTTGCTTTTGTCAAGCTAACTTATTTTTAGACTAGTGTTAGTAAGAAAAACACTGTGGGGTTTCCCTCCTAAAAATTGATTTCTTTACCTGTCTTAATATTCAAGATGCTTCGAATAATTGTGCTTAAGAATCAGGCACCTATAATCTGAAAGTGAAATGAGATTTAGGTTATTGTACTATACATGACAATCAGAGACTGAGGATAGATTCATTTTTGGATAAGATATGTTAAATCAGTGATATTGAGCTGTTCTGAGTATTTGCTGTTTTCTCTCAAATTGCCTTTGGTATATTTTTAGGTATGGGTGAGAGTAACTGTTCTTGGAATAGGAAAGCCCTGCTACACAGAGAAACAATGCTGGCAGCTGCAGCGGTTTACGGAGGTAAAGGATTGGCTGCTTTTTCCACCTGGGCCATGTCATGTTAATTCCCTTAACATTGCCAGTGCTTTTTTGTTAACTGTTAAGTACCATCAGACTTCATGTTCTTCCTCTCGGATATATAGATGCAGTAGCTCTGTATCTTTTTCCAAATAACCCTTATCTGCTTATTGTCAGTCTCTCCATGTTAAGAATTTTTTGTGTAAGGCATTCTAAGAACCCTGCAATTGCCATATTTCACTACGTAATCGTACCAGATTTTGTGCCAATTTTTTTTTTGCAAAAAAAGTGCTAGTATCACTTAAAAATCATTTGTGGGCTGGGGCTGTAACTCTGGCAGAGCATTTGCCTCGCATACGTGAGGCACTGGGTTCGCTCCTCAGCACCACATAAAAATTAACAAAGACAACTACAATTTTTTTTTTTAATTTACTAAAACTGTCTTTGGATGCACAGAGTAGGATGCACAGAATACTTGTGAACATACATTAATGTGGTGGTGATGATTATGCAGTGAAATATGGTATCCTAGTATACCCATTTATCTTTGCAGGAGGTGAGTTTTATTGAGCAAATTTTTTCCCCACTTGCATTTTTTAAGACTTTAACTATTACTTGTCTTTATAGAAATGTACAGAAATGAAGATGGTTCAGTACCTGCCACATACCAGATCTATTACATGATAGGATGGAAGTATCATGATTCTCAGGTAACATTATTTCTGTTTATTTTTCATTTTTATTAACGTAGGGTGGGTTTTCTTATATGAAAAGATTAAGGGAATAAGGACTATAATATGTATTTCTAATATCTTGAATCTTTATCATTATTTTCAGGCAAGACCAGCTGAAAGAGGTTCTGCAACCGTGTCATTTGGAGAGCTAGGAAAATTAAACAATCTTATGTCACAGACGGAAAAGTCACAATAAATATTTTATTCAGTGTTACTGTAGTCCAGAATTTTCATCAGAAATCGATAGTCTTCACATAGAAAATTATTACATTTTGAAGCAAGGAGCAATCTATAAATCATTTACTGGCTGAAATCAAGTAATTAGAATAACTCGATACCACATCTATATTTTGTAAGCATTGCAGGGTCACATTGTTTTTATTTTCATAAGGATGCTATTATCTAGGGATTTGGATCTTTTTTGCCTGTTCAACCTAAGAGAAAGAAAATGTTTTCCTTGAAAACCTACAAATATATATAAATTTTGATTTGATGGGAAAACATTGCTCATGCTGGCATTTTTGTACCTTTTCCTCCTCTGTTCTTTTGTTACTTCTGTGGGAGGACCATAGCCATGGAATGAGAGGAAGAACATGAGAGATCCTTTAGAGTTCTGGCCCATTTAGAATGAAAACAGACTTTTTGTCATGACTGCTATAAAATTTGAAGAAAACAACAAAAACAACAACCTTGATATTAAAATGAAACTGAAGACTGAAGGATATATAAAATACTTAAGCCAAAATTATTTGTCAGACTATTTTCTTTGCCTTGAAGAGAAACAAGATTATGTGCCTTTTTAAGAGCTGCTGTGTAATTTTGAACTTTAGAAGAACATGTATTTTTTTGAATCCCTCCTTGCCCTTTTCCCCCTTTTTAAAAGCATGTGAATTCTAATCTTTCTTTGTTTTCACCTCCATGGTCAGGGTGGAACCACCATGGTTTTATATCCCACCCTACCTTAGGAAAGAAGAAAACATTTTAAAGAGTTACAGAGACAAAATCACATGTGTAAAAGTCTCTATGCAGTGATTAAATGAGCTGTTATTTTTAGACTTTCCTTTGTAATTTCAGACCTTTAGTAGTACCATGCTAATTCATGTTCACTGACCATTGTCATCTAAGTTTCAGAAGTATTTGGAAACAGTCAAGCTCACACATTTTAGAATCAATGGGAAGAAGATAGTGGTAAAAAGAGGAAGCAAGGAGGAAGCTGGAGAACAAACAAGAGTGAGTTCCAAGTCCATTTTCTTCAGTTAGTGGCAAGCTATTTTGCTTGTCCCAGCCTCCTCTTCAGCCTTAGGTAATTTATTATACTATTTACTTATCTTTTTCCTCTCAGTCTCTCTCCCACATGCTTACCCTTCCTTTGTACCAAAGAAGTACCAGGCTCTTCATGAGTGGGGGCTGTTTTACCCTGCACAAAGCCTTCTAATTTGCACATAGTAGATATTCACTTATATTTTGAATTGAACTAAATTACATGAAAAACATGCCTTTCCAAAGATTAAATTATGGTTAAAAACCAAAGTTTTAGGAGAAAAATTTGGGGAAAATCTGATATTTGAAATATCATGTTCTTGGTAGCTTTCTTGTTTTATTTTTTGTTTTGTTTTGTTTTATGTATATGTATGTGTATATATATATGTGTGTGTGTGTGTGTATGTATATATATATGGGTGTATATATATTTTTAAGTTGGACACAATACCTTTATTTTATTTATTTTTATGTGGTGCTGAGGATCGAACCCAGTGCCTCACATGTAGGCAAGCGCCCTACCACTGAGCCACAATCCCAGCCCCTATTTTTTGTTTTTAACACAAAATGAAAGAAAGTACTAATGAAGTAGAATTTGGGAAGTTGGGTTTTGTTTTTTGTTTTGGGGGGTTTTTTTTGTTTTATTTTGTTTTTAGCTTAATTTTTGGAATTTGAAGAGAACAACAACAACCTTGGTATTAAAATTAAACTGAAGACTGAAGGATATATAAATTCTAGGTATTTATGTTTCCAAAAGGACACAAGTTGACATGCATTAATTTTTTAAAATATTTTTTTTAGATGTCGATGGAATTTTATTTTTATTTATTTATTCATATGTGGTACTGAGAATCGAACCCAGTGCCTCACACATGCTAGGCAAGCACTCCACCACTGAGCCACAATCCCAGCCCACATTAATTTTTATTTTTAAAGAATACATACAAAACTGTTAAGTGATTATTGCTGAGGAACTAGATGTGTCTGTGTCAGTCATTCTGTTTGAATGTCTGTCAGGGGAATGGAAAAACTAGGAGGAACACTTATACCTGTTAGATTTTTACCTTTCTGTAAATTTGGATTTTTTTTTTTTTTTTAAACCAGGAATATTACTTTTGTTTGTTTAATAGCAGTAGGGTATATGTGGACAGTGAGGTGAGACTGGAGAGGAATCTACTTGGGCTTTCTCAAAAATAAGCTCCATTAGTTTGAAAAAAAATAAAAGAATTAACACAACTAAGTGAGGACTCCTATTGTTTAATGTGATTGGCAGTAATGGAATTCTTTTAATGTGAGTGACAGAGGTAAAATTAGTTTTTTAGTTAATAGCTACTTGAAGTATTTTATCAAGCTTTAATTGTATGGAACTTGAGGAAATTCATTTTTCTGAACAGAAATTTTTTTCCAAATCATTAGATTTCATTCTTTTAAGCAACAAAATGTCTTATTAAAAATCTTTCCAGGGCTGGGGTTGTGGCTCAGTGGTAGAGTGCTCACCTAGAATGCATGAGGCACCACATAAAAATAAAATAAAGATATTGTATTCAAGGTGCTGGGATAGTAGCCCAGTGGTAGAGCACTTACTTGCCTAGCATGTGTGAGGCATTGGGTTTGATTCTCAGCACTGCATATAAATAAATAATAAAATAAAGGCCCGTTGGGGGAAAAAAATTATATCCACTTAAAACTAAAAAATAAATATTTTTTAAAAAATATTTTTCGGGCCTGGGGATGTGGTTCAAGTGGTAGCGCGCTCGCCTGGCATGCGCAGGCACTAGGTTCGACCCTCAGCACCACATAAAAATAAAATAGAGATGTTGTGTCCACTGAAAACTAAAAATATAAATAAATATTAAAAAATTCTCTTTAAAAAAAATATTTTTCAAAACTTGTTACATTTTTAATGGCATGTAGAAAATAAACATTTCTTAATAACCCCACAATTATTATCATAAATTCAAGTTGTATTTTATTGTTTTTTCCCCAAACTGTCTGGCCCTAATAATGATTTGGTTTGTTTTGTGTCTCTGTTCCATACACTTCTTATTTGTTGTCAGTTTTCAGTCGTAACAGTTTAACAAAAATGAACTTAACTGAATCAGGTTTTGCCCCTTCTAATCTGCTTTAAGATTAGAATTCAGGCTGGGCAGGTGACGCACACCTGTAATCGCTGAGGCAGGAGGATCACAAGTTCAAGACCAGCCTGGGCAACTTAGCAAGACACTTTCCCCCCAGCTTTTTTTTTTTTTTTTTTTTTTAATTTTAAGGGATGGGGGTATAGTTTGGTGGTAGAGCACCCCTAGGGTTCAATCCCCAGTACCACAAAAAGAAGAAAAAAATATAATTCAGATTGGAATGTTTCTAGGACTTGTGTTTATGGTTGTCAATCTAGTATAGGACTGCAGTGTGTGCTCACTGTGGTATCTGTTGGATGCTGGGAAACTTTCTGGATTGTTTCCTGGTTCTTAGCAATGTTTTAAGTTGTTGGCCTAGAGAATTGCAAAGGCAGCAGTATATATGAAAGTTAGATTCATAAAACAAAGATTGTTTGCTTTACAGAAAGAATATAGTAATTGTTCAGATTGAAGCTACCCTTGTACATCAAGTATGTGACATGATTATAAGAAGTTATAAATGTGTACTTCATAAAGCATCTGTGAAGTAAGTTTGGTTGTTTTTCAAACCCTTTTAGTACCATTTTTATCCACTAGGTGGAAACAACTACAGAATGGACTACATTAAAGACCTTGTATTACAGTTTTTATACTGATTTATGCAGGACTAGAATGAAAGTATTTTACCATGAATTGGTTTCTGTCTAGGAAAGAAATTAATATTTATACATATTTGTAAAATAGAAAGATATTTTAAGCAGGATTATTATTTTATTCCTTTGTGTACTATTAGTAGCCTCTCTTGCCTAATAAATGTTTGAACTCAGGAGAGGGCAAGGAAGAATTTTCTTGCTGTTGTTAATTAGGTTTAGTTTTAGGAAACTAAAACTAATCATAAATGAACCTGTACTTCCAAAAATTGTATTTTAATTTTCCTCCTAGATACTTTATAAATAATCTTAGTGGTTTAAAAAAAAAAAATAAAAACATTAAATTAAAAATAGAATAAGGTACACTGGGCCCTGGTAAGTTTTATTAACAAATAATAAAATAATGCTTTGCTGTCTCTGGTGGTTTTAAAATCTATCCACAAATTTTTTTATATGCTTCTCTTTAAAAAATGGAGCTTTGTTCCAATCCCTTTGAGTATGGGGATCTAGTGACTTCCTCCCAACAAATAGAATATGGAAGTAAGAGTGTATCACTTCTAAGACTCAGTAATAAAAGGCATTGCTTCCTCCTTACTCTCTCTTGGATCATTCACTCCGAGAAAAGCCAGCTGCCATATTATAGGTCAGTCAAGCAGCTCTCTGGAGAGATCCAGAGGGTAAGATGCAGAGGCCTCCTGTCAAAAGCCGTGTGAGGGAGCTGTCGTCAAAACATCCTCCAGTTTGAGGGAAACTTCAGAGGATTGTGATCAGAATTGATGTTTTGAATACAACCTCGTGAAAAGACCCTGATCCAGAACCACCCAAGCGAATCTGTCCCCAAATTTCTTACCCAAGAAACTGAGATAAGTGGTGTGTGTGTGTGTGTGTGTGTGTGTGTGTGTATGTTAAGCCATTATTTTTTAGAGTAATTTGTAACATAGTGGTGGATAACTAATACACTCTCTTTGATTGGGTGTGAGGGTATGCTGAATTGTAACTTTAAATATAAAATACCCTACTTATTTAAAATTAAGTAAAATTAATATAAACTACCTTATTACATTTGTTCTCAGAGAAGACAGGCCTAAGATAGTCTTGCCTAGAGGTTTGATTCCATGGTATCTTGAAATAGAACTATCCTAACCAATGTATGTGTAGTAAGCCTCAAATTTCATTTACTAGGACCATTAGGATCAATTTTCTTGAAGTATAATTGAAGCAGTTTTCAAAATAAAAACAGAATTTGGAAATATTCTGACCTTAAGAATACAATAAGCTACATAGCTGTACCTGGATTGCTCAGTCTGTTTTCCTTTTTCCTTAGCTGTTGAGTTGCTGACAGCTTATTATCAGGACGATCTGTTGACACTGCACACTTATCAGGCTCTCAAACAAAACCGTGCTACAGAACTAGTATGGACTTCATTACTGAAACCAGGCAAAGGTTAACTGCCTGTACTTTCAAAGTGATGATCAGTCTCTAGGCTGTTTCTACTTGCACATATGTTCAGTATGCCCACTGCTAGTCTGGGAGAGCCAGCCTGGCAGAATAACTATCAGGAGCAATTACCAGGTCTGATTATGAGGAGGAAAATTCCACAGGAGGATTTGTCAACCTTTGGCATAAAACACTGTAAAAGTAGAAGAAAGGGTAGTTGCCTGGGAGTTGGGTGGCCTGGGTTCAGTCCTGGCCCTGCTTCTTAATAAAATTCAGATCTCTTTGACTCATCTCTCAGACCTTAGTATTTTCATCTGTAAAATTACAGTTTGGGTACTCAATCCAACAAAAGGCTACCAACCTTCTTCCAAGTTCCTGTGTGATTTTTTTCAAACAAAACTTGTAGCTTCCTTTCCTTGGTTGAGAATCATGATTTCAGGTAGCTCTCATCACTGAGGTGGGAAAATGCTTGTGAGCATTGGACAGGATGATCTGAGAGAAGCTGTCAGCCTGACCCCAAGACAAAATGGGCAGCATTATCCTCCCATCTTTTTTTGTTTTATATTTTTTTAGTTGCCAATGGATTTTTTACTTTGTTTATTTTTATGTGGTGCTGAGGAGCGAACCCAGGGCCTCACACATGCCAGGCAAGCACTCTTTCACTGAGCCACAACCCCAGTCTCTATCCTCCCATCTTTTCAATTTCTCAAACTCCCAGTCAAATTGAGGACTTCTTTTCCCTTTGAAGTTAACTTTGATTTCATCCAAAAACAAGGTTTGAGAAAGATGTATGATTTACCTTGGATTCTCTAATCTTAAAAAGTGGCCAGCATGCATTTTTATTTTAATTTTATGAGCCACAAAGGAGGGCTCCAGATTCTTACATATTCAGCATGGATGGTACATTTTCTAAAGAAAATAACATTTTCTCACAGTCATCAAGCTTTAAGTGGGGCCAAATGGAAGTTAGATCATTGAGGCCATGACCTTGAAAAGAATATTGAGACTCCAGCCTCTTCTTTTTTTTCCTCTTTATGTTTTCTGGCCCCCATGAGTTAAATATCTTTCTCTGCCACTCACTCCCTGCCATGTGGTCCTGCCTTGTCACAGGCCCAAAGGCAATGAAGCCATGTGACTATAGACTGAAACACTTGAAACTGAGCTAAAGTGAACCTTTCCTCCTTATAAGTTGATTCTCTCAGGTTAGCCAATCCCAAAACAAATGGCAAATGTTTTCACCTAGCTATCTCTCTCCTCAGTCTATACTCAAAGGACTTAAAAACAGCATACTACAGGGTCATAGCCACACCAATGTTTATAGCAGCACAATTCACAACAGCTAAACTATGGAACCAACCTAGATGCCCTTCAGTAGATGAATGGATTAAAAAATGTGGCATATATACACAATGGAATATTACTCAGCAATAAAAGAGAATAAAATAATGGCATTTGCTGTTTTTAAGTCCTTTGAGTATAGACTGAGGAGAGAGATAGCTAGGTGAAATGGTGGTTCCATTCCAAGTTTTCCAAGGAATCTCCATACTGCTTTCCATGTTGGCTGCACCAATTTGCAGTCCCACCAGCAATGTATGAGTGTGCCTTTTTCCCCACATCCTTGCCAACACTTATTGTTGATTGTCTTCATAATAGCTGCCATCTGACTGGAGTGAGACGGTATCTTAGAGTGGTTTTGATTTGTATTTCTCTAACTGCTAGAGATGATGAACATTTTTTCATATATTTGTTGATTGATTGAATATCCTCTTCTGAGCAGTGCCTATTCATGTCCTTGGCCCATTTATTGACTGGGTTATTTTTTTTTTGGTGCTTAACTTTTTGAGTTCTTTATATACCCTAGAGATTAGTGCTCTATCTGATGTATGAGGGGTGAAAATTTACTTCCAAGATGTAGGCTCTCTTATTCACCTCACAGATTGTTTCTTTTGCTGAGAAGAAACTTTTTAATTTGAGTCCATCCAAATGGGAGTCTTTCTTAGAAGTAATGTACAACACTTGACAGAAAATAAGCATCAGTCATTATTTCTCAGATCTAGAAAGCCAAGCTCATTAGACACTTTATATATCTGATGCAATACCTTAACAGGATGTTCATAGATGTTAAAAATAAGATGGGGGCTGGAGCTTTGGAGAGAGAAAGTTTCCAGAGGTAATATGGTTGGAAAAGCTGAATTAAAATTAAGTGGGTCTCTCTCCTGTAAAACTTCTAAGAACCTACAAATCTCCCAAAAGAACCTATTTTTTTATGGCATCTTCCAGACTTAAATGACCCAGTAACCCTTTTATCAAGGAACATCTTGTAAGACCTTGAACCTGTTTTGGGAAGTATTAGCCTAGCACAATGCTACGAATTGTAGAGACTTATTAAATAGTTTGAATAATTCTGTAAAAACTTGACATGACAGCTGCAAAATTGTTCATGAACTTTCTCAAGGCAGTCAACACAGTATTTAAATCTTGGCCATGGGCCTTGGACAAGTTATTTGACCCTAGTTTCATCTTCTGTAGGAGAGGTGATGGTACAAATATTCTCCCAGAAAGGTAGTTGTAAAGATCAAATGAGTTAATAATGTTACTTGGTTAGAACAGTACCTGGCACATAATAAGCATGATAATGTTGGCTATTACTTTAAATAGAATGAATTTTAGAGTAGCTTTCAAGAATAAATTATTGACTGCTGTTATGCTAGCTTACCATTTGTCCTTACCTTTTGCTCACACTGGATGACTGATTAATAAAAAAAATATATTTTGCTTCTATGGCAAACTCCGAATAGAACTCAAATATGAGATGTAATGCTCTGTAAGGTGAAGGTTGAACATTTCTTATTTTAGAGGCACTTTATCTTCACTTAGAAATTATTTTCTGATTAATGAAATACAAGTTAGGATGACTCATTTCACACAGGCACACCAAAAAAAAAAATAGGAAATGATTATTTTTGTATCAAAACAGGTACAAAATGCCAGATGAAATTCATTTGGGGCAGGGCAAGATTTCAAATAAGATAGCCTGAAAAATAATTCTGTTCTTGGCACACTTGGGAAGATTTTGAACCATTGTTTTTGTTATAGACCTTATTTCTCACCTGAGAGGCTAGACTGAAATTTTTTAAGTTATAAGACAATAGAGCAGTCTGGCTTGCAGTTGAAGAAACTAAATCCCACAGAGAGGAACTGATTTGCCTGCCACAACAAGCTTATAGTAGACACAACTAGAATATAGGTGTTCCACAGGCTTGGACAGCAACTTATGGCAGGCTTGGCATCACTGATGCAACTCCAGCAGAGCTATAGGCCCAACTGGTGCACTTGCCCTGCCCAGGAGAGAATGGAGAAAGGTGTGGCAAGTGAACATTATAGGTCCCCAGGGGGGCTGTCCATTCCAAAGGGCTTTAGGATGAAGTCCTTCACAGATTCACCCCTCATGTTGCATTGTTTCAGAGCTCATTTCTATGTCGCAGGTTGCAATAGACCTCAACCTGGCTTGCATGTTGAGAACTGGAAAAAAATTAATTTGCTTGGTTCTTGTTCCCAGAGATTCTGGTTAACTTTGGAATCAGGGGTTTTAAAAGCTGTACATACTGCTCCAGAGCAAGAGTTTTCTGAGGAAAGTAAGTCACAAATAAACCCCATCTTACTGTATCTTCTGTAACAGTTGGGAATCTTGAAGGATGTCTGTTGTTGTGTTGGTTGTAAAAACACATGTGTCTGGGGCTGGAGTTGTAGCTCATTGGTGGAGCACTTGCCTCACATGTGTGAGGCACTGGGTTGATCCTCAGCACCACATAAAAATAAATAAATAAAAGTATTGTGTCCATCGACAATTAAAATATATATATATATTTTAAGTGTCATGAACTTCCTGATGAGGTTGTATTAGGAAGAGTGTTTCAGGCTAGGTCAGGAGTAATGAAGGTGGGTATGTACAAGTTATCATTGTTCAGTACCTGCTGTAGTTTGAATCTTGAATGTCTTCCAAAGGCCCAAGAGGGCCTGGTTCCCAGCCTGTGATATTACTGGGAGATAGAGCCTAATGCAAGGAAGTTAGATCATAGAGGGATGCCCTTGAAAGGGCATGACAGACTTAAAGGCAATAGGGCCAAGCAGCCATCAACAAAAGTAAATTTTTCCTTTTTATAAGTTGATTATCTTAGGTATTTTGTTACAGTAACAGAAAGCTAAGACTACTTACTGAGCACCTACCAGGCCCTGAACACCTAAATATGTGAAGGACCTAATTACTGCCTTCAAAGAGCCCAGAGCCCTGCTGTCTAGAGATCATGGTAAAGTTGATGTGCATTTTTTTTAATAACCAACCGTACTTTGATTGAGGCACCTATGTGGAAGGCACTATGCAAAACAGTGCATGACAAATCTCAGATAAATAAAATAAGATCCTGTCTCCATTCATTGTACAGGGCAGCACAAGCATCCAACTGTAGTTAAGGTAGAGTATGAGAAATGCCAGAAGAGAGGCCTGATAAAGCACCTTGAAAATTCAGAGAGAGAGTATGTGCAGTGTGTGTGGTGGAAGGGTGGTATCAGGGAAAGCTTTGTCCTTTTTTTGTATGTTCTGTGCAATCCACTCAGCATTGCTATACCTCAGGCACTGTGCCAGGTACTAGGGCATAATGAACCCAACCATTAAGGGTCCTCCAGTCAAGTGGAATAGAACAACAATAAACAGTACAATATTTCTTTAATTTTAAGTACCTTTGATTATGAGTTGTATCCTCATATTGCAGATGTCAAAATTTGGAAAAGATGTATTTTAGGATTAATGAAATAAAGTAGTAATAATCCAGAGTGGTAATAGAAAATCACTGTCCTAAAAGCTTGCATGCACCAAGTTTTGCATATTTAATAAAAAGGCAATGATATGCAGTGAAAGTAGCTTGCACTAAGTAGGCTTTTAGAAAACATGATGAATAAATAAGAAAATGGATGAATCCTAACCCTCCGTCTTCTACCATTAGACCATCTGGAGAAGACAGTTCCTTATCTAAAAACTTAGATCCTTACAAATGGTAACTTCAAAACTTTAGTGTTGTCTAGGAAGCCATCAGAGACTATATCTCTGTAAAGGACTCATTATGTATTTCTAACAAGTCCAAAAGAAGTAGGATTTTAAAAGAGATATATGTGGGGTGGGGGTGAGGGGAGGGGAGAGAGAGGATACAAAGTGTTTTTTTTTTTAATATTTTTTAGTTGTCAATAGATCTTTATTTTTATTTATTTATATGTGGTGCTGAGAATTGAACCCAGTGCTTCACACATGCCAGGCAAGCGCTCTTCCACTGAGCTACAACCCCAGCCCCATATACAAAGGTTTTTGTGATGAAAGTTTGGTCCCAGATGATGACACTGGGGGATGGTGGAACTTTTAGGAAGTACAGCCTAGTGGGAGGAAGTTATTGGAGATGTGCCCTTCAATGGGATACTGAGACCCTATCCCACTCCTGTCTCACTCTGCTTTCTGGCCACCATGAAGTGAGCAGCTTTGTTCCAAACACAAATGATGTCTGCCTTGCTTCAGGCCTCAAACATTGGAGCCAACCAACCATGGACCGAAACTTTGAAACTGTGAGCCAAAATAAATCTTTTCACCTCATAAGTTGTTTATTTCAGGTATTTTGACACAAAACTACTGTCAACAACTGCTGAACATTCAGAACTTGTGAATAAATGAAGAGCAAATGAATGAATGAATGACCATACCCTTACTATACTGATTGTAATTGTTTATTAGATCTTTATTGTTATATCATTGCTCTTTTTTTAAAATTTCCTTTTATTATTAAGAATGAGTTCACATGTTTTTCTGTGGAAACTTTGACATTAGATTAAGAACCAAGTTCAAATACACATACTAGTTGTATTATTTTAAGTCTTACATAGTACTTCACTAAGCCTTAATTACCTTTTTTTTAAAATGAACATGAAAATAGTATCTTCCTTAAAGAACTACTGTGCAGATGATGATATAACAACACAGTACTAATCACAGTGCCTATAAGTAGTAGCACAAATAAATGTTGTTTTACATTGATTATTTAGATGTTCAAATACTTTGTGCCATTTTTCTATGTTGTTGTTTATTTTTAAATATTATAGACTGTAACACGTCACACACTACAGATATTTCCCCTCATTTCTCTTATTTTATATATAGTGGCTTTCTTAAATTACCATAATTTTATTTCATTCTAGTTTTATCTGTACAGCTTTTTCTTTGTTATGAATCTCATTGCTTTTATGCTTAAAAATTATTTCCCCATTCTGGGATGTCAAACATTATTTTTAGGTTGCTTTTATTTTTCTTGGCTGTCTCTTCTTCCTCTTCCTCCCCCCCCCTCCTCCTTCTCCTCCTCCTCCAATATTGAACCCAGGGGCACTCTACCACTAAGCTGCATTCCCACCCTTTTATTTTTTATTTTGAGACAGGGTCTTTTTAAGTTGCTGAGACTGGCCTCTAACTTGAGATCCTTCTGCCTCAGCCTCCTGAGTCACTGGATTTACAGATATTGCTACTGCACTTGACTTTTAGGCTATTTTTAATAACTATACAAAATGGTTTAATCTATCTAATCAAGGTAATTAGCATTATTTACTTTTGTTTGTGGTGCCACAGTTACAAATAAACTGGCAGCAGTTACAAATAAACTGAAATATCAGTGGCTTAGTGCAAAAAAAGTTTTTGTTTATTTTTTCCTCATTCAGGTGTCTGTACATTGGGGAGGTGGCCACTATCTAGATAGTAAGGGATCCATACTCCCTCTATCTGGTACCTGAGCCATCTCATCCTGTGGTTTCTAAGGTTGACAGAAAAAAAAAAAAAAAAAAGGAGGATGGAGAAAGCATAGCTTTTGAATTGTCTTGGCTTTCTAGAATTGACAGATATCACTTTTACTCACAGTGCATTGGCTAGACCTAGTCATACGGGACCATCATAGCCCTCAGGGAGACTGGGAAATTTAGAGGAGCATGTGGAACATTTTGATAGCACCAATTGTCTATACTAAAGGGAGTGAAGAAATAACCTGTATTTTTTCTGTCTCAGCATCCCTTGTCTTCTAATGTAATTTAAAAGTTATAGTAAAGTTTAAAGAATAAAATGACGATCACATTCCCCCACGCCCTAACTAAACAAGTGTTAAGATTTTGTCATATTTGTCTCCATTTGTTTATTTGTATAATGGCTATCATGAAGCTATAATCCACGTAATATAAAGTTTCCCCTTTTAAAGGCAATGAGTCAATGGATTTTGGTATAGACACAGGTTGTGCAGATATAGAATGTTAGATCATTTTTATGATCTCCAAGAGAAACACCATACTTGTTAACAGTCATTCACTGCTCCCCACTGATACCCAAGACCTGAAAACAACAAATCTACTTTCTGTCTCTGTACATTTGCCTTTTCTGAATATTTCACATAAATGGAATCATACTATATAAGGCCATTTGTGACTGGCTTTATTCACATAGCATTATGTCTATAATTTTCATCGATGTTGTGTATATCAGGACTTTTTCTCTTTTATTGATGAGTAATATTCCATTGTATGGATATATACCATATTTTGTGTCTTCATTCATCTGTTGATGGACATTTGGATGTTTCTACTTTTTGGCTCTCATGGATAAAGCTGCTATGACCATTTGTGTACAGATATTTGTATAAACATGTTTTCAATTTTTGTGGTTATACACTAAGCTGTAGAATTTCTGGGTCATATGGTAACTCTAGGCTCAACACACTCAAGTCTCAGCACAATCTTCTTTATAGTTTTAGCCTTTTTCCTGAAAATTGGCTTGGTCTGCCCACCATAGCCACTCTGTTTCCTGTCATACCGCCGCTTTCCCTGTGCATACAGAGAATCCTTGCCCTTCTTGTACTGTGTCACTTTATGGGGTTGGTGTTTGCCACATTTCTTACAGAACGTCCGGCGGGTCTTAGGAACATTCACCATGTTTGCGACAATGTTATCGGCAAGGAAAAAAAGGAGTGAGGGCTCCTTGACAGATTCCATCACAATGATAGGAGGGCATGCAAGAGCAATCATATGGCAAGATATGAAGCCAGAAAGATTCAGGGGCCAGACTTGCTGTTTTTGTAACAATCCACTCTTAGGAACTGACTAGGGTCAAGGGAGCTACATTAATCTCTTCCAAGAGTGATACCCTCACCATCTAATTCCCTTCCACGAGGCCCCACCTCTTAAAAATTCCACCATCAATTAATACTGCCACATTGGGAACCAAGTTTCCAACACATTTACCCTGCAGAACAAACCACATGCAAACTATAGCAAATGTACATATAAT
The DNA here is from genome assembly GCF_001458135.2 of Marmota marmota marmota. Taxonomy (NCBI): domain Eukaryota; kingdom Metazoa; phylum Chordata; class Mammalia; order Rodentia; family Sciuridae; genus Marmota; species Marmota marmota. The sequence continues at coordinate 38,510,417 of NW_026000026.1, forward strand.
TTAGAAAAAAAATAACCTCTCTATATTTTGGCATTTTCCTTTTCAAACTCAAAAGATATGTTTCCATTTATTCAACTCTTACAGATGATGGTTTAAATTACTTCATTTTATGTGATATTGTTGTGTAATAAGAAATACATATTTGGTTTTCATTCCCAGTTCCTGGCACAGGGCTTCTAAGACCTTTGTAATCTCCTAAGTGATAGAGGTGCTAGAAGTACTTTTTGTTCTAATATTTGGTCTGGTTCCTGATATGGGTCTTCTAAACCCCTTGGAATTTCCTGGGTGATAAGAGTGTATTTTTTCCAATGAGGTGGCTCTTAAAGGGCTGCTTGGATAGCTTTAGGATGGGTGCTGGTTGCCAGAAAGACCCAGTCATGAGTAGAATCTGGAAACTTTTAAGTGTCACCCCCATCTTCCAGGAAGAGCAGAGGGGCTAGCAATTATGTTAATAATCACACCTCTGTGGTAAAGCTTCCATATAAATCCCTAAAAGATGGAGTTTAGAGATCTTTTGGATTGTGAACACATCCACATCCTGGAAGGGTGGTGACAAACAAGAAAACTTCAAGGGTACAGAAGCTCTTGCATTAAGAACCCTACCAGATCTTGCCCTATACCCCTTCTCTGACTAATCCTTTAATAATATCCTTTTTTTAGAGAGAGATAATTTTTTAATATTTATTTTTTAGTTTTCAGCGGACATAACATCTTTGCTTGTATGTGGTGCTGAGGGTCGAACCTAGGCCGCATGCATGCCAGGCGAGCGCGCTACCGCTTCAGCCACATCCCCAGCCCTAATAATAATATCCTTTTAAAATGAAAGTTTCTCTGAGTTTTGTGAGCCTTTATAGTGGGTGGAGGGAGGTTTGTGCAAACCCCTGATTTCTGTCCACATTGGACAGAAGTGGATAACCTGAGGATCTCTACCTCTGATGGCTTCAGAAGTGGGGAGCAGTCTTTGGGACTGAGATATTCAACTTGTGAGATCTAAAGTTAACTAATTCCAAGCACTAGTGTCAGAACTGGACACCCAATTAGTATCCAGAGAGTTGGAGAATTTGTTAATGTGGGAAAACCTTCCACACATTTGATATCAAGAGTGTTCTGTGAGAATAGAGGAAAGCAGTTTGTTTTCTTTGTTTCATTTCATATTTCTCTTTTATAATCCAGTCCCTTTCTTTGGCATCAATTAGGACAATTTGTCATCTTAATGTTAGGAGAGAACAATGAGCCCTTATCTATTAGTTCACTGTTTTATTCATTCATTTACCCATTTAAAAAGTGTTTGAGACCAGGGCTGAATGTAGCTTGGTGGTAAAGTGCTTGCTTTGCATGCTTGAAGCCCTGGGTTCAATCCCCGATTCCAGACCTGCCCCCTCAAAAAAAAAAAAAAAAAAAAAAAAAAAGTTTGAAGCCAATTATGTACAGGTACAGTGTTAGGTGCTGAAGATACAATGTTGAACAAATCAATCACCTAGTGTATAATCAAGAGTTCACATTTCATTCTGAGCTGTTAATGATTTACATGACAAAATTAATGATGACTTTCATGTTTTTGTATGTTAGTCAGGTTTTCTCTATGGTAGTTTGAAATGTGGGTTATAAGCTGTTACTCCCAACTTGGTCTGTGTCCTCTGTATGTTTAACATGATCTTTCCTTAAACTCTTCGTTTGAGTTCCCCCAAAACCACACCCTGAGATAAGGATTTGAGTGCAAGTTAGTTTATTTGGATAGGGAATTTATTTGGAATGCAAAGCAGTGGGAAAGTGGGAGGGAAGAAAGCCATTAACTGTGTGTTAGTGAGCAGCTTTCTGCAGTGGACAACTGGGGCTCAATCTGCTGGGAACCTCCTGAGAAGCTTTACTGAATACATTCTGTCAATTAGCCCACCGAGGAGCAAGGAAATTGGGGAATCCCTGTCTCTCCCTGGTTGAGGGTTGCTCCCGGGAGTGTATACTCCATGGCACTTATGGTCTGCTTTTCTTGTGGCCAACAGTGATCCTGCAGCCAGAGGGCCTCCTCACCTGAAGGAAGGCAGGTACTGGAGGTAGGAAGCCAAAGATTGCAAGGGGACTCCCTCATGGAAGAAGTCAGTTATTTCAGAACTATGCTGAGGGCACAAGGGTAGAACATTGATGATAACTGCCACAGACACCATCCATCTGGAAAGAGAGCTGTATCTGAAAAGCACATTTACATAGAGTCGAAAGAAGGAAGAAAATGGGAGGAAAGTCTGTGTAGCTTACAGGACAATTTCAATAAATAGTATTAGTCAATAGTATTGATTGATCACAATATTTCACATTTCACTCTGCTCATTAATAAACTACATGACAAAATTAATGATATCTTTTATGTTTTGTATGTTAAGTTTTCTCTATCATGCTTTGAAATATTATTTAAAAAGATTTTCCAAAAGAAGGCTATAAATTCTAATTTTTGTCACTATAATACTTTTAATGGAAAAGTTAAAAGAAAGATATGACAATGACAGCTATTTTTGACAATAATAAGCTAATAGTTTGGGGGGAGGATAAAATGAAAGAAAGAGTACTAGTTTGGGGGTTGGTTCCAAGTTTGAATCCTAAATCTGCTAACTGGCAATGTGACCTTAGGTAAATTGCTGATCTGCAATCTGAACCAAGATGTCCTTAACTGGAAAATATAATACTCTTCAGTAGATTTCCCCAGAAGCAGAGCTTGAGAAGAAAAGCTGTTGGGGCTTAGGAATTGAGAAATTTTAAAACTTCAGGTATAGTGTATCTCTGGAAATGCATAATCAGCACATGACTATTGCTCTTAGAGGAATCACTATTTTTAGTTTTATGATTTTTTTCTTGTTAATATCAAACTATTGTTAGAACGGCACATTTATTTTTGCTGTGGATTGGTACCTTTTCTTATAAAAAGGCTGTGTCTTAGAGGAGGTGAATACTTTTTCTATTTTAATCATATAAAAACATAACACTATAGCATTCTGACTTTCCCCTTTTGAAGTGAAGGGAAGACAGAAGTGGGAAAAACTCTAACCCCTCATTGAGTAAAATTCATTGTGACATCCAAGGCTCTCCCTTTGTCCCTTCCTGTCTTCTTTCCTTCCTTCCATTTGCCTCTTCTTCCTTACCTCACTTTTTTGATAACCATTACCTCTAAATTAAAAAAAAAAAAAATTGAATTCCCTTTCTGGTGCCTCAGATTTTTCTGTGTGACTATAATATTTAGTTGGCAAAGACTATTTTTATGAACCCATTACAAACTTACACACAGGGTTTTAGCTGGTACACAAACATCAATTATTTAGGTTTAAGCAGATTTTTACTTCCAATCTACCACGAGTAGATAGTCCCTTCTTAGTTCTGAAGGTGCATATATGCATGTTGTTTGTTTTATGGTGATGAAATTGTAAACTCATCCAATATTCTTATTTACCTGAGAAGAAAACTGGCAAGCTGGATATCTAAAATATGGAGGCCACAGCATTGTTCCTGGTATATCTAGGGTTGGAGCAATTCACTGCTTCTCAGCCCAGAAATCTGGGCAATAAACTAGAATTCTTTCAGCGTTGATTTGGACTGAAGCTCAAATAATTTTCAAATAATAATGAGTCCTGGAATCTCCTTTCAAATGAGCTATCAGTATTCAAATTCTTGCCTCAGCCTCTGCTTCTGGGAAATCCCAGAAGGTTCCCGGGAGGAAATCTCCAAGAACATCACAGAAGTGCTCCACAGGAGTGAACTTCCTTGCTCAGCAGGCCCCTTCACAGGATGACTTCTGTGCCAGTTTAGTAAAATCCTTCTTGTCGCTTAAACCTCCCACCACCCCTTCCCTTCAACCATGAAGGAGCCAGAGACATGTAGGGTGGGAAAGCGGGAGGAAGTAGAGCAGAACTGACCATTTCCCACACTCCCAAACACTCAGAGTTCCAGGCTGAAGCCAGCAAACTGCAGCCTTCTTACAGCAGTTAGTTCTTTTGATACATGGCTTACATTTGCCAACCCATTTACTACATTGGTATTTGCATTTTTTCCAAAGGCCAAAAACTGTTCATCAACTGGTTATCACAATACTATAATTCTGCTTTTAAGTATCCTCTGCTAATGGTTAGACTATCTGAAGAAATATATCAGATCATTACACTACATGTCTATAAAACAGGAGGAAGAATCCCACCTCATTGTGTCTAGGAGGATAAAGCGAGGTAACCCTAGGGGGGGAAAAAAAGCCTGGCACATGTGATGCCATAATAATAGGGTATTCTTTCTTCTACACCACATATTGCAAACTTCCTGAGACAAGGATTGCACAGAGCTCATTTTTGTTTTCCAAATTCTTGGCGTAGCTCTTAGAGTGAGTACTCTGTGGACTGTCAGTGAACTGTGAATAGGGTCCCAAAAAACGGTCCTAAAACACTGTAGCAGATGTTGATGGTGCCCTGCCCCAGTCCCTCAGCCCTTCCCATTGTTATTGGGAGGCAAAGCACTAACTGTGAGCACCTGCATCAGTTTGAGCAAGGGCTTCCTCTGATGGTTCCACCTGTCTATATGGCAGGTTGGAAGAGATAATTAATCCCCACCCCCCAAAAGTACTTGTCAACCAAACACTTCTAGGAATTGTAAATAAATGCCTGTTTTATCCCTTGGGTGAGATAATTATGAGTCTCATTTTCTACCCAGACTACTCAGAGATCTCCAGTAAGGTAGAGCTCCAGTGACCTGCGGTGGTAACCTTCTTGATAATCACTCTGTTCTTCCTATGTGTATTTCTTGAGATCCTTCCTAAATAGACTGCTTACAATCAAATCTCCCAGGTCAGCTTCTAGGGGAACCTAAACTAAGGAAATCACATCACTTAGATTTGACATGTATGTGAAGCTATCTGAAGTGAGGCCCTTTCCTTCTCTCAGTATCCATCCCTCTTCCTTTGATCTATGTATAATCTGTCAATTACTTGGTCTAACTCACATGCCAAGTCACAGAAGCCTATGTGGGACTGAGGCAATAATCTACTTTGGTTGGTTGGTTTGTGGAACCAGGCCTGCAGTGGCCCCACAACTCTTGTAAGGAAACAAGTCTCCCTGTTCTCTGGACATGAAGGTAGCCTCAGCTTGCTCAGGAGTCATTGACTTAGTTTGATTTGCCTACTGTGGTGAAGACAGCAGCTGGATGTTGTTACTTTTCTCTGGAAACTCTACATTTGCTGTGGGTCAGTGTGCTGTCTCTGCTAAACCATGTGGGAAACAATACAAAGTGGTATTTTGCAATAACCAGGAAATATGACAGGAGATTCTTCTCCCGTGTCAGTCATCTTGAAACTTCCCCCATGGTGGTAGGAACAACTACGGTTGGTGGCACCAGAGAAGAGGCACAGAAATGGACCTTTTAATGAACTTAAATATCTTAATCCCTCCCTGCTTTCAAAGCCTGAACATTCCTCCAGGTTATTCCAGGTTCTCTCACCATCTTGTACTGTTCCTCACATCATTTTTAAAAAATTAACTTTTTGTTTCTAAGTTGGATTTTCAAGTAGTTAAGCAGAGTCTCTTCCTACCAAAGCACCCAGTATTTTGGCTGGAGGACTAATGGAAAAGTACAGAAGCTACACAGATTATCAGTTCAGCTCTCTTCTGAATTCTGATTTGCCCTGAGTTTTTAAAGCATATTCAAAGCTACCACTTATGGAAGTTATTCTAGGTGCAAGGCCCTGTTTTGCTCACTTTGTATATATTAATTCATTTAACACTCATACTAGCTTTCTAAGGTATTATTCTTCCCATTTTGCAGATCAGAAAGTGGAGACATGGGAGGGCAAATAGCTAGAGAGGTGTGGAGCTGGAGTTCAATCCTGGCCCTGGACATAAGTCATGGGCCTCTTGTATTCTCTCTACTTGCATGAACCACTCCCTAGCCCTGGGCCCCTGTTTTGCCTATTAGAAGAGCCAGAGAATCTAGACTTTCTAGTTTCTTTCCCAGGAGGCTGGTGTCATCTTCCTATGTGGGGGCTCCAGGAGGGATTCTCCAGGGAGAACAGGGTTCCACTGAGGAGTGGGGAGGAGGTATGGTGCTATATAGACCGCCAAGTGGCTTTGTTCATCACCCAACAACTAAGGTAACTTTGGTAGAAAGCCCCTTGGTGAGGGGTCAGGTCAGCCACACTCCTTTCTTTCCATGCACAACATGCCATGAGAAGTGCTGCTGCTCGTTAGGGCTGCAATTTGAAATCATCGTCCTTATTATCTTCTGGGTTACCTGTATTCCAGTCTTCCCTGAACTCCCCCTTCTCCTCACCTCAGTATGTCTGTAGGAGCCAAGAAATCCATCTTGAAAGGAGAGGATAACTTTGTGAGGAAACCACTTTTATTACAATCACCATGAAGATGGTGCTCTTTATTCCTAACTCAGGACTAGATCACCAAGATGTCAAGTTTGTAGCAAGGTCTTAGGCTGTGACCAGTCCCCAGCATTCCCCCACGTGGTCCCCTCAACTAAACAGGAAGTCTGAAGTTGTTTCTCTAGGATGGGTCTCAGGCCTTGTCCACTTTCCATCACAGGTCTGTGTGGGAAATCAGCAGGCTCTTGATTTGTATGATGAAATTCTTTATTTAGTGAGGATAGCTTGGAGTGAAACCATGAGCAGGTTTTCCTATGATCCAGATCCTACCTATGCCAGTTTTTAATCAAGAAGATCAGCATGACAACAATTAAACCAATCACAAATAAATCCCAGTATGGTCCAAGCACGTTGTCCAATTTCATCCATTTCCATCTCAAAGTAAACTGCTGGCAAGAAACATTTAGTCAAAACAAACCACAGCTCCCACTTCACTCAGAACCATCATGTCCTCCCAAACCTACCACCATCACCCTGCCCCCTGCATCTGTTCCCCTGCTTCCTTAAGTCTTGGAAGATATGATCTTTGCTGGCTATGACTCTCACATGGGACTTAACTAACACCTTTGAATAATCTCTAAGATTTATAAAATTTCATTTCTACTTTTTGCAATTATAGTTCTTTGTGGTACCACTTGCCACCTGCCATCTGCTTACCAGTCTCAGATTTTGATGGCAAGAGCTATGTTTTGAACAAGTATATATAGCACATGTTACTTTGCTTAAGGCTTTGAACATAGTATATGCTGGAAAGAATATCTGCCAAGTGAATACATTGGTTGTACTATGCAGTGTCAACACATATTCAATATAACAGCAGAATTGCTTGGCAGGGTAAGTATAAGACTTTGAATTCTACCTATCAAAGAAATTCTAGTCCAAAAAAATACTCTTTCCATGAGCCTTAGCACTTTGTCCCTAAGAGTTGCTCACTGGAGTTTGCATTTAGAAATTCAGGACCTATTTGAGACAAACTTACATTAAAAAACAGGATATCTCGGAGCAAATGCATAGTTTCCAGTTTCATGAGGGCAAAGAACACAGGTATGTGAGCATCTGTACTTGTCTGAGCAGCCATGTCATATAATCTCCTGGCCAAGTGAATGTCCTAGAAACAGAAGAACAGCCCATCCTCATTAGGTACAGATTCTTAAACAATGAATAGACAGAAACCATTCTTAGAAATATAATTTATATTTGGTAGGCAGATTGCGCCCACAAAGATATCCATGATCTCATCCCTAAAGCCTGTGAATAAATCATGTTATTCAATATGACTAAGTGGAATTTGCAAATGCAATTAAGGTTACAGACCCTAAAATAGAGTATCCTGGATTACTTAGGTGGACCCTATGTCATTGTATAAATCTTTTTAATTAATTTATTTATTTATTTTATTTTTGGTATCAGGGATTGAACCCAGGGGTAATTAACCACTGAGCCACATCCCTAGTCCTTTTTTTTATATATATATTTTATTTTGAGACAGGGTCTCGCCAAGTTGCTAAAGGCCTCACTAAATTGCTAAGGCTGTCCTTGAACTTGTGATCCTCCTGTTCCAGCCTCCTGAGCCACTGGGATTACAGGAGTGTAATCCTGTAATACTGGTTCATTGCATAAACCTTTAAACAGAGTTATAGAAGTACTGATAGTAGAAGAAATTCAGAGATGTGGCACAAGAAATAAGGTCTCAACTTGCCATTTCTAGAAAAGGCCACATTGAGCAGAATGAGAAGGAATTCAAGCAGCCAGCAAGGACGTTGGGACTTCTGTCATACAACTTCAAGGAGACTAGATCAGCCAACTACCTGAATGAACTTGAAGGCAAATTCTTCCCCACAGCCTCCAGGAAAAAACATAGCCTTTGATTTTAGTCACATGAGACCATAAGTAGAGGACCCAATCAAGCTGCCTGGACTTTTGACCTATAAAATCCATGAGATAATAAATGTGTGTTGTGTTAAACCATTAAATTAGTGATAATTTGTTACAGCAGCTGTAGAAAACTTGCACAATCTCCAAATGCTTTCTTGGATACCCCTACGTGTGATTCCAATGAGAGGGACAGAGAACACTAGATACTAAGAGTACATTTCCCTAAAACAAATACAAATATAGATAATAAGTAATAATCATTAATTATATGTAATTATTGTCATAGTACTTATTATACCTGAAATTATAGAATTTATTTATTTATTTGTCTATTTCCAGGTCCTTGAAAGACCTGTTCATCCCTAATTCCCAGTGCTTAATAAAGTATCTACTACATAGCAGGGCTTCAATAATACTTACTGAATAAATGAGTAAATACTTTTGGCCTTCAAGTTGGCATTTGATTCCTCACATGATATACTACTGTATTTTCAGGGACTTTTTTTTCATTAAATTATGGCATAGCGGATACATATTTTTTTAAATTTTCTAACTATTGTGGTTTATTTTGTTTGCTTTGTTTGCTCAAACAGTAATGAAAAGGTAAGAAGCGTTTTTTTTTTTTTTTTTTTTTAANTTTTTTGGCTTTTATATATATAAATTTTTTTTTTTTTTTTTTTTTAAAGAGAGAGGGGGGAGAGAGAGAGAGAGAGAGAGAGAGAGAGAGAATTTTTTTTTTTTAATATTTATTTTTTTTTTTAGTTATTGGCGGACACAACATCTTTGTTGGTATGTGGTGCTGAGGATCGAACCCGGGCCGCACGCATGCCAGGCGAGCGCGCTACCGCTTGAGCCACATCCCCAGCCCAGAAGCGTTTCTTTTAAAGGTTGAAGTATCCTGGCTGTGTCCCAGAATTGTGTTGTGCTTGGGTGCCCATGGATTATTTTCAAAAGAAAGGGAAGAAGAGGAAAGCTTCTTCAGAAATTGCCATTCAAATGTCTTTTTTTTATCTTTCCTGCTCCATCACCTAGGCTTCAATAGTCATGTACCTATGGACCTTTGCTAAACCTGTTTCTTGAGCAGTGTCTCCTCTTTGCTGTGTTCTGCTTATCACTTCTTAAAATTTTCCAAAGCTTTGAGGTCTGGTAAATAGATTTGTTAGAGAAAGAGGAATGTTCTTGTTTAAAATACTTAAAATTCAGGAGATTGTTTAGAGCAAATCTTCCTGGCAACAGAGAAAATAGATGTCGTAAAAACTCTTAATATGTGTGTGTCTAATTCCAGCATCTTTGGTGAGTGTTCATATGACAGAAGCCTGCAGATTAAAACAGCTGTGGCAGTCCCACATGTGAAAGGCATATTGACTCAAATCAAGGTTCAGGGAAAGGCAGCTTTTGTCAAAATATCATGCATTCATTTTTAAATTAATGATTATTAAATTATTTCTTGAGGCACAAACATCACCATTCACTCACTCACTTCATAATATAAAAAAGCAAGAAGTGGGCTGAGGTTGTAGCTCAGTGGCAGAGTACTTGCCTGGCATGTGTGAGGCACTGGGTTCAATCCTCAGCACCACATAAATATAAATAAATAAAATAAAGGTATTGTGTCCATCTGCAACTTAAAAAAATAAAAATTTTAAAAAGCAAGAAGTATCCTTAAGGTGGGATGAACTTACTCCTTACTGAGGACCCCAATGTTTGCAGCATGTTAGAGTAGGATGTGAACATCTTTCTTTAAAATTCCCAAAGAAAGAAATTCCTGTTTGTTTCAGGATAATCTAGAACTTTGACAAAATAATTTTTTATTGCTAAACTGCAGGAAAGACTTCTCATTCTTTCACCCTGTTTATTAAAAATCCAAGTTATTGAAACAAAAAAAAATCTTCTCTTAATTTGTGTTTTGAAGGTGGCCAGCATCTAGTAAATGGGAAGTCCACAGCATATCAGATCCACTTAGATTTAACCTGTCTGTGATATATTTGAATCTATTTTGCTTTACATTTAGCTATTTAAGAGGTTATGTAAACCAATCTTCAGACTCTTCTTAAATAACCTGTTTCTAACTAAAATGTCAAGTGTGCATCAGTATGCTTAATGTTCAAATGTTCAAAATAACTTCTTAAAATTCAAAGATAGAGAATTCTCCAGCAATAAAGAAGCTGGTTTATGAAAATTGTTCATTTTCACTATGGAGGGGTTCTCTAGGCCCAACTTTTTGTATGTTATAAAAAATTGATGATTATGAATATACCATAACAGTTTCCTGTATATATATATATAGGTATATATATATATATACATACACACGCACACACACACACACATATATATGTATATATATATATATATATACATACATACATACATACATACATATTCATATATACATCTTTTAATTTCAGGATTATTTTTTTACTCTGCATAAATTTTGGGGGCGGGTACTAGAGATTGAACTCAGTGGCACTCAACCACTGAGCCACATCCCCAGCCCTATTTTGTCTTTTATTTAGAGACAGGGTCTCACTGAGTTGCTTAGTGCCTTGCTCTTGCTGAGACTGGCTTTGAACTTGTGATCCTCCTGCCTCAGCTTCCCAAGTTGCTGGGATTACAAGGGTATGCCACCATGCCCTGCTAATACTTTGTCTTCTGCTTTTTTAGCCCAACAATATTGTAAACACTATACCATGTTTTAAAATTTTTTATAAAATAATTTTCAGTAATTGCATACAATACTATAATAATGATTAATATTTAATACTGAGTGCTGGTCTTCACTGTCATTTAATCATCATGGTGATTTTGTAGGGTAGGTGGCAATTTTCTTTTCCTTTTCTTTCTTTATTCTTTTGGGTACTAGAGATTGAACTGGGTACAATGATAGAGCTAGGGACACTTCTAACACTGAGCTACATCCAAACTCTTATTTATTTATTTTTTAGATATTTATTTTTTAGTTGTAGGTGGACAAGATATCTTTATTTCATTTTTATGTGGTGCTAAGGTTTGAATCCAGTGCCTCACGTGTGCTAGGCGAGCACTCTACTACTGAGCCACAACCCCAGCCCCCGTCCCCAACTCTTATTTTGAGTTATGGTCTTGCTAAATTGCTAAGGCTGATCTTGATCTTGCAATTCTCCTGCCTCAACCTCATGAGTAGCTGGGATTATAGGTATGCACACCTACAACCAGTTGAACAGGTAACATTTTGAAGATGAAGATATTGAGGCACAGAGAGGTCAAGAGATTAAGGAATTTGCCCAAATTCCTCTGACTTTTAAGTAGTGGGTCTAGGATTGAAATACCAATAGTCAGTTTCTTGCCTGCTCACTTAAGCACCAGGTATAGAAGACATAACACTGTACAATAATTTATGTAACATGTCATCTACTTCAGAGCATTTTGGGTTTTTTGTAAGTTTTTTCCTATAATAAATAAAGCTACACACCAAACTTTTTGCATATTTCTGGTTATTTTATTAGCTAGTAGACATTTACTTCATGAATGGTTAAGACTTTTTTTTTTTGATGGTACTGGGGATTAAACCCAGGGGTACTCTACCACTGAGCTATGTCTCCAGCCCTTTTTAATTCTGAGAAGAATTACTTACTATTCTCTACCTAGTGCTTAAATGAGTAGGAGAGAAACAGACTATTAAGATTTGAATCCTAGATCCACCACTTAGAAGTCAAAGGAATTTGGCTAAATGACTTAACCTTTCTTGCCAAAGTTGGTCTCAAACTTGGGATCCCCCTGCTTCAGCCTCCCCAGTCCCTGGGATTACAGTCATGCACCACTGTGCCAAGAGGTTGTGACCATTTCACTTTTTTTTTTTTTAACCAGGGATTGAACCCAGGAGTTCTCAACCACTGAGTCACATTGCCAGCCCTTTTTAAAATTTGTTTGTTTTGAGACAGAGTCTCACTAAGTTGTTAGAGCCTCACCAAGTTGCAGAGGCCAGCTTTGAACTGAGATCCTCCTGCCTCAGCCTCCTGAACTGCTAGAATTACAGGCATGCACCGCTGTGCCCAGCTGTCCTACCATATTTCTGGAAGGAACATTTAACTACCTAACTTTCTAGGTGATAATTTTATTCTGGTATCTAAGAATTCAGCTGTAATGCTCCATAGGTGGTCAGAGCAGACAAATGAGAAATTAAAATGTTTTATGCCATAATTACTTTTATTTTTGACAGACCTATTTATAATTTATTCAGTAGATGTGGTTTTGTTTTCTCTGCAGGACTCCTTAAATATGTTATCTAGTAAATCTCAGTGTATACGTATATGTATGTGTGTGTGTGTGTGTGTGTGTGTGTGTATATATATATATATATATATATATATATATTTGANTTTTTTTGGCACTGGGGATTAAACTCAGGGGCGCTTAACCACTGAGCCACATCCCCAGTCCCTTTTAATATTTTATTTAGAGTCAGGGTCTTGCTGAATTGCTCAGGGCCCCGCTATGTTGCTGAAGCTGACTTGGAACTTAGGATCCTCCTGTGTCAGTCTCCCCAGCTTCTGGGATTTCAGGCATCAGTCACCATGCCTGCCCTAGTCATTGTCTTTAAGCGTATATGCTTTCCTCCCTTTAGAAAAGTTCATCGTGTGTTTCTCATACATACTCCATGTTACAAAGCATTTTAGAACGGGACTTGAGAGTACTAATTCCCTCCTCCCATGAAATGAATTGCCCTCTCCTTAACATGTTTATGATACTTTACTTCTAATTCTTTTCAGGTGAACCCACACTCATATACACAAACACACACACCATTTTGGTCTTTACCTATAGCTATGGCCATATCCTTATTCTGCTCCTGTCCCCAGAACCAAGCACAGTGCTTCCTAACACAAAACAAGCACTTCATAAATATTCTAGTGAATAAATGAATGAATGAAAAGCAGAGCACAATTCCATTGCAGTTTAGAAGTAGGTATCTTTTAAATTGGGGGGATCACTGGAGGCTTCATAGAGATAATGACATCGAACTATTCTTTGAAAAGTGTGCTGATCTTTAATGGTCCCCCAGTCCCGCATAAAGTGTACTATGATCAAGAGTCAGAAGAGTTCAGTTTAAAGTCTTTGGGGGAAAAGAATAAGTAGCTTACAATTTAGGGGGAAAGGTGACATATCAACCCATTATTATCAAGGTAGTTTAGGTCAAGGAAGGTTATGAATTTAGGGTAAGAAGTCTAGACTTCATTTGGCAAAAGAAAGCCAATAAGATTCTTTTGTATGTTTGCATTTTTTGGGGGGGGGCTGTTTTACAATACCAGAGTTATATTTTATCAAGAAAATCATGGTAGTGCTCTGTTAGATGAATTATGTGTTAATTAAGGTGATGCTAACATCTATAACAGACCCTGAATTTCAATGGCCTAATACCACAGAAATTTGTTTCTTTCGTTCAGTATTCCAATATGGGATGTTCCTAGGTGCTGCTGAATTTTCATCACACGGTAACTGGGGACTCAATCTCTGTCCATCATGTTGTTCTGCAACTCCCAGGAGCCTTTGTACCTTCTGCTTCATTCAGTCAATGGAAGAGGAAAGAGTCTAGGAAGAAGCTCCACATTGTTCTTAGTTCCCTTAGTCCACTAATGGCATCCTTCTTTTTTACTTCCATACCACTTCTAAGAACTAGTCATGTGGATGCAACGAGTGCTGGGAGAGGTAGCCTCTGACTAGGCAGTCAATCCCTAACAACTATGCTAAGTAAGGATCGATGATTCTAAACAAGTCTTTGGTGGGCAGAGCCATCTCTATTTAAAAGAAAAACATTAGAATGGGAGACCTCAAATACCTTTGCAACAAACCCACCTGAGCAGAATTCAGACCCTAACCAGAGTAAAGATAGAAGGAATGGTCAGGAGGGATAGACAACAGGTTTCATTCATGATTCAATTTCTGAAGTAACTCCAAATCAAATATAATTTGATTAGTCCTTGTCCTCATTTAGGTCAAGCAGCTCACTGGGCTGATGGTTCTCTCTGAAGCTATTAGGATAACTCACCTGCATTACCTAGTCCCACCTTCTTTTCCTAAAGAATGATGAGAACAACAGTGATCCATATTTTTAAAAATTTTTTTGTAGTTGTAGATGGACAGCATGCCTTTATTTTATTTGTTTATTTTTATGTGGTGCTAAGGATTGAACCTAGTGCCTCACATGTGCTAGGCAAGCACTCTACCACTAAGCTATAGCCCCAGCCCCCAGTGACCCATATTTTTACACTGATTTACTGAGTGTTGATTTATTTCTCATTTCTTCCTCAGAGATCTTAAATACAGAGTTTACAAGAACATGATTCCACCAACCTTCTTTGATTCTCAGAGAAACTCTGGTAATATTATATTCATCTTTCTCACTGATTTACAAGAGGATTAACTAATAAGGATTTTTAGGCATTTTGCTTAATTTCACAATCACAAATAATAAGGACTATTCTCCTAACCACTTTGCTTTCATTGGTAAAGTTTGAGGCTTTTAATTTTCGCAATATTTATTTTAAGAATTATAATTTTCTTGTTAATTTGACTGTGAGATGGCAAGATTAATAAACTTTGTCCCTGGGTACTCGGTGATTATTTTTCTAATTGCTAAACAAAAGAAAATAATGAAGATAAAGAGCAATGGTTCCTCATTAGCTAACTCTAAAGTTCCTTATTCAAATATGAGGCTAAGTTTTTTTCCCTTTAATGTAGACACTTTCTATAGGAATAAACAGATCTCAACTCAGTGATCCTGATCAAAATGAACTACCCACAATTTAACAGGAACTCTGGCAGGAAAGAATAGAGAAGGGACCAGAAGGAAACTTCAAAGATTTTTTCCTGAATGTATGAAATGGCTGTCTCAATAGCTGCTATTTGACATTGGGAAGAAAGTGCTTAGCAGAGAGGTCCTTGGTGACTCCAAGGAGGAAAACCAAAGTCTCCACTGTGGTCAGCCAGCTGGGCCCCAGCAAATGGCATGTCCTCTCCTGTACCATTGGTCCTGTGTCCTGATAGGATGCCCCATCTCAGCTCCAGGAACTCAGGGCAGAAATGGCTTCACTGTGGTGGGGTAGTGGCTTTCAGGGAAACAAAGTCCTTTTTGAAGCATAAGGGGTGGGAGAGCTAACTTGAACTTAACACATGGAGTGGAGTCATTCATATCCTTTCTATAAACAATGCTTCTCTCAGGTTATTATATTTTGAATGGGAAATGATGAATAAAAGCTTTAATCTTACTGAAGACTTACTTAGCAATTGCTTAAATTCCCTCCTGATCTAAATAACAGTCATTCCACACACTGTTTAACTACAAAGCCCTTTCACAAAGGCTTATTTGTTTTATTCTCAAAGCCAGGGGCAGGCCAGGTATTATTAGTTCTGTTTTACAGACGTGGATGGCAGAAGGTGGGGGGTGGAGGGTGGCTAAATAACATCTAAAGAATCATCTAATTTGGGTATTGGGTCCAGTCCATTCTCTCCAAAAATTTCCACAGGTAGCTCAAATCTGCTAGGTAAAGGGGAAATAGGCTGGATTTGGATTTGACATTTTTCTATTGCTTTGGATCCTGAAACCAATGAAAAATGATCAGGCAAAAGGTAGGCTGCAGGGGAGAACAGACAGCAGGAATCTGTTCTGCTGGATAATCAGTACCTGCATCAGAAGCTTTGGCTGCAGTGTGCACTGTCTTAGTAGTTCTCAGATAGGAAATTCCCTACTATTCAATTATTAGCACAATTGGAAGAAAGAAGAGCATTTAAAAAGCCAATAATCTCCACATTGTATGATTCTAGAAAAGCATCCAGGAGTATAAATCCTGAAGAGAAATGTATACTTGAACGCTAAGAATGATTCAGTATAGGGCCCAAAAAACTTGGGATTATACAGGCCTATTTGGTTGAAATTCTGGCTCCACCACTGATGAACTCTGCTAGGTTGGCCAAATGATCTAACCACTGTACTGTGGTTTCCTGATTCATATAGTGAAGACAGTTATAGGGCTTACCTCATCAAGTGGCTGTGTGATTTAAAAGGCAGTGTACATAACACATCTAACCCAGTACCTGACTATTATTATCATTATTGACATTTAACACACCTTTCTCACCCTGTCAACCTCAGTGCCATCTTCTGAGTAATTATACTTGCTGACTAAAAGATTTGTCCAATAACACCATGTAATGTTAGCTCCCTTTCCTTATGAATATACTTCAAGTCAAATGTAGTCTTTCCTTAGAAGATGGAAAGCCATTCTCTTGGGACTTTTTATACTGCCCAGTGCTGTATCATGGAACTGTGGGTGCTTCAAAAGACATTTCTGGATTAATGCCACCTCAGTCTTCAGCTCTTATCTCATTCTGCTTTGTCTTTGTTACTGAAAGTTTGAGTGTTGGTGGAAATTTCAGTGGAAAATGGCCTGAAAGTGGAAAGAAATAGAGGCAGGGGTCCCACTAGAAAAAGTATGTGCTGGAAAAAGTAGAAACCTATGAATCAAATTGGCCTAGACTATACTTCTCCTATTCATTCATTATGTCCTTAGCATAAATGGAGAAAATAATATAATTTTCACAGAGTTCATAGTAGAGTAAGTAATATGTGTTGGCACATGGGAGAAACTCAGCAAATGCTAAGTCTTTGCCTTTCTTCCTCTAAACTGAAGACATGAATGAAATTCAAAACATTTTTAAATATTTCCTTCCCACACAGCTGTCTTTACTAGGCTCAAATCAATGCAATTACCTTTGCAATACCTAAGCCATGTTCATACATATAGGCCAGATTGAACATGGCTTGTGCACTCTGATATTTGTCAGCTGCAATGCTGTAATGTGTGGCTGCTGTTTCATAATCTTTCTTAGTCCCATAGCCATAGTAATGGTAATCTCCAATTTTTATTCTAGCGAATGCGTTGCCTAGTGGAAACATAAGAAAGATAACAATCATAACTCAAATGGTTCATGTGTAATTCCCAGTAAGTTAACCTAATGATCCTTGAAAATAACACACACACACACACACCCATACACTCACACACACACACACACACATACACACATTCAGAACCCCAGAATCAGTATTAGATATAGTTTATAAAATAAAAAATATATCACTTGATGCTAGTTGTCTTCATTGTAGGAAAAGATTCATGGTATAAGTGTTCTTAAAAAACAATATATTACAAATTTTACCTTTTAAATTCATTTTTTTTGTAGGTAGCTCAACTCTCAACCCCACCCCTTCCATTCCTAGTCTCCATTCCTGAAGACCTACTTTTCTATATCACTGGTTTCTTCCTCTGTACCATATCAACTGCATTGGCCATTTGAACATGCTCTGGTATCTTCTAGAAATAAAAATAAATATGCTCTTTAACCCATGGTATCTCCTAGCTACTGCCACATTTTTCTGCTCCTCTTTATGATCAACATTTTCAAAAGTGTGTTCTATACCCACTATCTCCAGACCTTCACCTCCCATGTACTCTTCAACACATTTCAATCTGACCTTTGCCCCTTACACAATGAAAGGGCTATTTTCAAGATGGTTGGTGACTTCCATGCAACAAAATCTCTGACTTCATCTTACTGGACCTCCAAGCAGCATTGAAGCCACAGAACACAACTGCCCAAGAGCTTTCCTTTCTTGGCATCAATGATATGGCCTTCATTTGATTTCTCTCCACCTCATAGATCTTCCCTTTTCAAACTCTTGCCCAACTCCTTCTTCCCAGTTTCTAGATATTAGCATGTCAAGAACTTGCTCCTATTTCTCTCTCTTCTTTTCTCTCCCCCACCCGCTCTCCTTTATCTCAATTCTTTCTCTAAGAGACCTTATCTAGTCCCCTGGTCATCTATATATTAGCTATTTCTGAATTTTTATCTATGTCTTTCCGGGGCCCAGACTCTTATATGTAATTCCTTCTGATTGCTTGGATCTTAAACTTAAGATGTCTGCAGAGATTTCCTAAAATTTTTCTTCCCATAATACTAGCATCATCATTGTTCACACTATAAAATCTAGGGAAATCATTCATACTTTCTCTTTTTACCTCAACTCCATCATCCAATTTGCAAGTCCTGTTGGTTCTACCTCTACAACACACATCTCTTGACATCTCCTCACCATCTAGTTTAAGACTAGAATACTAGAATAGACTTCAAACATTTTTATGTCTCCATATTTCAATCCATTCTCCATACAGAGTGATCTTTTTAAAATGCAAAATTAAGTCACATTATTTTTCTGTTTAAAATCCCCAGTGGCTTCATTTTCTTCTTGGAATAATATCCAGCTCTTTACCTGACCTATGAATCATACCTAACATGTCTCTTACCTCCCTGACTCACCTCACTGCAATGTCACTAGGAGTCTAGAAAGTTCTAGACTTCTGGCCTTAATAGTCATTCAAACACAACAAAACTCCTCCGCCTTAGGGTCCCTCAAGTCCCTCTGCCTAGTGTGTCTGAAATTCTTCCAATTCTTCACATGGCTGCGTTTTTGTCATTTGATTCTCAGCACAAGGCCACTTCCCTACCTAGTGGCTTTCTCTGACTACCTTCCTAATACAACCCCTCAGCCCCCACCCCAATAGTAACCTATCCCATCTCCATGCTTTTATATCCTTCACAATACATATCTTTGTTATCATATTTGTTTCCTAGTTTATTTTCTTTCTCCCTCATGAGGGCAGTAACTCTATGAAGGCAAAACTAAAGTTATCTCAGAACCTGGAATGGTATAAATTTTCATGGAATGAATGAGTAGAAATGGTAGAAAATGTTTTAGAAAATGCTTTCCTCAGGGGTTAAGTAATTTAGGATATTGCTCTCCAACAAACACGAATATGTCAAGGAGAAAAGAGCCACATTTTCAGAAATGCTCTCAGTCTTTTGAAGACCATGGTAGGAATGACTCCTAAATGGGGTGGGGTCCTTATTTCTATTCTCCAGAAGAACATTAACTAAAAAGATGAGGGAAAACGCACCTTTGACATTCATCTCAGCTGCAGCAATCCTTTGCATAGTCAGTCTAGGCTTACTCAGAAAAAAGAGGAAGTCGCCTTTATGGTATAGTCTGAGGTGTTTCATTAAGTGATCCAGGAGTCCTTTCAAAATTTCTCCCCATTTTCCTTTGGGGGTATAAATTTCGTTTAATCTTGTATAATCCCATTAAAATGTAAATATCTTTAAGAGAGCCAACTTTAGTTCTCTCAGAGTCCAGCTAATGTTATAAAATTTCTTAAAAGTGACAAAGACATGAGTTATCAGGGTTTGCTCGCCATATGCTTCAAAATGTATAGGCAACTGGGAGTAAGTCCTTTTGGGAATGGTACCAGGAAAGAATCCTAGAAAGGCCTGGAGAGGTAGGAGGTCCATAGAAGCCTAAAGAGAAATGCACTCCATCTCTAATTTTGTCCCAAACTGCCCTTCTTTGTTATAACCACAAAGGGTGCAGACTCTCCTGTGCATTTTCAAGCTTTACAAGCTCCAAGCAGGATCCCAGAAGTCTGAGATTGCAAGGCAGTGAACAAACTGATTCTCAGAGGATTCAGCTCCACCTTAATGAGCAGGACCTACCAGGGGCATGTGGTGATTCTGACAGGCTCCTGGGGGGATCTGTTGACAGTAGAGGGATTTCTATTTTGGTTTCACAGTTACAAGGTGGTGACTGAGTCCTGATGGCTCAGTGCCCTCTTCACATGAAACAACTGCTAAAAGAAGCACCACTAGTGACTAATTGGAAAATTTCATTATTAGATTTCCTAACCCCCAAGTGAGACACTCACAGCCACATCTTCAGGGACATTTAATGCCTGACCTCTCTGTGACACATAATTCATTTTAGAGGCCTGACTTTTTTATACTGGGGAATTTGTTTAATATTAATGTCCCCTCATTTTCAGTATCTCTCTTCCTTGGTCCAATTCACACCATTTCCTATTTGGAATAAACCTGCATTTGTTGCAACTGAACTGATTTGCCATGGCTGAGAGGTTGCTAGTGTTGTTTTCCCACTCTAAATAAGGTCTTTATTGCATTTTAGAAAGCAAAGGCTTTTTAAGAAAGGGAATTTCTCTCTAAAATTGCACTGATGGCTTGCTGCTGTGCTACTGGCTCAACTAGATCTGAAAAGGCACAACTGTGACTTTTTCCTCTGCCTCATATTAGCATCAGCTGAGAATCATTTTTTATCCTATTCATTTCCTGTTAAAAGGGATGATTTGGTCTTAGCATGATAGGATTTTAAGAAATTTAATTGGAAGCAAAATTGCTCTCTATTGTAAGAGTTCTCCCCATATCTAAATGCCAATTGTGACAGCTTTATAATATTGCTCTAGTTTTAATAGTATAATTTTAGGAAAAAAATGCCACAGTGATGCAAATGCCTCCTGTCAAGGCTTTTCCCACCAATGGTATTTTATATTCTTTACTACATGGAAAACCAATAAGTGGGAGGGACATGAGAATTCCAGATAAGGGAAAAGGATTTTCCCACTCATTTCTGCTTTTTTTGTTTGCTTGTTTGGTTTTTGGTTCAAATGTGTTAATGGTTATAGTAAATATCTGAGTTTTATAGTAATCATCAATGTGATATTTTAGAAGAGAAATCAAATGAGTCTCAGATACATGACTAATTTTGCCTACAAACTCACAAAGGCATAGGTCACATCCCTGATTAGTCCAGTAAACAACTCGGCAAATGAGTGACTGAAGCCAGAATAAGAAAAATGTTTTCTTGAGTAAAATTATCATGTTTCAAACAACTGCTCTGGTGCCATGGAGACAGAGCTATAAAAAAAAAATAATTCCTAGGGTTTGCAAAACCAAGGGACTTTGAGAATAATGAAGAAAATAAATTCCTGAAAATGACCTCTAACATCAGTATAGTTCAAATGTCACCTACTTGATAGTCTGCATGCCCAAAAACATTGCTGAAGCAAATCAGATGAATAATAGTGGACAGGGAGAAGGTATTTTTTTATTTTTATCTAGGTTTTATACCTTGAATGGCAGCTCGATTCCATAGAAGAAGTGCCATTGGATACATCTTCTCTTTTTCAAGAATTTTAGCCTTTTCTAGAAAAAAAAAAAAAGACATTCCATTAAGAAGGCTTAAAATGCCTCTGTAGTAAAGTCATACATGCATATGTATGATTAGAGAATTTTAACTTATCTTTCTTACTAGATTCCAAAATGAATGCCGAATTGCTTTGAGCTACTTCATACCCCATTTCTGCAAGCAGTGCATACTGAACAAGAGAAGAATCTATATCACCATCTTTATAGGCAAAGTAAGCTGTCAGGAATTTCTCAGCCCAGTGGCCTAGTTCACAGACACCTTTATAAAGCTGTATGTGGGAAAAGAAATCAAGCAGACTAGTTAGCCAGTATATTTCATCCCAGGAAAATGATAATGAAATTTGTGTTCAGCTTCCACTGGCTGATCAGGCAAGAATTTTAAGCCTGATGCATGGTTTTTGCAAATTATTTAGAGTGAAGAGTTAATACTTTTTACAGGCACAAAAAATTACAAGTGTGTGTGTGTGTGTGTGTGTGTGTGTGTTGGTTTTTTGTTTTTGTTTTTTTGTCTTGAGAGAAACTTCCTCAAGCTTACTTTAAATTTGCATAATAAACTTTCCTGGCAGGAGGCTATTTGGCAGGACAAGAATGTACTGAGTTCAGGGTTGTTTGTTTGTTTGTTTGTTTGTTCTTTAAAGGGCCTTTGTGGGTACTGCTGCTCTGCTTGGGCAAGTTACAAGGCCACAGCTGAAGTGAAAAGGAGAGAATGAAGGGAATACAGTGCCTCAGGGTATAGGTGACATAACTGCGAGGGAGGTGTGCAAAGCTCTACAGGGACAAATGTCAACGTAGCTGAATAGCCCTTATGTAACCAAAAGAGGTTAGCCATACATAATTCATTAGGAAGTTGGCAAAGGAGCAAATCTAAAGATAGATTATTAGCTGGCAGCTTTTGAAATGAGTTTCAGAGGGACCAGATTGCAACATGGAGGTATTTATACTGTTGCAGCAGACATATTTAATAAATCAATGAAGGGCAATAGGTCCTAAAAGCATTCTTTTGAAAAGTCCATTACTGGCTCAGGCTTAAATAATCCACTCTCTCAATTGTCATCCAAATCATCAAACACCTAAGGACCTGGCTTTACTGGGAAAAAATGGGCTACATTTTCTAGGATAAATCAAGCCTTTCATTTCCCAAGTAGCAATTCCCAATCCCACTAGAAGTGCCAAATTACCCTGGTGATTTGATTGAAGGCTGAAACAGAACTCCTTAACTAAATTCTGAGGCGAGCTCTGAACGTGATGAAAAGCCAAATGCAAAAGAGGAGAGATCATTTCTCTTTCTCCCTTTCCCAGTCCAACTTACATCACTGTTTTTTCTCTCTGGCAAATGTCAGTGTTCACAATGTCAATGCGAAGAAAAGAGGTAATTCCCATAAAAATAAAAAGCGCCCACAATTTAAGGACAGTATCCCCTCTCCAGTATCCCTGTGTGCGAAATGATAAGAACTTGAAAAACAGACCAGTATTTACCTCCACGGCAGTTCTGCAGGATCTTAATACTCCTGTTCCTGTTGCATACATCTCAGCAAGATAATAAATGGCAAGGGGCTGCCCGCTCTGGGATGCCAAGTAAAAATATTTGAAGGCAAGTTTGTAATCCTTCCATACTCCAGAGCCAGCTGAAAATTAAAACTGTTTTGAGATATTCCCTATTTGTTTTTTTTTTTTTTTTTTACGTTATAATCTATGACCATAATAGTCATAGTGATACCTGCTAGCTTAAATAGGCTGGGAAAAGCCAATCAAAAGTCAAATCCACTCTTGGGGGGTGGGGAGCTGATTTAAGATGCAAGAATTTAGAAATGAGTGAACTTGACTTATCAGAAAACTAAGAAAAAGAAGTTTAATCTCATTAAAATATTTCCTCAATATGGTATAACTCATTAATGAGAAGGAGACCAAGTGGTGGTCTCTAAGGAACAGGAGTTTCACCATGATCTACTCACCATCCCTGTCATCTTTCCATGCCAGGATACCATGGTAGCTTACCCAGCCACAATCATGGAGCATAGAGAAGGAAATCCCCAGCTCCAGGAAACCCATCTCTGACCCAACTCATGGTTGGAGCAAGGAGAGGCATTTGGTACTGAAGCAAATGAATCAGAAGATTCCCAGCATTAGAAAATCTTGTCCAGACTCTCCTATTACTCCTCTTTTTGAGTTAGACACACCTGGCATTTTACTTGCAAAAGCTTTCCCTAAATGGTCCTTAAACTTCCTCCCAGCTCTAACATTTCTTGGCCTTTAGAGGCAATGCCATGTAGTGATTAAAAGTAAAAGCTTTGGAGGCACATTGCTTGAATCCTAGCTCCACTAACTGTGTGGTCCTGGACAACATGTCCAACTCAGTTTGTTCATCTATAAACAATGTGCTATGCCCCCCACACCACTACCTGGTGTGTTGAGAGGATTAAACGAGTGAAAGCATAAAAAGATTTAATATACATTAGGATTACTATTACTCTTTCCCTGGGAGCTTTAGGAATGACAGATCCTGACCTGAGGACTTCGAATGAACTACAAGAAAAAGTCCTCAATGCTCTCCCCAATATAGTGCAACAAAAAGAGCCTTTCTGTGAGCTACTTTGGAAAATGTCAGCTGACCTCTTGACCATATTTGACATTTATGATATGGTCAGCTGCATTCTGGTACACCTCTGATATGAAGGACTTGGTGGGGATATGTTCAATTCTCTTAGTATATGTCCTGACCACTCTTTCAGCCTCCAGAGAGATTATTACAAACACTCTACCCCAACCTCTCTACCTCTTTTTTCAGAAGACAATTTTTTACCTAGGAAATTATTGAGGAAAACTTCATATTGTCCTTCCTCACTTGCCTCTCTCCCCATCCTCCTGCCCCATATTTACATTGCACCATCCTTTCCTCCCTCCTTCCAGTCTTCAAGGATGAGAAATCCTACTTCTCTATCAAGGTTAATGAGGTGTCCACTGACATGGGCCCAATCAGATCCTAATACCATTAACTTTTCCAGAAACTTTTTTCATCAATTATAATTATGTTTAGGTCTCTCATACAAAAACAACTTGCTCTTGGTTCTCGTTCCCTTTGTTCTGTAATTCCATTTCTCTTTTACTTTAAAGATGCACTTTTGATAAGAACATTTTAATTCATGTATTTCCTCACCTTCCATTCACGCTCTAACCCATTGTCATCTGGCTTCCACCCCAAACAGTCTAATATTCTCACCAAGATTCTCCATATTGCCGCTCATTCATTTACTCTCTATGGAAAGCTCTGCCTCTTTGGCTTTTTTTTAGATCATTTTTCCCCCTGTTCCTCTGACCATGCTGTTTTATTCTTCCTGATGATCTCTCTTCCTCTGCCTAGCCTTTAAAAATGACTTGGAGGATCACCGGATTTCTGACCAGACCTCACTGTGCTTTTCTCCATACTCTCTTTTCCCTTTGTGGTCTCAGATACTTTTAACTCACACCTATTTTGTTGATGCCTCCTAAATCTTTCTCTTCAATTTCAACTTTTCTCGTGAGTTTCATACTTTTGGATATGTGCATTGGCTAACACAAGAACCTCAAATTGATGCCTTTTCTTCAGTCTTCCTCAAATCCCTCTTCAAATTGCTGCCTGACTGTTCCTTCTAAACCACTCACACCAACCATTTGGTTTTTGTTGTAAAAGAAGCAGACTTGCTAATGCATATGTCATTCTAAATAAAGCAGCTGTATTTGTAGTACCTACAGTAGTACATGAAGCCTAACTGGAACTGTGCATTGGGCCATCCTTTTTCTGCAGCTTTCTGAAAGTATTTAAGTGCTTCGGCATAATTCTGCAAGATAATTACACTCTATTACTCAAAGCTATATGTATAACTCCATGGTAACAATTGCCTTCCACTTTTTAAAAGAGTGCCATATGGGCTAATTAAAATAGCATCAGAAATGTAATACATTTTATTTTATTATTACATTAGATTCTATTAGGAAATAATTATCTCATTTTCAGTGTAAATTACGTATTTTTCTACATTGTCAGTAGGTTTCCTTAGATGTCAGGAGAAGGTCACTCAAAAGACATGTTAAACTAAGATGACAAATTTCTCTATCAATAAAATCCTCAGGAGACAGATATTTCTAAGGCTATTTAGAATCTATGATTCTAAGATATAATTAAAGTTGCTATTTTTGTCACAAGCTTATTCTCCTACGTCTTTTTGGCAAAGATTCTACTGAATTATTTTTTTCTCTATTATCAAATATAATAATTTGATGAACCAGGTAATAGAGACTAATTCCCATAAATTAATGAATTACCATGAATTTTACCTTATAAATTGCTAGAAATATGTTGAAAATATAATGAAATTATTTAACTTACCACAGGAACTCCTTTTCCATAAAAGTAAAGGAGACCAAGTCCATGAAGACCAATTGCATTGCCCTAGAAGAGTTACAAAAATCTAAGTAAAATCCCAGAAGAATTCATGATAAGGAAAATTACTGCAAAGTCATTTAAAATGTTTGAAATGTACCCAGTAAGAGATTAATCAAGGCAGGTTAATCAGGCAGCTGGCAACTTATTCTGACCCTCTCTAGTTTGTCTTTTATACCTTCATAACCCCCTCTGACAAGAAAATAAGAGGGAAAAGAATGTCAAATCCTCACTCCATTCTTTCATCCAATGCTCATTTAGTATTTGTTATGTGTGTGATTCCATAATAGGCATTGGGCAGAAGAAGTAAGAGGTTAAAAATGAATGAACTGTGATCCCTGCCTTGAGGACTTACAGACTTGTAGATTCTGAGCCATATCAGAGGGACGGGTCAGATTTCTAAAAGTCATGTCAAATGTGCTAACTTCTAAAGTGAAATCAATTGAGAGAGTTGTGCTCACCTAGAAGAAGGACATTCAAATGCCTGGAGAGGCTAGGAATTGAAGAGGATTGAATTGTCAGGGTGAAGACATTTGAGTTGGATCTTGAAGGACATACAGGAGCTTTCCAAAAAGGGAAAGTGTATCCAGACAGTTCTTTCCTACTTTGGTCAAAGGAGGTTGCCATAAATAGCCAAATAACATTTTAGAGACTCTGTGGATTTAAATCCAGCCACTACAGATAGTGAAGCATTGTTGGTATATGTTCCTTCATTCAAATTTGACAGCTCATAGTGTCAAACAATGTTTTCTTTTCCACTTGATGCTAAATTAATTACCATTTATTTTCTGATTAATGTCTCTGAGTACATTTAGCACATTTAGTACTAGAAGACAGTGTTCCACAAGCAAGTGTTCAAATATATTGGTATTTAGCATATCAATCCCAGGGGAAGAGTAAACCTTGAAAGTGACTTCCTCAACTAGAAAACTCGCATTTTCTTTCTATCTCCCCTCATGTGCTTCACTCTCAGGTAACTGTGTAAGGAGCCATGGCTTTGCCCCCTGGCTTGCTTTCAGCATATCTATATGTTTGTTTGGCAGGTTTATGATATTTCCTCAGGAACTTAAGTTCTAATAGAAAGCTTTCTGAATTTATTCTTACCATCTAAATTTGGTTATTATGGATCCAAGCAGAGTGTTCTTTCCATTTCAAAACTGTTTCAAGAATCCAAACTTTGGGCCTATGCATGTAATCAAAGGACCCAGTATTATAAGAGTTCTTAAGGATAATCCATCTGTATTTAAAATAAATGGCATCTCCGTTCTCTTCTTCCCTTTTCTCTCCTGACCATGTCTACCTGTGACTTATCTCTAGGAATCATGGGTTATGCTATTTAAGGAGTATTAAGACTTTATATGATGGGTTTGGCAAAGTCTAGTGAGCCTATCTTCTTCTAATTAACTTCATTTAGATGTTGAGAAAAATGGAAGGGAAGGGGATGAAAATGAGAGAAGGTTAAAAAAAAGGGAAAGAAGAAGAAGAAAGTTAGAATAGCTGGAACAAATATTTTTCTTCTTTAGGAGAGTCCCTGGGAAACTGAGGCTCTTTGGACTACTCATCACCTGTTTAATGCCCAGAGTGCTTGTTTAGAACATTCAGGTCAAGGGTAGCCAATTTAGGTATCTGCAGGAGCCATTCTGGTAATGTAAGAAGTATATTAAGCCAGGAGAGAATGGTGGAGTCCAATGCAAACCAGAGTGTGCCTCCCCTGTCCAAAGACAGCAGCAGCTACTCGACCACTCTGATCCAGCCAGTCACACAAAATGGCACTCCTATACAGTCACTCTTGCCATTTTCCAAGAAAATCTGAATGTCCAAATCAATTCTTTTCTCACATCTGATGAGTAATATGCTGGCATCATAACAAATTTTGAGGAAGGCCCATCTCACACAGTAGTGTGAACACTCAATCATCATGCTTATGAATCACAAAAGAATCTCAGTGTCCAAATTTCAATGTGAAATTTATTTGTTTTTCAAACTCCTTCTGGGCCAAATAAAACATATGTGCAGCTAAGCCACCAGAATATACAACTTCCACATTAGCGCTTAGGTTAACTGACAGGAACCTAGGGAGAAGATAGTTCTTTATTAGACAGATATTTAATGAACCCTGGCTATGTCCTTGTTGAGTTGAGGAGATATGGCCTTCGGACAGGAGGACAGAAGCCAGAAGATAGAAAGCTGCAGAATCCCAGCAGTAGAGAATGATTGTGGGGTGAATTAAGAAGGGAAAGATGATGGGAGTCAGCAGGGGTGAGGAGGCTTTCTAAAGAGAAAGAGGATTGAGCTCTATAGGATCTGGAATGGGGGAATCTGGCAAGGGAGTAGGTATGACAAAAGTATGGATATGGGGTTGGGCTGGATATGTTCAGAAGTGTAAGAAGAGTCTAAGGCATATGATCCCATACAGGCTTAATGTCCTATAATTTTTAGATTTTAAATTGTTTTCTACATACATTGTTTTTGTTTTTTAACATTAGTGTTTAAAGTAAATTAGACCAAAGTGGGTATAAAGTGTGTAACTTTGTGTCCTGGTACTGATATTACTTTCAAAACAAAATTAAGTAGTAGTATGTTTTTTTAAAGTAGTAAAAGGAAAATATGCATGAGAAATCTAACAGATTGTTCACACAGTGACCAAGGAGTATGTGTCTGTATCCACCCAGTGTCATTAAGAATAATTACCTTAAGTACAATTTTATATTTCTTTCATAAAAAAGGAAGCTCAGGTTTTGAATGGGGTGGCACAAATCACTGCTAGTTACAAAGCCCTGAATAATTAGGGAACTGACTTAATCTACATACCCAGCTTCCCAGCATTATTCCTTTGGACTGACAAATCAGCATTATTTGCCAGTTTATAGGAGATCTTCCTCAGTTAACTTTTTTTTCTGTCTGCTGTCCCTTGTCCTTCTAATGTAATGGTACTCCAGATGACTGTCTTGCTGAGCAACAATTTCATATAAATTACAAGGGAGAGGAGCAGAGTACTAGCTTTCCCAGTAATTTACACCACAAGAGCAGCAGCTAGAGGTGCTAGTCATGTATAAATAGGCTCCTAAGCAGCGTGTAGGCTTTTAAAAACTGAGAACGGTTGAAAATACTCCTCAATTTGAAGACATCTTTATTGCCAGTGTTGCACTACAAAATTCTAAGACAAATAAATGATTCCTACTGTGTGGTGGATAGAAAGTTTATAAAGGCCATTTGCCAAAATTAGGTTGATGGTTGTTGGGATGAGGACATTCTTTAGGTATTAAAGGGTCAGAATCATTAACTATTTTTTACTTGACCGATAACAGCTTCCTGGTGCTAAGTACCAGGACAAAGGTTTTGATAGCAAGCGATGTATATCACAGTCATCACTCAGTATGAAGCAGTTTGGTTCCAGGACCCCCAGAAATACCAAGATCCACAGGTGCTCAAGTCCATTATGTAAAATGACATAGTAATTGTGTATAACCTATGTACCTTCTCCTCTATACTTTAAATCACCTCTAAATTATTTTTAATATATTTCTTTTAGTTGTTGATGGAACTTTACTTTTATTTATGTATATGTGGTGCTGATAATTGAACCCAGTGTCTCACACACGCCAGGCAAGCGCTCTTCCACTGAGCTACAACTCCAGCCCTTTAAATTATTTTTAATATCATGCTATGTAAATAGGTGCTGCACTGTATTATTTAAGGAATGACAAGAAAAAATAAGTCTGTACAAGTTCATTCAATATAAATGCAATTTGTTATGGTTCGGGCATAAGGTGTCCCCCAAACACTCCTGTTAATGCAGGAATATTCAGAAGTGAAGTGATTAGATTATGCGAGCTGTAAACTAATCAATAAGTCCATACTAATTTGAATGGACTGACTGGGTGGTAACTGTAGGCAGGTAGGGCTAGGCTGGAGTAGGTGGATTACTGGGGGAGTGCCCTGGAAGGGTTCATTTCCCTTATGGCCTCTTCCCCTCTTTCTGCTTTCTGACCCCCATCATGAGCTGAGCAGTTTTCCTCCACTGGGCCCTTCCCCCATGATGTGCTGCCTCCACTGGGCCCTTCCCCCATGTTGGGCTGCCTCACCTTGGGCCCAGAGCAATGCAGTCAGCCATCTATGAACTGAGACCTCTGATCTGTGAGCCCCAAATTTTCCACCTCTAAGTTGTTCTTGTTAGATATTTTGGTCATAGGAATGTAAAAGCTAACTAAAACACAGTTTTGTTTTGTTTTGATACATGGTTGTTGGAATCCATGGGTATACAACCTGGTATACACAGGGCCAACTGTTACACCATTTCTGTATTCCCTCATAGTTCCAATCCATTCTACCTTGGTTATATTTCTAAGTTCAGTCTACCTAACTGGTCTCAAACCTCAAAAGATAATAACTGATTCACAGCACTTACTATGTGCCAAGAGCACTGCTTTAAGTATTTTGATACGAGGTGTGTGTGTGCGCATGCGCTCACGTGTACGCGCACGCAAGTCTTAAATTCTGATGACAATATTATCCAGAAAATTTTTTTATTTGCTATTTTTGGCATAGTGAGGCACAAAAAGTTTAAATAGGTTAGTCACAGTCACAAAGTAGGTTGCAGGGCTGACATTCAAGTCAGGAATTCTGTCTCCATTACCATGTTCTTGATCTTCTTGCCCTGACAACCTTCTTCCTGGGCCAGGAAGAGCTCTGGCTATTGGGTGAGATATGACAGGAGAAAACTGGATATTCCCTGGTTTTCTTCATCCTGAACTTACTGCAGTTATTGACTGAGCTACCCCTTCCTCTCTCTCCATCTTTTTCATTTCCTGTTCTTGAGCTAGAAAGCATCACCTACTACAGAGAGGAAAAGAAAGCAGAACTTTTGTTTGGGTTTTTGCTAGCCCCAAGGAGGGCAGCACAAGTCACTCTCCTTTTTGTTTACCAATAAGACAAATGGTGTCTTCCCCACACAACCCATCTTTTATTATCAAACCCACTCATTTCTCTAAGACACAAAGCTTCCAGGCCCATTATCTGGGCTTGGGACTTCAAAGTCACCTCTTGGGCATCAGTCTATATACTAACAAAAGCCAATTAAATTTTATGTGTTCATAGCAGTAATTTGAGGACCTACCTTACTGGCTGCCATGGAAAAGTATTTAAAGGCAGTAGCATTATTTTGAGGTGCAGCAGCATTCCCCTCTAAGTACATCTAGGAAAAAAGTAGAAGAGGGTGTAAAAAACAAAAGAATTTCAGGGTGATATAAATATTTTTGAAC
Source organism: Marmota marmota marmota (assembly GCF_001458135.2). Lineage (NCBI taxonomy): Eukaryota > Metazoa > Chordata > Mammalia > Rodentia > Sciuridae > Marmota > Marmota marmota. Next base: position 38,541,447 of record NW_026000026.1, read on the forward strand.
TAAATAAAGTTAATGATTGCACAACATTGTGAATATAGTAAATACTACTGAATTGTACACTTTGAAAGTTAATTTTAAGCTAATTGAATTTTGCCTTAATTTAAAACATAAAACAAAAAAGACTAAAGATACCATCTACTACATATATTCCAAAGTGACCTTGCCCAAGGGCAAAAAAAATGGACCTTATTTGTGTTTTCTCATGTTTCTTGCATCTTAATTACTGTAAGTAGCCTTTCTGGAAACAGGGCACTTATCCCCTTGGTTACTAATGCAAATTGGCTGCAGGGAGCCAAGGGCATCACTGGGGAGGTGGGAGGGAGTGGTCTTTGAAGAGGGAGAACACTTCTCTCTAGAAAAATCCTCTACAAAGCCTGCTCAGCAGTCATAGGGGACTCCCAGCAGAGGTGGCATAAGGATAGACTTTGGTTAGTGCAGAACTGGGTCTCATTTCAAGGGTGGGAGAAACCTGATACGGCTGAGGCTGGGAATGTTCCTAGTCTCAGAGGAACCCCAAGCCAGCTTCATTTTCAAGGCTATTCCTGCTGCCTCAGATAAAGGTGGATGGAGCTTCCTCCCAACCTGTCAACTCAAGAAAACCACCCTCACTTTGCATCTGAATAGCCCTCAGCTGCTTCCATGAAAGAGGTGGCAGTTCTGTCACCCTACACTAAGTTCATTTAACTGGTACCATTCATTTCTTAGGCTGCTTGCTTGTTTGTTTTTTCAGTGCTCCGATCAAATCCAGGGCTTATGAATGCTGGGTAAGCTCTCTATCACTGAGCTACACCTTGAAGTCTCTTTTAAATTTTTTCTTGAGACAAGTTCTCCCAAGTTGCTCAGTCTGGTCTCGAACTTGTGATTCTCCTGCCTCAGTTTCCCAAGTAGCTGGAATCACTGGTGGGTGCCACCAGACCTGGCCATTTCTTAGATTTTTAAGAAATGAAAAATATCGACCAACTTGAAACATGTACCTTTCCTATAAATGCCATGGCATTTGCACTCCCGGCCTTTGCTGCCTTTAAGAAGTAGTATAATGCTTTCTGGAGAGAAAAGGAACAGTATTATTTCCAGTCACAAATAAATCTTACGCAGTGTCCTTTTGAACCATGCTTTATTTATTCAATATGCATTCAAAAATATCTAAAATGGCCACTTTTTTTCAGGGCACGATTCCAAGTGCTATTTCAGGCATAAACAGGAGAGGGAGAATATATATCTCAGAATATATATATATGAGAATATTTATATACATACATATATATATTCTGAAGAGTGGGAGATATATCACATATATATGTATGATTATATATATTTATCTCACATATATAATTTTAGAAGCTGAAGATTCATTTCTCACATTTGGGAAGGCATGATAGGCATGTGGCTTGTAAGGAAGAGATAAATCCCAGTTATAGAGCTAAATAGTTCATTATTTTTAAAAATATAGGCGTTTATGTTAACACTGTGTACTTATTTTATAAGACAGTTTGTACTACAGTTAGCAGAATCCTAATGTTTTTAAGATAAAATAAAACCAGACATACCTGGCTGCCTGCTGAGACTAGGTCTTTCTGCAGAGGTAAGCTTCAAGGCAATCTCTTCTAAATCAAATTAAAGGGGGCGAGCAAAGCCTCTGATTTTTGTCTAGGTCATGACATTCAATGAAACACTCAGTCTAAAACACATAGGGCTGCACTTGTCCCTTGCTACCACATTCTCTAGGCCTCGTCCTGACCTCCTAGAAAATCCTTTCAGAAGAAACCACATGAAGTAATAAAAGGGATCAGCCCCAGGAATGAGACATAAAAACACTTTCCAAAGTGACTTATTAGGACACAATTCTTCTGTTCTTTGACAGGTCTTGACTGGGTTGATGTGTAAGAATGTTCCTTCCCAAAAAGAAGAAAATGTTTGAGGAAGAAATGCAGGCAATTTTTTTTTTTTTTTTTTGGTACTGGGGATTGAACTCAAGGGTACTCAACCACTGAACCACATCCCCAGCCCTATTTTGTATTTTATTTAGAGACAGGGTCTCAGTGAGTTGCTTAGTGCCTCGAAGTTGCTGAGGCTGAGCCTCCCAAGCCGCTGGGATTACAGTCGTGTGCCAGTGCGCCTAGCCAGGCAGAACTTTATACAAAAACTTGCTCTAGACACGTTGCCAACTTATTTGAGAGCCACACCCTTGTTACTAAAATCAGTCTGCTTTGTGGACATACATACAAACGCCACTTTTGCTGAATCTCATTGTATCATGGATCCATTCATCCATCCATCTCCATTTATACATCTTCATTTATACTTTTTCAAAAACTTGATTGAAATCTGATATATGCATGGTGGTATGTTATGGATTATAGGTGATTCATATATCAATGTAAGGACCATGTTTTCTCCCTGACAATGATGCTGAGAAGAAAAAAATATATGTTAATAGCAATACAGGTGTAGGTGATAGATGAGATCAAAGGAATGCCATAAAGAATTAGAAGGGTGTAGAGTAACAGATAATAGAAATTATACCTAATTTTCTAATATGGGTTTACAAACCATTTCTTTCCTGATCTTTACAATATCACCATGAAGCAGGTTATTAATATCTGATACTATTTTATGGCACCTAGAATCATGTGGCTAGTACTGGAGTCCCATAACCTGCCTGAATAAAATTCCCATTATTTGGCACCCTGCCTCTATGGTATAAAGCAATAAAGCAAAAATGATTAAGTTGGAGATGAGTCACCAATACAGAGGTCATTACAGGCTAGGGAAATGTCAGGGGCCAGGGAATGGTGATAGGAACCAAGCTGTGTCCGTAAAATAGAAAGAGTAGGGAAATTTTTAAAAGTAGGAAATAAAAATAGCATAGCTGAAATAGAACATCCAAATCTAAAAGTTGTAAAAGTTAGAAGGGGCCTTATTTAGCCTTGAATACCAGGCTTTTATTTTATTTGGAAAAATGCAGAAGTTATTGGAAATTTGTGAGCATTAGGGAATTGTAAAGCTAAAACATTTGTTATAATCCAAGTGTCAATTGGATGGGAGAAAGTTATAGTAATGTATGATTTGCCAAATTAGAGAATATTAATATAAAAAAGATACTTCTTATGACTATCTCTATGGGCCAGACCTGAATATGTCCCCAGATAAGTGCATAATTTATTCAAGTCCCATTATCTCCATGTTTTGGTTTCCTCATTTAGATTCTGCTCCTCTGTACTCTCAGGGCACCCTGCCCTGTCTCTACCATGACATTCATCTACTGATTTAATGTCTTTGTCTCACTGAATGTTGGATCCTCCATACTTAGCATAGTGTCTGCAATATGTTAAGCACTCAGAAAATATTTTAAGAGTGAGTGAATGAATAAATGTTTATGAATCTCTAAAACGAAGGAGCTGGACTTTAATCTTGATGGGTCCTTCCAGCTCAAGTATTATGAGGCAGTGAAATTGTTTTCAAAGTCCAGTTTAGTAATTTGGCTCTCAATTGTCTCAATTGAACTCTCAATAGAGAGTTCTAAAAAAAGTTTCATTCTGGGAAAACAGATTTGAACTTCTAAAAGAAAATACTATAGTCCCCAGAAGCAAATAAAACTGGGATTTCCTCCACCCTTCAATATTGTGTTCCTAGAAAGATCAAAAGTTGAATTTTTCTCATATACTGCTCCACTGTCATGGCTTTCTTGGAATTTCAATTATCTGTTCTTTTAAAATTTACTTGCCCTTAAAGGTGTTACTTCCATTATGTAAAAATGTACTAGATACCATGTCAAAGTTCCATGCAAGCAATTTTGATGGGTATATATGTGCCAATATGAGTTCTTGATCTTAAAAGAGTTTAGATCAGGTATTTTGTATCCATCCATCCATCCATCCATCCATCCATCCATCCATCCATCCTTCACATATTTACTGAACACCTATCATCATGTTTTAGTAATTCTAAGTTATACCTCTCCCCCTATCTCATTTTAATCAGGACACTTCTACCAATAGCATATTATAATTTATTTTGGCAGTTTTTTCTTTCTCAGTAGAACATAAAATAATGGTGTGTCTTACAATTGATGGTATCTTAGATTGAAAGATAATAAATTCTTAGGTGGGCTGGGGATGTGGCTCAAGCGGTAGTGCGCTCGCCTGGCATGCACCGGGCGCTGGGTTCGATCCTCAGCACCACATACAAATAAAATAAAGATGTTGTGTCCACCGAAAACTAAAAAATAAGTATTAAAAATTCTCTCTCTTTAAAATAAATAAATAAATAATTTGGTTGAAAGATAATTATGTTAAGTGATGTTTTAGTATTTGAACTCGTGTCTTGATGTATTTATTTTATTGGTGCATTATAATTATACATAAGATTTATTATATCATAGTTGTACATGCACATAATATAATTAGATTAATCTCATTCTTCAGCATCTTCCTTTTCCCTTTCCTCCTTCCTCCCCTGATTCACTTGCTCTATTCCACTGATCTCCCATCTATTATTTTTACTGTTTTGTTTTGTTTTTTTGTGAGTTTTTTTTTTTTTTTTTTTTTTTGTAGTGGGGATTGAAATCAGGGCACNCCACACCCTTGTTACTAAAATCAGTCTGCTTTGTGGACATACATACAAACGACACTTTTGCTGAATCTCATTGTATCATGGATCCATTCATCCATCCATCTCCATTTATACATCTTCATTTATACTTTTTCAAAAACTTGATTGAAATCAGGGCACTCGACCACTAAGCCACATCCCCAGCCCTATTTTATATTTTATTTAGAGACAAGGTCTCACTGAGTTGCTTAGCACCTCGCTTTCGCTAAAGCTGGCTTTGAATTCTTGATCCTTCCACCTCCTGAGCTGTTGGGATTACAGGCATGTGCCATTGCACCTGGCTTTTTATTGTTATTTTAATTGATGTGTTATAATTAAGTCAGTCTATCTATCTATCTATCTATCTATCTATGATTCATTGTAGTATATTCATATAGAGACATTGTATAATTTGGTACTTTTCATATCCCAGTACTTCCCAATGCATTCCCTTCTTCCCTTTAAGACTCATGTCTTTAAAAAAAATGAGTATGATTTTTCATTTGCTCTAAGAAAATCCATAGTTTAATCAGTTTATAACATTTCCCCTAGAAAGAAGTGACAAGAAAATGTATTTTTCTAAAAACATTTTGAACACTTCTTTTATCCCAACTTCTGTAAATCATCCTGAAATGGGATGATATTAGCTTTTTTTTTTTAAGTGAATGGCAGGGTAAATAAAACATTTGTCCTTAAATATTTGATATTATTCCTTTGCCAGGTTTAATTTAATTATGCTTTATCTTCTTTAATAATATACAATCAAAAACCCTGATTTTCTAATCCAATTCATCTGAACTTGTGGATCTATTTGCATTTAGGAATGCAAATGACATTAAAATTTATGTGTAGAAAAATTAAAGATAATGTAATCACGAATTTCATATACAATACTTTCCAATAACTAAGAATTTGGTCAGGAGAAGGGTAAAAATGTTGCCTATGTTGACCACTCATAAGAGAGGTTTATTTAACCAAAGTGAGAAAAGTCGGGGAAAGGCAAGGTAATTATTTCCAGGTATTTTGATATTGACTAAGCAGTAAACTTGGGCTTTGCACTTACAAAGAGCCTTTAACTAATAATTTCTTTGGTGTACTAAAACAGCATACTGACTCAAATGGTGGTTTGCAGGTGAAAAGGAACATATAATGTTTAGCATTTAAGCATCTTAAGTGCAGCAGGCACTATTCTAAGGACATAGTAAAAAAGACAAGAACGTTTATTGCATTGTGGGGACATAGATAATAATAAAAATCAGTACAACTCAAGGAGTTATTTGTGTTATGAGGAAAATTAACAACTGTGGTAAGATAAGTGATAGAAAAATAGGTCAATCAAAATTTTCTCTGAGGAGATAAAACTTGAGGATGAGAATCCTGGCATAGTTAAAAGCTGCCTTTCAGAAATGAGGTTTATACTTTTATCTTCCCTCTCCCTTATGATTCTCCCCTGCCCCTCCAAGTTGATTCTGGTGCCACTAAATTATGGGAACTTTGAAAACTGACAACAATACTTTGCTACTCTGCCCTCTAAGAGAAGTCCACTTCCCTGTCCCTTCAATCTTGCTCAGATGAGTTCTCATCTGAGGTGTCAGGAGACTTTTGCTCTTGGTTTTTTAGAAATTTTGACTGCCATGTAAAAAGCTAGGATCAGAGGGCTGGAGAAAGAAACCACTTGAAGAGAGGCTCTAGCCAATCTAGGTATAACAGATAAAACCAATATAAACCAGGTACCTCCGGCTAATACTCTAGCTAACTACAGATACATGAGCAAGTTCAGCTAAGATTAGCCAAGCCTGGCCCAGACCAGTATTGTTAAACCAAGCATAGCCAAAATCATTGGCCTCTCCAGATCATGAATTAAGTAAATGACTGTTGTTTTAAGCCACCTAATTTTGGAGTGTTTTTTTTTTTTCATGCAGATTAAGATAACTGATACATAAACCTCTCAGTCTTAAGGTTTGAGATTTTAACTGGAGCCTCCTATCAAGTTCAGATTTATTAGGTTGAGGAAAGAAGAAAAGACCAGCCTGAGTTGACCCAGAGAGTGACAGCCTGAGCCACTAGAATAGTTCTTGAATATAATTTGCCTTCTTGGGATGTCTGAATTGGAAGCAAGAAGCCCAACCCAAGATAAAGGAATCTTTGAGATCATGTTATTCCTTCTTGCTTTGTAAACAGAGAAACAGATGATAGAGGATTCCTTTTGGGGGGCTTAGGTCATAAGGATATAAAGTTTAACAGGAAGAGCATAGGTTTGGAATGCTTAAGGTCTGAGTTCAAATTCTGCATAAACAACCTTACATTCCAGCTGTGAGCCTTGAAGCAATTGTCTCTACAGCTTCAGGTCCTCATTTGTAAAACATATAAGACATCCTCTGTGAAAAAGCCTTACTAATTGCCTGGTAATGACCAGCTGCTGGGCTGTTGCCACTACAGCCCTGGAATCCTTCAGTGCTGGCCCTGGGCTTATACTTCACTCTCACCTGAGGTGGCTTCAGCTCGCATCTGGATGTTCATGGTGGGTTAGGGTTGACTGGAAGTACATAACTTTATAGGGTTTATTGTGCTGTACAAAATTGGTGTGGCATCCTTATGGTTGAGGTATGGGTGACTTGACACCCACAATTCATGTTTTTGGAAAATGAGAAACTCTTCCCAGTTATGCATCCTGTGATTAACATGAGAAACTCATTGCAGGTTGGAATCTGATATTGGAGTAATATTATGAATTCAGAACTTTCCATCTAAGAAGCTAAAAGCTTATTTATGATTAGAATTTTAGAAATCTGAAAACCTTCAATTGAACTATCTTGGAATTTAAATGCTAATTTAAATTGCTATGTATTGTATCACATTTTATGAAATTAAATTTGATATTTACCTGATGCTTATTGTACCTTATATAAAATACAAAATATAGTATCAAAGACATTCATAAAATACCAATATAAAGTGAAATGGAAAATAATAACAGATCCTTTTTATGTAACGGCCTTATAAAGGAGTAATTTTCATCACTTAGCCATTGAGATTATGTTGAATAGTTTGTGTTCCTTTGAGACAATGAGTGCATAGCTCCCATAAAAATGACAAGGGCTACAAAATCATCTTTTCAAAAGAATTCCAATTATTTTCCTAGGTCTTTGATATGATTAGGGCTTTGAAACCGCAATCATAATACAGACAAAAACTTCTCCTGTACTCTGGCATCTTACTGAGGATGATCCTGTGCAGGTCAAGTTTATTTGCTTTTCTTTTTCTTCCTCTACTCTAAATTTGAGTGGTTAATTAATCCTCTAACCTCATTAGGATAAGGTAAGTTTATGCAAAATGATTTAAAGGAGTTTTGCAAATTTACAGATGTTTAACATATTTTTAATTATATTAAAAGCAGTGAGTCCTCGGATTAAACCAAAGAGGGATGAGTGTGGTCCTCAGGCTTTTCAGCAGGAACTTCCCTGGTGGACTTTCTGCAGAATTGCTAACCATAGTCCAACAGTTCTGTTGTAGCATGGATACCTCCCCAAATGCTCCTCAGAAGTTCCTACCCCTTTGTACTTCAAAGCAGCTAGGAAAACACTCCCTGTGGTGAACTTTGTTCTTCCACAGAAGCTAGCAAGCAGATCTGACTAAGGAAACAGCAGGGGTGCTTTCCTTAGCAATTCTTCCACCTTTCTTTCTTCCCCTTTGACTGTTGCACCAGCCTCCTTCATCACTATCCTCCCCACCCCATATGACTGAATTTTGAGATTGACTTACATAGTAATCCTGATCTAGACCTTTCCTCCCAATTAGATGTAATTGTCCAAGAGATACCTAGGAATAATGAATTTTAAAAATGATTTAGCAGTAATATTAATTTAGATAAAAGAAAACATTGGTGATTTTACTACAGCATGTTGATTCAGTTTGATGCAGTAGACATGTTTTGAAAGAAGCAGGGAAACATTCCAGACTCTATCTTATACTGGGTAATTGGTTGCTCTTGGGCATATGGCTTCCTCAGTGGCAGGAAGCCTGGTAGCTGGTGTACAGCAATGCCCAGACACATGAACCTAGGTTCCTTTATTCTTGGCTCGCAAAGGTCACACAAATGCTGTTCCATTCCCAGAGACAGAATGCTCCTGGATCCTTGTAGGAATTCATTTGTATTAAAACCAACATTGGATGGTGCTTTTTTTTTTCTATAATTAAAATCTAGGGTTTTTTAAAAAAGATTTTTTTCAGAAAGAAATGAAAAAAATTTTTGCTATTACTATGGCAACTAGCTCTTCAAAAGACCAAAAGAACTTCAAATGACAGGAGACAAAATAGGAGTAGGGCAAAGAGGGGAGGGTGTCTCTTTCCATTCCCATTCAGGATGGGGCACTGTTAACCCCCCTAGCACTCAGAGGAAACCAAGTCCCTCTCATTTGCATGTTCTAAGAATTCAGTCTCATCTGTATACATTACTTGTATCTGAACATCTCCTCTTTCTGCCAAAAATTTATAGTATTGGTATATGTCCCAATCCAATATCTCACTGTTAGAACTCAGATTTTCAGGTCTCTCAGTTAGTCTCACTTTTTCCACTGGAATACCTTCACTTTTTTCCAAATTGTCAGCAACTGTGAATAGAAACAAGCCAGAGAACAGCTAGAAAACTCAGGCTGCAAGAGATAACAGTCAACTTAGAAGAAACAGTGTTAGGTTTATACTGCTTAAATTGTACAGAAATCTGATCTTTTGACAGAAAGGAAAGATTCATGGGAAACAAAAATTTGCTGAATTTTATTTGGTTCAGAGAAATGTGAAAGAAACCTAGTTTTTCTTTGCAACCCTGTAAATATTGTTAACATATATCAGATGCTCCTGAATATGTTGGCCAAGGGTGATCAAGCAAGAGATTTTAGAAGCAAACAACTGACCCCATCTATAACTCTGATATTTCTAGGACTGAAATATAGAAATAATAACTTCTCCTTAATTATTTCTTACAGATAGTCTGAAAATAATATAAATGTGTTTGAATACACCTAACAAATTGTGCAGTTCAAAATATATACACAGAGATTCCCATTTTATTAAGCATATGAAATGATCTTGTTATACACAGCATCTTGAATTTAAAAAGAGTTTTTTTCTCTTTCTTTTCTCAGATCCCAATATTGCCAAAGGTATATATTTAGATGTCATTCTGATTACAGAAATCAACCAAATGGACTTCACATTATTCACTTCTTGGAAGACTTATATTTAAAAAACTCTATTATGTAAGCAACTTCAGTGATGTTGCAAGATGAAATGTCCCAAACAACTTTCAAAGTGATTCTAGAAACACAGCCTCATGCTCTATATTTTTTTCTTTTTGTAGACAAAAGGGCAATAGAATAATGAGTACCTGAATTGTTCTCAAGTGCAGTGATAGATATCTCTAATGTATGCATCTTACATTCATTTCATTAAGAACTTTTAACAAGCCATTTCATATTTTACATGTTAGATTTAGGGGAACTGCTTAATATTTATTAGTGCTACACTCAAATTCTTGGTTTAAGAAATGAATATCACAAGAACAAGACAAAAATATTTGGGGATTTATGTACTAACAAAAATAAAAGAGAAGCACAATCATTTAAACTTTTTGAAAAATATTAAGGGAACAGAAACTCCATACTGTATTACATGAATTGCATTATAGCAGATGTTAAAAGCATAGGTCTTTAATATTTTCATATGTTTATGTCAACTGGTATTTATTTATTAATTTAACTTTAATTCCTTGGCAAGTATGATTTGGTTTGTCGTTCGTTTTTTTGTAGTGTTGGATACTGAACACAGGCTTTTGCACAAGCTAGGCAAACACTCTATGAACCACTGAGCTACACCCCCCAGTCCCAAGTCTGTTTATCTTAAAATAAATTATTAAAATTACTCACTATAATCTGCCACTTTCTTGTAATGATTTAGGGCAACTTCACAATTCTGTAGAACATTGATTCCTGACAAATATCTGTACCCCTAAAACACAAGCATGTATATTCTTAATTAATGCTATTTTTATAATATACCTACTTTGGCCCGAGAATATTTCATTTACAAACCAAAATCATCTGGGACATCATGCTTCCTCCAGCACTTCCAAAAGTATAATATATGAGAGCCTAAAAATAAATAAATTAAATAAAGTAAAAAATAAATAAATAAAATAAAAATATATTAGTTTTCTAAATTTGAAATTCAAACAAACCATTGCTTTTTTACTTCTACCCATAATGAACCTTGAGCCATTTCAAAATAAATTCCAATTTTTCACTCTGTTTTATTGAGATGGTTACCATCTTTGGGGAGTTATCAGGCTGAGGAGTCTGTGAAAAGGGCAGTACATATGATATTTCATCACCCCAAAATCCCTATAAAGTAGATATTACCTACCTACATGGAAGAACCAAAAATATAAGACTTTAAGAAATTTATGGTAGAAGAATGCTTAATTTCTGTTGAGTGGTGCTTCCAACCATCACAGTAGAGTGAGCCCCTTTATTTAAAGAATAGATTCTATTCAATGCCTCTTTTAAAGAAATCAGTTTTGCTTTAGAAAAAAAATAACTTTACCTTGGCTTGATCATATTCCATTCCTATTCCATAAGAAGACAAAAATCCTAATGCCTAAAGTGAAAAAGGAAAAAAATGAAATTCAACGAATCAATTTATTTCACAATTCCATCTATATTGATAAGGCACACTTAAAACACCTGCTCCATAAGAGCATAAGTTGTAATATTTTTTTTCTTATGCCATAACAAAGTGTAAGACTGTAAGATTTTGGAAAAGGTCACAGTAGTGAGAGGATTGTAAAATATATGTGAATATAAGTTAATTCTTACTGTACTTTAGAAAAGATCATGATAATCAAACCAGTGGTCTTGCCCTGTGCAGTAGCACATACCTATAATCCAGCAGCTTGGGCAGCTGAAGCAGGAGAATCACAGGTTCAGAGCCAACCTCAGCAACTTGGCAAGACTCTGAGCAACTTAGCAAGACCCTGCCTCAAAATAAAATATAAAAGCCGGCACAGTGGCACACGCTTGTAATCCCAGCAGTTCAGTTCAGGAGGGTGAGACAGGAGAATCATGAGTTCAAAGCCAGCCTCTGCAAAGGTGAGGAACTAAGTAACTCAGTGAGACCCTGTCTCTATTAAATAAAGACAAAATAGAGTTGGGGATGTGGGTCAGTGGTCAAGTGCCCCTGAGTTCAATCTCCAGTACCAAAAAATAAAATAAAATATAAAAAAGGGCTGGGGAGGGGCTGGAGCTGGGGCTCAGCAGTAGCGCACTTGCCTGGTGTGAGTGAGGCACTGGCTTTGATTCCCAGCACTATTTGTAAATAAATAAAATAAAAGTCTATCAGCAACTAAAAAAATACATATTTTTTCAAATATTTTTTATAGATATATGGACCTTATTTTACTCATCTATTTATATGTGGTGCTGAGAATTGAACCCAGTGCCTCACACATGCTACAAGTGCTCTACACTGAGCCACAGCCTCAGCCCCTAAAAAAAATATCTAAAAAAAAAGGGGCTGGGATGTGGCTCAGTGGTTAAGTGCCCCTGGGTTCAATCCCTGGTACTGTGGGAAAATAAAACCACAGCAGTGGTCTTTATGTGTTTTTCTTTCCTGGAAATAAGGTTTTTTTTTCTTTCAGTATTTTAAAAATTGAATTTGGATATTTATAATTCATATTTTTAAAATAAAATGTGATTGATATAAAATATTAAAACAGTAAGAAGCATATTGATTAAAAAGTGAAAGTCCAATCACAGAGCAAAATGGAAGAATAGGAAGCCCCAGATTGCGTCCCACAAGAGACACATAATATATGATTCAAAAGCCTTTCTGAGAACTTCAGAACCCAGTTAAGAAGTCATCAGGATGGAGCACTAAACTGAGCAGGGATCTGTAAGTCTAGGATAGATGGTTTCCAACTTATGATGATCTAGCCTATGTATGATTTTTCAGCTTTACACTGGTATAAAGCAATATACATTCAGTAAAAGCTATACTTCAAATTTTGAATTTTGGCCCTTTCCTTGGCTAGTAATATAGGACATAATACTTCTCTTGGTATCCTGGACTGAACAGTAGCAGTGAGCTACACCTCCCAGTCGGTCATGTGATCATGGAGGTAAACAACCAATCTTCTATGAATACTGTGTTTCTGACCTATGATGTTGGCAGGTGATGTGTATTAAATGCGTTTTCAACTTACGGTGGATTTATTGGGATGTACTATCTCTCAAATTCATTTCTTCCAGTACCTTTCTGCTGTGAGCTACCTGGACTAGTACAAATCTCCAGGCTTGTTCTCCTATCCATTCTTCAACTATCACTTACTATAACCACTTTCCATCTACCATTATCAAGCCCACATTTATATTTTTTCATCCAAGTTCTTGAGAATGTCATGTAAGACTTTGTCAAATGTCTAAAATCAAGATGCATCAAGGTCTAATAAATCAATCAAGTAAAAAAATGAGCAATTTCTTAAACTTTTTACTGCAATTTCTAGGATAAAGAAATTTGTTACTTTTTAAATTAGGAAATTGACTGAGAGTTCACTTTCCAAAAGGATAATAGCTCTAATATGTATGAATCATTTATATAAATATGCTGAAAATTAAAAATATCTTCTATGATTTTGCAAATTCCTCTTTAGTCTTAAAAATTCTCTTTTTAGGAAAGTTAATCATAAAGGCTATTACAAATGGCAAGCATCTGCAATCCTTTTACTCCTTTAACCCTTGCAATATATGTTTTAAAATGGCTAAATTGGTTCTTTTTAAGGACATCTCTAGCCAATATTAGATTTTTAAATTTTTCTTGCAACTCTTTTTTCTTTTGTTCAATTTAGAATCTCATTCAGTTATTCAGAAACTTTGACAGTAAACAAATATTCTGACCTTTATATAAGAAAATGAAGGTACAGTTCTATTCAGTAAGCTTGTATTTTAAGATACTTTCACCAATAGTGTATCTTTTTGTGCATAGCCTATCACACAATTTGGTCTGATCCCCCTGGGAAAATATGTGACCTCATGAAGTTGTAAAGAGGGATTGTGTGGAGTTACAATTCCACTGTGACTGGGGAGGGGAGTGTTCCTCTGTATAAAGCTCACTCTAAAAAATAGGGTTTAAGATCCACAGAGCAGGCCCAGAGGCCTGCTGAGGGGCAGAGCCGCCCCCCCACCCCCAGCGCCTGCCAGGTAGGCGGAACAGTGACCACCGGCAGAAAAGGCCCAGTGGCCCACGGCTGAACAGAGCTTCCAATCACTCCTGTAAGGTGGGCGGGCCTGCGACCCACCAGCAGAAGAGGAGCAGCGGCCTGCTGAGAGGCAGAGCCGCCCCCT
>NW_026000026.1:38556632-38559928 GCF_001458135.2 Marmota marmota marmota
AAAAAAAAAAAAAAAATAGGGTTTAAAACCATAATAACCAAACCTTGGTTATACTTACTCTTCAATAGAAAAATAACACTGAATGATTTTGAACTAATTCTATGAAGGACTCAACTTTCATTTCATTTTATTTTTTTATGTTGCTTAAAGCATGCCAGAGAACTAGAGGAAATCAAAAGATGTGAACTGTAAAGTAGTAAAATATACTGCTCATTGTCAGCATTATCCTAGTTCTCTACACTTGGGGATTGTTACCTCACAACTTCACAATCACCAGTTTTTAGTATTCAGTAATTCAGAGATAAGGGTGAGATGAAATAAGATGGATTGTTGAATGATTAAATCTTAATCCAGTAGAGAGAAAGGTCTGAGTCGAAAGGGAAGTTACAAAATAGTGATGACAGCAAGGACACTTGCAGTGGTTTTAAAAGGTCAAGCTCTGCAAATTGGATTGTTCATAAGACTTGACTCTGAACTTGACCATTGTGGCATGGTTTCTAAGGAACTGTTTCAGTAGTTGGGATTTAAATGTAGAGTTGCGTGTAAAGGATAGTTTATTGTACTTCAAAACAAATTACTCAGGTTCCATAATAATAATTTAAAAATTAAATATTCCTTCTTTTACCTTTTTATAGAAGAAATTACTAAAGGAGAAAAAAACTTAGACAATGTTCCTTTAATTACTGTATGAGGCTTGAAAGCACCTGTGATCATTAGTTTTTGCTCAAATTGCATACCAAAGAAAAGCATGAATAAACCCTAATGAGAAACTCAGATACTGTCTGTACTCTTAATAGAAAAGGAACATAAACATCCAGGAGGAATGTCCTAAACAGGTAATCCTAGAATTATCAAACTGATCACTAGATTGATACTAAAGTGACTCTTTTTCATTAGAAGCATAATGCTACTAACTGTAGTCCTTCCACGAAACACTTCAAGAAGTGCCAGGCTCAGAAAAGTATTTTTTTAAATAAGAAAATAATAGTCATGCATAATACTACCACTTAGAGATCATCATCATGAACTTAAATGTTAAGAGTAATAAAATGTGAATTATCCATTTCTTGATTCCTAAAGCAAAAGAGGTTTAATTTTAGTTTTCTGTTTGGAAAATTAACGAACTTTCTGTTGAGCACAGTTCATCAATATGAAGGGACAAGAGAGTTTCTATTCTGGAGTAAAAAAATAAATAACTTATCTACCTCTAGCCTTATAAGACACAATATCTTAGGACATCCACTAGGATCTGACTGAAAAATCCTCAATTTCCATCATTTTCATGAAGATTATTAATTACTAGTTCTCATTGTTATAGATCCTTTGAAAACCAATATAAGGACTATCTTTATAACTTTAATTACTTTTGTTGCTCTTATCAAGATTTCCTTCAGTTTATTTGGATTTTTACTAGGTGAATGAAAAGAAATAAGAATGCCTCTTTTCCTCATTTAGCTTCCCTTTGTACAATAGCCTGAAATTGCATTGTCCCTATCCCCTCAATGCCACTTTCCAATATGAATTCTTATCTTTTTTTGGTTTTGTTTTTCTTCATTAATTTGTGTCTGTACTAGATCTCTGACACTCCAGGCTCCTCTCGTTATTATATTTCATTATTACTGATTACTCTTTACCTTCTTTCCATTTCCCATGAGAGTTGGTAGTTTTTCTCTCTCCCTACCTCTGCCATTCCCTTCCTCCCTCTCTATCCCTCCCCCCTCCATTCTTTTTCATTATCATTCTGTCACATTCCAGTTTCTTTAGCCATGTTTTTGTTGCAACATGGTTCTCACAGTTCCCAGAAATACTTTCAGCAGTGCAGGCAAGATTCCTATATCAGATTGGCATAAATAGTAGAAGAAGTCCCATTTCAGAGTTGTAATCAATATGGATGGCCTGTATCCAGCTTGATCGAGCCATCAGTCATCAAATTAAGCATTGTTTGTGGCACAAAATCTCTTTAAGTAGTTGTTCTTTGTACAAAAATAAATAAAGTGCAAGAGGACTTGCTATTGGAAACAGATTTTCCTATAGTGATGAAGAAATGGTAGTCAAAATATGGACTCAAAGCCACATTAGAATTAGAATTGAATACAACTGTTGTGCTGAAGCAGGGTCCTGGAATCTTCCTGTTCATGGAGAGTTTTGGATGAAGAGTATCTGAGTGAGGAATAAAAGGGTGTCCACATCAGGGAGGGCAGAAGAGGGACTTGGTAGAGGCTTCTTACAATATTGTATTTCAGCATTTCAGCAAACAGTGTGGCTGAATTTTGCACATGGGATCTTTTGGATCATAAACTTTTTCTTCTGACCCTATCCTCCTTGAGACCATACACACATATATTAGACAAATATCCCCATTTTACAGATGAGGAAATTGAGACTCAGAAAAGACAAGTCATGAGGAGCCAGTGTTGGAACTGAGATGCAAAGAAGGACTGATAGTCAGTCCCCAAAGATGAAACTGTTGAGACTAAAATTGTTTTATAACAGTATTCATTAATATTTAGTTCTTACAGCAACCTTGTGAAATATTATGGATATTATTATCAATCCCTTTTTTTAGGCTTGGGAAATTTGAGATTTGGGGAAGTAATTCTTCAGGGATACCAAAAGAATAAACAAAAGATGTTAGAAATGCTAGGTTTTAGAATCTGGTGTCATCAACAATCAAACCTACTGGCTTGGGAATACCTGCTTTGCTTACTACACCATGACACCCTGAAGCCTGTAACTGTACATTTCCTGGAACACTGTCCCTATAATGCCTGTTTCTCTCTTTAAAAAAAAAATGACTGTGATAATACATGGCTAGTTGTCTTATATGTAGAGCTGTTCCCTCTGGCATTAAGTTAGCACTCAGCCAGTATTCTCCCATTGGATTCTCCTTAAAGCCAATGGCAAGCAATTGGATTAGAGAGTGGTGTGTGTATGTACAATAAGCACTCTAACTAGGGTAACAATAACGAGGTATAACTGACTAAAGGTAATCACATTAACTGAAGGAATTAACTGGATGCAATAACCAGATGAGCTAGAGTGAAACTGTAGTTGCTCAGGATTGCTTTGGCTATTCTGGATCTCTTTATTATTCCGAGTGAATTTCATAACTGCTTTTTTCTAGTTCTGTGAAGAATGTCTTGGGTTTTGATGGGGACTGCATTGAATCTGTATACTGCTTTTGGAAGTAGGGACATTTAAACAACATTAAATCTGCCTATGCAAGAACATGGAAGGCCTTCCCATCTTGTGTCTTCTTGCTTTTTTTTTTTTTTTTTTTTTTTTTTTTTTTTTTT
>NW_026000026.1:38559944-38570884 GCF_001458135.2 Marmota marmota marmota
TTTTTTTTTTTTTTTTTTTTTTTTTTGCTGTTTTCTTTGTAGAGGTCCTTCATATTAATTAGATTAATTCCCAAGTTTTATTTATTAGGTTGTTGTGAATGGGATAGTGTTCTGATTTATTTTTCAGCAGTTTCATTATTGAAGTATAGGAGAGGGATTGATTTGTGTATGTTGGTCTGGTATCCTGCTACTTTACCACATTTGTTTATCAACTCTAGAAGTCTTCTGATGGAGTTCTTTGGGACTTCTAAATAAAAGATTGTGTCATCAGCAGAGATAATTTGAACACTTCTATTTGTATTCCTTTAATTTTCTTCTCCAAATCCATATCTTTTATGTATAATTTATATTAATGTAGAATTTTGTGGGGGGTAGTCCTATTTTGACCTTGTATCAAAAGCTTTTTAAAAATATAGACAAGTAATATCTTTGATATTGCTTTGAGCCCATTTTCTAAACTCAAGGCAAATATTACTTCCTTTACCTGCTCCAGGCAGAACTAGTCTGAATCTCTTCTATCCCTAAAGCACTTTATGTATATGAATTAACTGTGGTCCACCTAAATTGTGCTAAAATTATTTGTTTTTATTTTAGATTGACCCAGAAAAACTTTAATCTATTTACCTTTTTCTCTCCATCAACTGGATTATGTTAGGCACATAGTGGGTATCCAAGAAGTAATTGTTGACTTAATTAATGTGTTTATATACCCTCTAAAAAACAAAATACATGTTCTCTACTTTGAAAAGGAATTAGGTGACATAATTTTTAGTGGTGAAAATGGTGGTAATATAATTTGTTTTGTCTTGGAAATTTATAGTTTTGGTTAACCAAATATGGAAAATGAAGATTTAATAATTTTTCACATTTTATTATGACCATTACAAGTCTGTTTATGGAATTATTTTACATCTATGTGCAAGAAAAATGCCCTCATTAAAAACAGTATTCAATAACATAAATTAATTAAGATTGTGTGAATCTCTAAAATGATAATGCTGATCTATTTGTATTATATGTAAAGACATCAATAATATATTAAGTGAATAAAGAGCAGATTATGAAAAAAATATAACTTTTAGTTTCAAAAAGCATATTACGGGAGCAGTGAATAAATATGATCTCACTTCTGTAAAATAGTAATTCTGTATAGTCATAGGGAAAATTCTAGAATAATAATAGTGGGAACAATCATATTTATATCATCCTCTCTGACTGAAATTTTGTATGATTTCACATTATCCCCATTTTTTTTTTTTTTTTTGGCCATGCTGGGGATTAAACCAAGACTTCATGCTCATGCTCAAGCAAGCACTCTACTACTGAGCTACACCTCAGTCATTTAAAACTTTGATTATAAGACAGAGCCTTACTAAGTTGCTGAGGCTGTCCTCCCAACTTGTGATCCTTCTGCATCAGTCTCTGAAGTTGCTGGGATTACAGGCATGCACCACCTCACCTGTCTAATCTCCTTTTAAAATCCTGAATAATTACAGTGTTCCTGGTATAGAACTGAATGCCTTCACACATTATGTTAATTCTCATAATAACTTCATTAAGTCATTCATCATTGATTAATAACTCACTTAACTTATATTTCTTGTCCCAGACACTGTGCCAAATGTTAGAGATATACCAGTGAAATAGACATGGCACCCAAATTTTTATCATTAGCTTAACTTTACAGATGAAGATTAGAGAGGTTGCCCCACCCCACAGGAGTCTTCTGGTCCAACTTTTTTTGGTTCAACTAAACACGGACTCACAGGAATCCCATAGGCTACCTTTGCTGCCACTTATTCAGGTGGATAAGGTACAGGCACCACAGTGTGCCAGCAGGGCAGTCATGCCTTGTTTTCTGTGGAAGTCCAGGTGCAATTCACACAACCCTCCAGCAGCCATCATCTTTGATCCCTCAGAAGATGACTCCCATGCAAGGAGGTGAAACCCACACTGGGTGACTATGAAAGCCACCCTGATGTAAAAGCCTCCTTCTCCACAAGGCATAGTACACAAGGTCCCCACAGGAATTACTACAACTATCAGGTTTAATGATTCATTACAGTTTCTCCTACGCCCAAGGCAGTTTGCCAATCAGAAACCATTTCCATCATAAGAAATGCTAGCTAAAAATAGCATTTTATTTCTATCAGATTACCTGGGAAACAGAATGAGAGAGTGAACCAAAGGTCAAATTCTCATGCAGGAAAGGGGAAAGGGTTTTGTTAAGTAGATTATCCAATAAGCAAGTGTCACAGTGGATTCAAATTTAGGTCAGTTTGACTCCAAAGCTTAATTCTGGATCTTCCTGGATGATTAAAAATAATAATAATAAAACAAAATAAAAAAGCTCTGGGTGGGGGCTTTTAGATTACTTTATTCTTTCTGAAGTCTGGTTCAGAAAAAAAGAAAAAAGACTATAGCAATATGAAAATGTGCTTTTGCTACAACATTAAGTGAAAGTAGCCAGAAATAAAATGATATATGCACTTGCATTGTAATTAGGATGATGTAAAAAGAGAGATGCACAGAGAAAGAAGCCAAGTGAAAGTATAAAGCAGTTCTAACAGTAGTTGATTCAGGATGGTTGATTTGTGAAGGGCTTACTCATTTTTTTTTAAATTTGTTTTCTGGATCTTCTATCAAATGGCTATGTTATTCTTGGAATAAAACGAAATACATTTATTAAAATAGAAGAAGAAACATATTTAGCTTGTAAAATATTTGAAAAGTAAAAATCAGGCAAACATATCACCCTAAGATAATAAATTCAGTTTCATATTTCTTCATGTAAATGAACACATTTTATATAAAATGTTAACTATGTTAGGGGTTTGGAGGTCTTAAGTGATGTCAAAACACACACATGGATGTGAAAGATAGGAAGGTGGATTAAAGAGCAGTTCTGTTTGGTTGCTGAAAGTCACCCATGGAGCTAGAAAAATTTACCCTGGGTTCCTGCAGTCTTCCTGCCTAGATAGGACTTTTTCAGTGCATTCTGGTGGTAACCTTTGTAGGTCTGGGTTTATGCATTTGAGTGGGAATATGTTGCTCAGCTCCTTTTATATGTGGCTCGTCTGTAGTTATTTCAGGATATGGCTATTTAAGGTTTTATTTTCTTTCAAAACTCACGTTTTGGGCTTTGTATGATCCTTCTTTAGCCAAGGACTCATATAATTGGATCGCTGCTGTTATGTTTTGCATGCCAAAATTTCCAAATAGCAAAGCATCGGCCATTTTCTCCATAGCTTTCAAATTTCCCATGTCAGCTGCTTTGGCAAAAAGCATGTAGGCTCTGGTTCGAGAATATAAAGTCAGAAGGTTGATTTACAAAAATGAAATTTTCTGTCCTTCCATTATATGATTTCTCCCTAACAAGTAAGACCCAGTTGTCGTGATACTAATAATGTAGTTTAGCTGAAGTCCATTACATCTCTAGTTAGACCAGTAGGTTTCTTTTGTCTCTAGATAAATATAGGATTATAATTTCAAATATATCTTACAAATAATAAAGCCACTAAAAAGAAAAATATATAGACCATTTCATGCTCAAGCTTATATACCAAATAAAGTGAAAAATTTAGTTATTTATTCTAAGAATGTGAACTTCCCCATAGCCACCCCCACTATTTATAAATATTTGTTTTTTTAAAAAATGAAATATAAGAATAATATTACAAAATTGCCATGTCACATCTAAGAAATTTATGAAAATGGTGATTTATTTATGTTTAAAAATAATTTTCTGAAACAAAACTAATTTTCAATATAACAAAGCCAGGCTGTTTGGAAAAACAACAGCCAAACAAAACTGTAATGGCCAGGGCTCTATAGAATCTGATTTCCTAGGTTTGAAACCTGGCTCTACCACTTATTAGTTGGACTTGAGTCAAGTTATTTAATCTCCTTCAGCTTCTCCTTACTTCATAGGGTTACTGTGAAGATTAAATGAGATAATCCATGCATAGTGCCTGGTTCAGAGTTATCACTCAATACATTTAGCTATTACCATTAGGACAATTGCACTGATCCTAACATTTTATGGCACAATAATTGTTCTGTAATTAGGTGGTAAATGGTATGAAAAATTAGTGATTAAAAATATAGATGTCATAGCATTACCTTACACAGCATTCTTAGTCCTAATCAAAAGTCACCTGGACTTGATGTGTATAACAAGTAGTGATGGAGAATATCACAAGGTCAAAACGTGTCAGAGACAAAGAGTACTTTGGGAATTTATTTTTACTTTTCTAACTTCTATTTTTTGGTAGTTGCAAAACCAGAAAGCATTAACCTCTATCCATGACCTTGACTCAAATATAGGAAAATACACACACAAACACACATACACACACACTCCCTACCATTCCTTCCACTTCAGAATGATCAGGAGACTCAATTTTGTGTACAGCCTCTCCACACTGATGCTAAAAATGGGCTGCCCCTGGGCAAAGGCTGGAGTATAATAGGCCAGGCAAGAAGCCCCTCAGACAGAGAGACATTCAGTTAGACATCAGAGTCCTAGATGTTAAAATAGTTAATACTCTAGTGGAATGAAAATAGGTAGAAAACCAGAATCTAGGAGATCAAGAAAGAAATTAACCATAGTTAAAACAAGCTGAGATTCCGGAGGCTGAAAGACAAACAAGGAAGAAGGTAAATGTCTGACACCCTGCTTCTGTATCAGGAAAAGAGCCTGATATAAGGATACAGACCCCCTTGTGCCCTTCTGTCACATGGCTTGCTGATGCAACTACATAACTTACTGGAACAAAAAGAGTACCAACAGACACCAGGGCACAGAAACTGGAGATGGGCTGTGGGTGGATCCCATAGTGTATCCAATGTAGTACCAGGAGGCAACAACAGGCTATAAAACAAGTCCTTGTTAGATGCCTTTGATTCAGTGGTCAGAGGGGGCACTGGCCTCCCTGTCAGAAAAATACCAGAAACAGAAGACAAGGCCAGGGAAAGATGCTTCTGGTTAGATAACATTAAAATCTGCGCTGAAATCCCCAAGAAGGAAAAAGTGGGCAGCCTGAAAATATTTCAACAATAAAATTCAGTTAGCTGTCTTTATCATCTATAAACAATCTGGCATTGGATACTAACGTGAGTGGGTTGGGGCGGGGGTAAGGCCAAATGCTTCATCAATGCACACCAATAAGTTGGTATGGAGTGGCATGTTTTCCCAGAACCTTCTTTGCTGATGGACAGTGATTATTAAGGAAGGACCAATTCTGGCAGTCACTAAGGTTTCCTGATTCCCTCAGACAAGTTTTTGTCTCTCTGATATTGCATAATATCTGTTTGTTTGTTTGGTACTGGGAATTGAACTCAGGGGCACTTAATCACTGAATCACATCCCCAGTCCTTTTTTTTTAAATGTTTTATTTAGAGACAGGGTCTTGCTACGTTTTTTAGGGGCTTGCTAAGTTGCTGAGGCTGGTGATGAACTTGCAATCTTCCTACCTCAGCTTCCTGAGCCACTGTGATTATACGCATGCACCACCATGCCTGGCTAATATCTATATTTTTAACAGTGCTGACTTATTCGACAATGTTCCCCATTCATATATAAGAAGCTGGTCAAGTGCAGTGGCACATGCCTATTATCCCAGCTGCTCAGGAGACTGAGGCAGGAGATCGCAAGTTCAAAGCCAGCTTTAGCAAAAGCAAGGTGCTAAGCAACTCAGTGAGACCCTGTCTCTAAATAAAATACAAAATAGGCCTGGGGATGTGGCTCAGTGGCAGAGTGCTCCTGAGTCCAATCCCTGGTACAAAATATATGTATTTTATAAATGAAGCTGAATGAATGAATAAATGCATTGGTCCAGAATGTGGATGTGAATGAGCCAAAAATACTAATATCATTTTTATCTGTGCCACTTCCATCTTGGGAAGTTACAAAACAAGGAAGAAGTAGGATACCTTTACAAAACAAGGAAGAAGTAGAATACTATATGGGAAGAAATGATTCCTCTTAAGTCAGTAGGGTATGCATTCATTTTTATTTCCCCCTTCCTGAATCTTAGACATGATTATACAGGTATGATTGATGTAAGGACAGAATGGGCTATCCTGATAACACAGGGGCTTTGCCTGGCTTTCTCACCAACTCCTGGAATCTCTTTTTATGAACAGATTTGATTTCAGTTCTCCATTGCTTCCAACTCAGAAGGGTCAGGAGAGTCAGCTTTAGATACCCTGTACCCATAGATGCATCTATCCTACTGTGAAAATATGCTGTTCTTCTGTCATTTTAGGGAAAGGACTGAATCAAGACGGTCTAGATAAGAAGAGCTGGCATAAAGTGTCCCACATTGATGGATAGTTTACTAATAAAACTGTGTTTTCTCCCTATTGTTTAAGTCAAAGAGGAACACTCCCTTCAAGGCTAAGTGGATAGTTACTTGGGACATTCTAAGAATGATTTTGTCCCATCAGACAGAATCTAAGGTTTCCCTGGGGTTGAAAATTTGCCATTTTCACTCATTTACTCAGTGGATGCCTTAGTGAAATGACTTCCCTGTTAGGCTAGATTGTACTTTGGGGACCTGATTTTATCCTGTCCTCATCATGATAGCCCCCAGGGATGTTCAGCGTGATGCCCATTGTTGGAGGGTATTTCCCTTGCTCTTTTATAGGCTTCTAAGTCAATTTCCTCTAGAGAGAAGAAAACTCCTTCACTTCCTTCTTTTTGTCACTGGTGAAGAATTACAGAAGCTTTTGAACTCTTCATTTCCTGTACTATAATATGGAAATAATAATCTATGCCTCACAGTATCATTGTGAGCAATGGAAAACATTACACATGCAACAGTAACTAGCGCAAAGTAGGTGCTTGATAAATGGACATTGACGATGTTACAGCCAGGTTCATAGTTGACTGCCCCTCATCCTCTTTACTCTTACACTCTCCTCAGAGGCTGGGTTTTAAGAGAGAATTCATGGATTGTGCTCTTGCTGTGTCTAGGGCTGGCTACCACAGCTCTAGGATTCTTCTCCAGGACTAATGTGCCTAATCTGTGTGAAAACTAGAAGTCTTGTTAGAGGTTCAGGGTCTATTCTTTCTATCGTTGTTTCAAAACACTTGCTTTCTTTGCCTTCATGCCTTTCATTTACCAATTAGGGGGCCAGAAAAAAAAATAGCACTTGTCTACTGATGACTATGTGTCAGGCACTGTTCAAAGAACTTGATTATATTATCCAGGGCACAAAAAGTTTAGTAACTTGCTCAGGACTACACAGCCAGTAAAATGATAGAGCTGGGATTTTATCTCAAAGTCTTAGTTAGAGCCTTGAAGGGTAACCTCAAGTTGTGCCCTTCCCCTGGGAGAGAAGAGAGAGAAGATATTTCTGTCTCCCTTTAGATAAGTAAAAAGAAAAAGAAAGGATATGAAGTAAGACCATGTAGCCATAGCCTGGTCACCTCTCAGCTGTGTATCTGTAGTTACCTCACTTTAAAATCGTTGAATCTCAGTTCCCAACTTTTTAAAGGGGAAAAATGAAGTGCTTCTTGCCTCCTAAGACTGATCTGAGGATAAAATAGAATCACATACATGGAAATTCTTTGAAACCATAATGTGCTGTGCAAATGCTCAGTTCGGCAGAATAAAACATGCTACAACAGCAACTGCTCTAATTCAAATAACACATTTTATTTCATTTGAAATATCCAATGAATTAAAGCCAAAACAATGTTTTGCTTGAACATTCAGATCAGTGCCTAAATTCTGTGTTGCACTTAATGTAAAGGCACCCCAATCCCATACACAATTCTCCTATTTGTTTAGGGTGATAATGTGTAGATCCCTTTAGAAACGAAAGTTTATGAGCAAATAAATGTATTATCCTAATAAGCTTTAAATGAGAAACTAGGTTTTGGACTTTTCCTCACTTAACCTAGAAATTGAACTTGGCTAAGGTAACTACATAAAGACTTACTCTGCTTTTTGTTTTTGGCTTTTAGACTCCTGGAGAATCTTGGTGCCCATATTAAATAGAACATCTCCTTCATCTGTGAAATTTTTCTTTTCTTGCTCTTTTACTGCATGTGGACAAACAAGGAAATGAAAATAGTATTATTTCTATGTTTTACATTTTTAAAATAATGTGCTGACATTGTGAAGGCACTGTTAGTTGAGCTTTGCTCTACTTGTTTGTTTGTTTGTTGTTTGTTTTTAACATCTGCATTTCTAAAAGATCATTTGGTACTATTCCCCAACTAAGGATGTTGGTAGGGCAGAAGGCAGAGGGGTGGGAGGGAAAGGGAGGAGGCAGGAGGTTAACAATGATGGTGGAATGTGATGGACATCATTATCCAAAGTACATGTATGACGACATGAATTGGTGTGAACATACTTTATATACAAACAGAGGTATGAAAAATTGTGCTCTATATGTGTAATAAATATTGTAATGCATTCTGCTGTCGTGTATTTAAAAAATAAAATCAATTTTTTTTTAAAAAAAGGTAACTTCTCACTGTGTTTTGTATAAGGGTTTGGGAGGTTGGGCAGATTCAGAAAAATACTTGATGGCAGGAAGGAGAGAATTGTTCCCAGCCTAGGAAAGGGGTTCACGGTTCTGCAAGCAGAAGGCAGGATTTGCCTAACATAATCTAGAAGCATGATCTTAGGCACCAGCTTCTTAGCCCCAGCTATCAATGCTTCCTTTGTTTGATTATGGTCCATATGTCTCAGAGCCATAAGATTCCAAAGGAACCTGGGGACACCGGCATACGCATCTCCAAGATGACCAATATGTACCTAAAAGTAGAGGGGACACTCTTCTTGAAAATTTTGCTCTGTCCGGGGCTTTCTTCCTCCTTAGAACCTTCCTAAGAACTTAGGGAAGATACACAGGCTACCGGTAATAACTTGCCTTGCAGAGTGGGGATTCAGCATCAATTTTATGGGATTTAAGGAAAAAATTTAAGTGGATTTCTTTTCTTTCATTTTTTTTTTTTTTTGGTGGTAGTGGTACTGGGGATCACACTCTGGGGATGACACCCTGGGCCTCATATATGCTAGGCAAGCAGTCTACCAATGAGCTACATGCCCAGGCACAAAATTGGAATTTTACCTGCTATAACAATGGTATTTCTCAAACATTTATGTAACACTTTACAATTTTCAAAACATTGTCACCATGAGGAAAGCTGGAGGAAGAGTCAGATTTACAGTTCCTCCCCACCCTCTGACATACAAATACACACACACACACACACACAGACACACACACACACAGAGCACACAAATCCTTTCAGAACATCACAATGCTTCTTGAAGTCCATTACAGCACTCAGAGGATTCTCTGATTAGGAGAACAGTGCCTAAAGCCATTTCAAAGGAAAGCAATCGGGATTCATGCTTCATTAAGGAAACCTCAAAGAACTTTAAGTGGCTCTTATTTTTCATCTTCCTGACAAGCCATCAGGGTTGTCCTTTTTCTTTTTATAAATTAAAAATAAATTAACTTAAAAGCTAACTTAAAATTCTTTTTAATTCTAGGTTTTTCTATCAATTTAGAAACACCAAGATATTTTAGCATCTAATTCTGCTTTGAGTTATATGTTATCTATATTCATGATTAAAAGGGGAAAAACAATGGAGAAACCTACTAATCTGTGTGTGAGCTAGTAATTACTACTATTAATATGTTTTCAAAGAGTGTGAATAAATTTTAAAAATTTGAATTGGAATATGAATTTGAGAAGTTATTTACATCACAAATTTCTACCAATGACTTTTACTTTTATTTGTAATTCTTTTTTGGTATCCCAACTGTATTGAACTAAATTTTTTCTTTATTACAAGAGGACTTAATTGTCAGATAAATTTATTTTGATATTGCTTTATTTTCTCCCTTTTTTGTTTGTTTTGTACTGGGGATTGAATCCAGGGGTGCTTTGTCACTAAGCTACAATTTCAGCCTTTTTAAATTTTTTATTTTGGGGTAGAGGCTTACTAAGTTGCCCAGGCTGATATTGAACTTGCAATCTTCCTGCTTCGAACTCTAAAGTAACTGGGATTACCGGACATGCACCACCATACCCAGCTAATTTCCTTCTATGGTTTTACAATTTCCAGATTTGGGGAAAGCACAATCAGAAAATGATTTGAGGACTTGATGTAAAGGGCCTCCCTGAGTCTGTAGTGCTTGAATAGCCAACTGGTAGATGCCCATTCTGCTCTGGCCAGGCACCAACTAGGTAAATCCAGTGATCCCTGGACCCAGATCACCTCTCTATGGGATAATAGGAGCATTGGGAATCTATGATTTCTCTTGCTGGCATTTCAATTTTAAGTTTTTCTAATCAAGTGTATTCCTTAATCATGCCACTATCACTGTGGAATTCAGGAAGAATCTTCGTGTTCAATAAAATCCAAAAACAAATCTTTGGAAAAAAGGGCTGGGGATATGGCTCAAGTGGTAGCACGCTCACCTGGTATGCGTGCGGCCCGGGTTCGATCCTCAGCACCACATACAAAGAAAGATGTTGTGTCCGCCGAAAAACTGAAAAATAAACATTAAAAATTCTCTTTCTCTCTCTCCCTCTCTCTTCTCTCACTCTCTCTAAAAAAAAAAAAAAATCTTTGGAGGAAAAAAAGGATCCAATTGCTTGTTTCAGATATTAATGAGAGAAAAGAAAGCTAGGGACAACTTGTTTTATGTCATTCATTCATTTATTAATTTTATCAGTCACAGGGTGGTGCTCTCCTGTAATCCCAGCGGCTTGGAAGGCTGAGGCAAAAGGATCCCAAGTTCAAAGCCAGCCTCAGCAAAAGTGAGGTGCTAAGCAACTCAGTGAGACCCTGTCTAAATAAAATACAAAATAGGCCTGGGGATGTGGCTCAGTGGTTGAGTGCCCTTGAGTTCAATCTACTGTACCAGAAGAAGAAGGAAAGAAGGAGAGAAGGAGGAGGAGGAGG
>NW_026000026.1:38572538-38638757 GCF_001458135.2 Marmota marmota marmota
AGGAGGAGGAGGAGGAGGAGGAGGAGGAGGAGGAGGAGAACAACAACAACCAGTCCTATTTAAGAAAAGTGCTGGTGATAAGATTCAGGAAAGAAAGTGAGGAGTAGGTGTGCCAGATCTCTATTTAAGATAGCAGCAAGTAAGGAAAAGGTTCCAATTAGGTAAATCCACTGATCCCTGGGCCCAGATCACCTCTCTATGGGATAATAGGAGCATTGGGAATCTATGGTTTCTCTTGCTGGCATTTCAATTTTAAGTTTTTCTAATCAAGTGTATTCCTTAATCATGCCACTATCGCTGTGGAATTCAGGAAGATCTTCATATTCAATAAAATCCAAAAACAAATCTTTGAAAAAAAAAAAGGATCCAATTGCTTGTTTCAGATATTAATGAGAGAAAAGAAAGCTAGAGACAACTTGCTTTATGTCATGCATTCATTTATTAATTTGATCAGCTAAGTATTGAACATGTACAATGTGTTAGACATAATGCTAGGTATTGTGAATAACAAGATGATCAGATGATCGGAACACTGTCTCAGTCTGTCAGTAAACACAGACTTGTTTACATAACATTGCCGGGCTGTGTGGTAGACACTATATATAATAAGGCACTGTGGGAGCACAAGAGGATTCTCTGTAAAGAACAGAAATCTAATCCAATTATCTTAAGAAAAAGAAACTTATTGGGAAACTGTTGAATGCTTATAGAATCAATGAATTTCTAGAGGTAGAGAGGCAGATGCTGCTAGATGGGCTAGACTCAGTCCTTGTAGGATGTTCCCCTCTCTGCCACAGACTCCATGGAAAATGAGTCTGAGAGACCTGGTTAAGGATGACAGAGCTTTTCAATACATTCCTATTAAAAAAAATGAGTAAATGGGGAAGACCCAATTCCTCAAAAGGACATTTGAGTGGTAAGAAAGGCAAAAAAGATGACGAGAAGCCCCAAATAACAAAATTCCACTGTATGCATTGTCCCCTGGCTACATGAAACAAGACCTCTAAAGAAAGTGACATTTTAAATAGCTGTTCAAAGGTAAGTAGGAATTGTCAAGCCAAGAAAGTGAAATTAAGTATTCCATTTGAAGAAACCTGTCTGCAAAAGAACCTTAGGTGTAAAAGGATAGGTTGATGTGGCTTAAATGAAGATTGAAAGACCTGGTTGGTTATGTGGTCCAGACTGGATGTAAAAGTGATAGTGAGAGGAATGGACTGAGGCATGGAAAGAGAGTAGGAGGGAGGACTCGTGGTCATTATGAAGGTGAAGGCCAGTCTGATATGAGAAAGGGAAAAAAACAGAGTGGCAGGAAGTTGTCTCTGATCAGAGACAGTTATTTTAGAGTTTAGAATTTGAAATCACATTGGTTAGCCCTGAATGTGGCCAAGAAGAAATGCAGACAAAGAAGACTGGAATTGAGAAGGTCTAGGAAATAAGGCAAGGTCTTCAACAGGCTGCTTAATCCCCAGTGTGGCTGGTGGTGACCTGTTGCCATTTAGTAACTGATGCAGGGGTTATAACAGCCCAACTCCTTCGCTATGGATTAAAGCATTTCTCCAATATAATCCACTCTTCAAAGATCTAACTTCTCCTGAAACCCTAGCTTTGGTCTGCTCTTTTCTTTGCTCTGTCCTGTGTTCCTCACTCTCTTTTTATGTTTCTCTACAAAATCCTAAAAGCTTAACACTCAAATAAAGTAAAAAAAATAAATAAATAGCCTCTAAATCTGACAGAAAAATAAAATTATTATTTTGAATTTCAAGTTATATTTACATCATAACTATATAAAGGATCATTAGCAACAAAAGGAACTACCAAATGAGCTACAGGATGAATATCTGAGTCTGACTAAAAATCAAAAGTATTAACAAAATGAAACAAAGAGATTAAAATAGGAAATTCTCCCGCCTTGCAGCAAATCTTTTCTACACAGGTGTACTGTAGCCTTCTCACCTAATTCCAATTGTATCTTATTTAAAAAACAAAACAAAACTTTAGTTCCTGATTTTCAGAATACTGCATCAGAAGATCTCTTCACATTTGCCCTTGTGTGCCCGGAAGATAAAATACCAGATAAGGAGGCAGAATAAGGATCCATTACTAAAAATAACATTCCATCCAAGAAAGAATGACTCAACAAGGTTAGTCAGATACAGATGCAATCAACTCAAATACACTTGAATAGAGCACAAATATTTACAATAACAAAGTTTATTCACACTGTCTCCAGACCATTGTTGTCAAACGTAAAGACCTCTAGTGATATTGCTGGGAAATGGTAGACTACTTGTATTATAAATAGAAAAAAATATTCCTTTTCAAATATCTATTAAGAAAAAACTTGAAATAACAAGGATTGGGACTTGCAAGTATTTAATTCACTGTTCTAAAACTCCTAATTTAGCAAAAGTATATTTTATATAACAAATGAAGAACCAAATATGATATGATATAATCATATATATAATATAATAGAAGTTAATGATTGCAAAGCACCTATCAGACAGTTTTCTTATCTGTCTATACTTCTCACTGACTATAAGAGAAAGGGGGTATCATTTCATTTTACAGATGAGGTGATATGTGGGCAGAGATTTAGTAATATTCCCAAGGTCATGTAATTGGTATACATTAGATGGTGACTTAAGTCTAGGCAGTCTGTCTCAAGCCTGTGCATGTACTGTTTCTACTTTGGAAAAACAAAATTTTGGTAGACATTAGGCCTCATTTTTAGATATTTATAACAGGAGGAGTTTCATATTGGATTAAGCCCACTATTTTGCTGAAATGGAAGATGTTTATTAATTTTCTTTTAAAAACAATTCATTTACATGTAACTGTGTGTTGATTTGAAGAAAAATGTTCACTAAATAATAGGAAAGGTATAAAGGTGAGTAAGTTGGATCCCTGATGAGCAGACTTTTGAGAGTCCAGGTGTTTAAGAAGTGTCTTGGAAGGCTTGAGTCTTGTTACTCCTTCTCAGAATTGGGTACAGCTTGCACCTTGGTGCAGGGCAGGTGAGAAGCCCTGACAAGGAGAAATTTGAAATTAACACTATCAGGAGAGTTGATCTGTAACTCTGAGGTCCAGCCCCCTAAACCCTGTAGCAGTGTCAGGCAGCTATGTCTTTGTTACTGCCTCTGCATGGCCCCCAAACCCCATCCCCCACCCTGTTCTCCTATAGCATAAAAAATCTTGATAGTTGTCCCTTTTTGTTTTCCTTCCCCAAAGCTTACACCGAGGATTGACACCTACCAAAAACACTCTTACTGTTCGCACTGTACCAACCTAAGCCTGGCTTATGCTTTTGGGGCTTACCCCTCCACTTCAAGAGGGTACTCCAAGGGGGATGCTGCTCATCCTTAACTCTCAATTTCCTCCCTGTCCCTCCCCACTCTCTATTGAAGTGCCTTAGGGAACCACATCTGGGAAGAAGTTGGATAAGAAGAAGGAGAAACTGATGAGAGTTCAACAAAACACTGGTTGACCCTCCAGAGTGTTCTGGTGCTAAAATGGACTTGCAGAGTTGTCCCAGGTAGGGTGAGATGATCAGGCCTTTGTAATCTGCATTGATCAGCCCTTGGAAAGGGACTGTCTTTAGGGAAAAGTAACCTTGGGTGTGCAGTATTCTACATCTGAATACAGTCCCTTTGCCAACTAGTGGCTGAAGGCTGTCTGCAGACTGCACTCCCAGCAACTGGGCAGAGAGTCCTTCATTGAAGAAGGGTCTGCACAGCAGCACTTCACAGTGTCTTCTGTGAATACTTGAAAGGAAGGAAGGAAGGAAGGAAGGAAGGAAGGAAGGAAGGAAGGAAGGAAGGAAGGAAGGAAGGGAGTGGAATGCAAATGATAAACAGTCTAGCCAGTCATAGGTCTTGTAATAGTGGTCCACTTCACCTTTTGAATATAGCCCTCATTGCTTATTTTAAAAGGAGCATGTTTTCTTTTCCACTTCTCCCTCTCACCCTCCCTAAACAGGTAACAAGATTACCTTTTCCCAACCAAGGCAGAGTTATCTGTCCTTGAGCACACACCCACCACAAAAAGGAGATGTCACCAGAAGATCTAGGAAGTGACTATTTCCCAAATAACAAGTGAATTTCAACACACCATCAGGGTGCACCTGGGACCCCTCCATCAGGACCCACCTGGAATGCAGCCCTTATAGAGCTTTTTTAAAAGCCCTCTGTTCTCCCTGATGGGCTGAAATAGAACTTTTGAAACTGGAGTCCCCTGTGCTTCTCTTTTGCTAGCAAAGCAATAAATCTTTTCCTTTTTCTCACAACGGCGTTCTCCTTATTAAATTGGCATAGGGGACAAGACCAAGTTTTCGGTGACAATCTTACAAGTGAGAAAAAGGAATGCCAAGAGTGGCTTAAGACAAGGTTCCAAACACCCCCCTCAAACCAAGGACACAATAGTGCTGGGTATGATCACTAAAATCAATGATGATTAATTCCCAGGAATGCCAGAAAGGACCCAGTTAGGAAGGAATGGAAGGTAGTGTTCCAAAGGCCTACAGGAATAGCTTCCATTGTTTCTACTGAATGATTGGTTATTGATTTGTCTTATTAACAAATTAATAAGTATAATTACTTTTAAGACCAAATTCTGACTCAAAACAAACAAACAAAACTGTTAAAATACCCTGAGTGAAAAGGATGGGAAAGCATCATGTTCAAGTATAAAACATCATTCAAGTGTGCTCTAAAATGTGAGGCTTTATTACTTTTATGTAGCATGTATACTATAGTATATTATAGAGAGAATGCTGAGCATGGAGTCAGGAGATCTATTTGCACCCTTGCTCAAGACAGGAAGAATTCAACTCAATTTAATTTAGCAAATATCTAGTCATTCTAACTATATGACAGATGTAGCACTAGGGACAGATCTTGCTTTTCAGTAATGGAGGTACAAGGCTATTTATTATATTTGAAAAATTCTGGGTTAAGGGACAATTGGCAAAGGACTCAAAATTGGTGAATAATTCCCATTTTCAAGATGTGGAAAAATATATACCATATTCTAAAAACTTCAGTTTAATGTTAATCTCTTTAATTTCTAGAACACATTATCTGTGATTTGTGAGTCTTCACTTAAGGTGATGTGGTCACTAAGAATTAGGAAAGGTTTTTGAGAACAAATTAGGTTAAATCTCATTTGTTTTTTGTGAAGCACCACAGGCCTGGGAAATAGGATTTATATTGAACACCTGTATCCAATTTTAAAAATGATGTCCTGTGTACTAAATGTTAAAATGAGAATAGAGTTCAACAAGATTTTTAGTAAGCTTGGTAATCATGTATAACCCTCATGTGAAGGGTTGTATCCCACAGCTTGTAAAGTTTGAATTCCCTAGGGAAGTTATTTTTTTCATTGTTTCCTCCTTTTTAAACTCTTGATTCTTGCTTGTAAGATTGTTCCAAGATTTCTCACTTGTAAGACTGTTCCTGGACTGTATCACACTGGTCCACAGTGAAAATCAACATCTCTTTGAGTTGTTCTGAAGGAAAATTCTTTCTTACAAAGCATTTATGAAGAAAGCAGACTTAAGATTTCACAAAACAGAAAGAGAAGATGATTTATCACAGGAATAAAAACAGCTATGATGCTCATGGCATGGCTGATTTAAAAATATCAATTGGGGTTCCCCAACTTTGGCACAGTTATCTTCTTTCTGACTCCTTATATCTGCTCTCTCCATATTTCTTGTCCCATTCTTTTCTTCTTACTTTTTCAAAAGCAAAATGAATAAATTCCTCTCTGTGGCTCTGCAGAGTGATTTTTTTTCTATCCTTGAAGAATCAGCACCACCTGACATGAAGTTTCTGTGTGGGAGGGAGGTGGGAGATCAGGAGGGGATGCTGGCCTCCTTTTATCCACACATAGTTATTAAGGCAGCTTTCCAAACACAGGCATGCATGCTATACAGTGCATTCTGATAAACAAAATTTCTCAATTTCATCACATGTAGATTTCTACCTGGTTATCAGTAGGTAAGTATAATTTTAGAGATGTATGGTAGATTATTATGGGCTCTTAGACTCTATAAATTTGGCCCTATCTTGCTAACTTTTCTAACAGAAACTTGAGTCAAAGATTAGAAGGCAATGAATTGATTGATGTAATAAAAAAATCCAAAAATTTGCACAGTGAAAGTTCTCATTTTTGTGGTGTTGGATATTGAACCCAAGCCCTTGAGTATGCTAAGTGCAGGCTGTACCACTGACCCACATTCCCCATCACAGTGAAATTTAATAGGCATAAATCTTACATTTAAATTCAAAACTTAAATGGGGACTGGAAGTATAGTTCAGTGGTAGAGCACTTGCCTAGCATACATAAAGCCCTGGGTTCAATCCCCAGGATCACAAGGGGGAAAAAAAAGAAAGAAAGAAAAAAGGAAAGGCTTAGATGAACACATAAAGATTAGGGAATATGTGGCTTGATCATCAATTTTGTGTGTCAACTTGGCTTGGCTACAGTTCCCAGTTGTTCAATCAAACACTAATCTAGATGTTGCTGTAGGAAAGTATTTTGTAAATCTGATTAAAATCTGTAATCAAATGGAGATTATCCTGGAGAAACTGAGTTGGCCTGATTCAATCAGTGGCAAAGCTTTAAGAATGGAACTGAGGCTTTCCTGGGGGATGAAGGTGGGAATTGCACCTATAGACAATAGCTTCAGTTCATGCCTTAGGGTCTCAGCCTGCTTTTCCTAACAACCCATCCTGCAGATTTTTTACTTGCATAGCCATCCTCCATGATCACATAAGCCAATCTTCTATAATGAATCCATTAATATATCTCTATGTCTCCCCCAGGTCTGGTTGAACCCACCCTGACTGATACACTGGCTTAAAACTCTTTAAGTGAGAAAAGGTTTAAGTTTGCCCTGAATTTGTTATACCTCATTGCTGTGAGTTGGCACCAAAAATAACTAACAGGATCTTAAAATCAATATGCACAAGCTACAGTGCTTGGTAAGGTAGGCACAACTCCACTGTATTCTACTGTATTCCATATGGGCCAGTCTATATCAGGATTGTTATATCCAGCTCCAACTGCCATAATTTAACACTGACAAAGAGCACTGTTGGGAATTGATTTTAGTTCAATGTAAGTTAAGAACTTTGTAAGAAAGAGAAATATTTTTAAAAAATACCACAAGCTGTCTTGTATGATATGGTCAGATCACAGGTACTTAAGTAAAACTGGTGTCATAATGCCAGGGATACCTGATAAAAGGTATCAGACTATTTGACCTCTGAAGTTCCCTTTTTACTCTAAAGGTCTGTCATTTTGTCTTTAAGAATTATACTTCTCTCAGTAATTTAGCGAGGACTTAAGCAACTCAGCGAGATCCTGTCTCTAAAAAAAAAAAAAAAAATACATAAAAAAGGGCTAGGGATGTGGCTCAGTAGTTAAGCATCCCTGGGTTCAATCCCCAGTACCAAAAAAAAAAAAAAGGAATATTGTGTGCCCATAAAAGCCATTTGTCCTTTTAGTTTATGATATCTAATCTGAAAAGCCAGTGTGTTAGATGTCTTCCAATTACCTTTCTAGATCCACTCCATCCTGTCCTGTGCTTATATGAACCACACCAAGGGGCTCCCATCCCCTCCCAGTTCTGGGCAGTTTTGGCCAAAGGCACCAGCAAGGAGGTATAAAGGGTAGGCAGAGCGTGAGTGAGGGATATTTATTCCCTGACTTCCCAGTGTAGTCTCTGCAGTCTGGCTTTGTCTGGTGACCCAAGGGCATGGTTCTGTCAGAGAGTCTTATGCTTTTGCTTTCTTTTTCAACATTCCAGTAACCATTACTGTCCTGTGGTCCTTCAGGACTTATCCAGAGGTTGTGATACCATTTCTATTATTAGCCAAGAGAAACTGTGGTTTCCCTACATCCTATAAACAACTTTAGAAAAAAAAAATCCCTTTATTAAACTTTTCTCAAGTGACTCCATTTATAAGTGTCATTTGTTTTCTATAAAAACTCTATTCACACTTCAAGTAGCTAAGCTTGTAGGAGTTTCCAGGTTCTTGCTGGAGCCAAATCTTCAATTGAGCAGTGAACCAGCCTTTTGGAGATAAAAGGTGGCTGGAGGGATACCCTTAAAGATATAAAGATTTATATAAAGATTTAGAAAATGTAAAAATCCAGTTAAATTAGGAATCTCAAGAAAAAGAGAAACGAGGATCAATAAGAATCCAGAAGCCTGTAAACTAATCTTCCCCTTTGGAATCCCACGTTTTTCAATTTCTGTCTAATGCTCTTATTAGCAACAATCACTTTTCTGTATTTACTTCTGTCAGAACAACATATCTTCTAATTTATGTAAATCTTTTTTTAATTTAAAAAAAAAAATTTAAGCTGTGAATGGACACAATGCCTTTATTTTGTTTATTTATTTTTATGTAGTGCTGAGGGTTGAATCCAGTGCCTCACATGTCCTAGGCAAGTACTTTAACACTGAAACACAACCACAGCCCTAATTTATGTAAATCTTGATGAGTGGATATTATGACTTATTAGACAGGGTTTCTCAAATGTTCTTGAAGTACTTTATTAGGCAGCAGTGATGAATGAATTCCCTGGAGGTCTGTAAGACAAGGTATTTGTTTGAAGTCTTAGGTTTGATAATTCAAGATGTGAATTTGAAATCTACTTGCATGTACCATAGCTGTTAGTTTTAAAATAAAAATGTCTTCAATTATTTGTCATTATTTATTTTTCCTTAAAATCTTCTAATAAATTTGGAAGTTGCAGCATGTTTATCATATCATTCAGTATTTACCCAAAATAATTTTGAGAAGTTTGGGATTAACATTTCTTGATATTCTAGTCTGTTTTTGTGAAAGGCACAATAGCTAAGAGCTGGAGGACTTTGGGACAATTTACCATCCAAGTTTGAATCCCAGTTCCCCTATTAAATACTTTTATAATGCTAAGCAAAGTACCCCTTATCATGAATTGAATAAAGCACTTAAAACAATTTAGAAAATTGTCAATTAGTTAGATTGTTGAATATTGTTATTAGACATAAGATAACTACTTCTGTGTATGGCAAAAGGATCTCATTTGAATGGTGACATTACTCTTTTAAATAACAAAATCTCAAACAACTTCTATTTACCTTATTTGCCAATTTAATCAATGCTTTGCATTTTTTCTCTCCAACCTATTTACTGAGGTCCATGGGACACTGAATGCTTGCAGCAGGTGAGATACTCTCTATTACATATGTGTACTCTATTTCCTACCCCTTGTGGTTTACAAAAAGAACTTTTTTCCAAACCTGTGTGTACCAGTTGTACTGCTATTATAATTACAGATTTTAATTAAACAATATGTAAACTTATTAAATACAAGTACAAAAAGAATATGTGATGTATTGATGTAAAGTCATTGAAATACTTTGGGAAAATGTGATAATGGAGAAACAACAGAAATTATCTAATTAAATGTATAGTTGAGGCAACTTTAAATGACTGGGGGAAAGTCTGCAAACATCTGGTAGGTTTCTGTACAACATTGCTCCAAATGTCTTTAGTTCCTCATTTTATCAGAAACCTGAGAAGGGAAAGTATAGGTGAAGTAGTTTTATAGTGGTTTATACTAGAGAGGTCAATCAGTAGAACTATGCTAAATAAAAGGCAGACCAGGGCCAGGGTTGAGGCTCAGTGATAGAGCACTTTCCTAGCATGCATGAGGAACTGAGTTTGATCCCTGGCACCACATTAACAAGTAAATAAATAAAAACAAATAAAATAAAGATATTGTGTTCCATCTACAACTAAAAAGAATATTTTTTTAAAAGGCAGACCAGGGCTGGGGCTGTGGTAGAGTGCTTGCCTTGCACACATGAGGTACTGGGTTCGATCCTCAGTACCACATAAAAATAAATTAATAAAGATATTGTGTCCATCTACAACTAAGAAAATATTTTTTAAAAAGGCAGACCGTAGTTTTTATGTCAAATAAATGTTTTAGTGTATGTGATTTAGATTTAAAATAAATTTAGGAAACATTTGTTCTTAATTTCTTTCCCAAAGAAATTTTCCTCTCTTTAAAAAAGATATTAATAAAATAGAAATTTATAGTTTTTTAGAAAAGAGAAAGTTTTCCTGCTTTAGACTTAAATCAAATGTTGAAACTGATTCATAAACTTTCTAATTGTGGGGGCTGGGGTTGTGGCTCAGTGGTAGAGTGCTTGCCTAGTACATGCAAGGCCCTGGGTTCGATCCTCAGCACTACATAAAAGTAAATAAAATAAAGATATTGTGTCAAATTACAACTAAAAAATAAATATTAAAAAAACTTTCTAATTGTGTACCAATTAAATTCTGTGTATAGACTCTATGGAGTCATCATTTATATTTTCTACAACCTTTATATATGCAGAGAAATCTAACTAAGCAAATGTGTTTTTACTGGAGAGAGTTTTAGATTGCTATTCTAGAAATATAGGATACTATATTAATTTTGAATTCCTTTAAAGTTTGAGTTTCTATTAGCAGAATAACTGATTAATATTTTATCCACATAAGTTTGGTGATTTGTCCCTCATGATAAATAACTGGCAATCTTGCTTATTATCATTAGTACAAATTCTAATCTAAGACAGGGGACAGAATCTGACAAAATATAATGTTTTGTGTGTATATGTATTTATGACTATATCCTAAGACTTCTCAGAAAGCAGCTCTAAAATTTGACTTTCGATTACCTGAAGTCATTTTAAAGTCATATGGCAGAGGATATTCTACTTACAATGATTTTTGTTTCTCTTCAAGAAGTCTTTATTTTGAATTCCCTTCATTTTTAATTTATGTTGCTTCTTTTTCTTTCCTAAAAGATTTTCTCTTTTATTGATTACTTTCCTTGATCTTCTTCGTTCCAATATATGCGATAAATATTGTTTAACTTCGTTCACTGATACCTACAAAGAAAAATATCTTTGTTTATTTCAAACTTTTATAAATGAAACAAGAAAGTGAAAAATTCATCTATTTATGACAAAAATACATGCTTAATATAATTACTCTAATTCTTGCTTTTTTATTCAAGTAAAAATGACATGTGGCTTACTTCACTTTAGGAATCCATATGTTTTACACATGAAAACCTTTTAAACCTATTACATTGTCATCTGAACCGCAGAGCTAAGCATTAGGAGCTGAATGTTATAAATAAAATAGTAGGAGAACTTAACAAATGTACTCTTCCACTGGTAAGTTGTCATGGTGATATCAATTGTGTGAGCTAGAAAAAAAATGAAGATGTTTATATTGCCTTACACATTTTAAGAAATATATAAGGAATTGTGACTACTAAAATTTTTTTTTTAAGCTGGGCATGGTGGTGTGCACCTACAATCCCAGAGCTTGGGAGGCTGAGGCAAGAGGATTTTAAGTTCGAGAGCATCTTCAACACTTACTGAGAACCTAAGCAATTTAGAGAGACCCTGTCTCATAATAAAAAATAAAAAAGGGGCTAGGGAGGTGGCTCAGTGGTTAAGTGCCCCTGGGTTCAATCCCTGGTAGGTAGGTAGGTAGGTAGATAGATAGATAGATAAAAATTAATTAATTAAAAAAATTAAACCCCCATGTTTCCCCAATGTACCTTTCAAAAGTTACATAATGAATCTATTTTAATTATGGTGATGAGTTTGGGGCTGTTTTTGAGTAGTAGAAAATAATGCTGATATTAAGAGAAAATTTTAAAACTTTATAGATATATAGTCATGATTTACATATGTACATTTGCAAGATAAGTTACATTTAAAAGTTTCTATCCATTAGTACTTCTAACAAGAGCCAAGTTTTTCTTTTTGCTCCTTGCCCCACTGTCTTATAATTTAATCTCCCTCTCCCTAAAATCATTTTCTGCAGTACTGAAATATTTTCTATGTGGTAGCAAAGACAAAAAAGCATTGATCCAGGGGCCAGAACATGTAAAGATATGTAGCCATGTAAAGATTTTTAAAAAACAACTTTATTGAAGTATAATTCACATACTATAAATTAGCCCATTTAAAGTATACAATTCAGTGGTTTTTGGAATATCTACCTATCATCACAGTCAATTTTAGAACACCATTATTACCTTGAGAAGAAATCATAAATACATTAACTATCACCCTTCCTAATGCATCATCCTTCTTATTCTCATTCTATGCAAACACTAATTTATATTCTGTCTCTATAGATTTCCCTACTCTGAAATTTCATATGAATGGAATGATATAGTTTTTTTTTCTCTCTCTCTCTCCCTCCCTCTCTACACGCCTCCCTCCCTCTCTCCCCCCACCAGCTTTTCTTCACTTTGAATAATGTTTTCAAGATTAATGCACGTTTTAGCATGTATTAGTGTTTCACTCCTTCCTAGGGTCAAATAATATTCCTTATGTAGATTATCCAGTGATAGACATTGGATTGTTTCTACCTTTTGGCTATCATGAGTTGTTATAAACATCCACGTACAAGTTTCAAAGTGGGTATGTAAGAACTTTGAGTGGATTCTTCCTATTGTAGGGTAGACAGCTTCAGCAAATAAAAATATAAAAAGCCCAGTTTTATTTGGATTTCAAATAGAACTTTTTTTTTTAGTATAAGTATGTTCCAAATATGGCATCCTAACAAATAAAACCACAGTATATATTGTTTCAAAATCAGCAAGCAGGTGTTCAAGTCAATTAGTTCACCGCATGCTGTCATTCAGGATCTTAGGCAGGCAGATGTTATGCCAGCTTCAAGATGTGAATTCCAAGGTCTCCCTGAGTTCCGATATTTAGAAGGCAGAAAAAGAAAGAGCCTAAAGGGTAATCCTCAGAAAGGGCTTTTGTTTCAATTGGTTTGCTTTGTTTTCTATTCTTTAATAGGTCAGACCTGAAAGTGGCACATCGTGTTTTCAATCACTTTCCATTGGATGAAACTTAGTCCTATGTCCCCATGTAACTGCTGGGCGGTATAATCTATCTAGATATTGGAAAGAAGATAACATGAACTTTGATGAGCTTCCTGCATTCTCTGGCGTAATGGAATTATCTTGTTATTGCCATTAAAAGAGGGCATTTCATTTTTTCAATTTAAAAATAAGTAGTATCCAAACTGGCAAATGCTTATAGTTTTCTAATATCTACATCTTTTTTTTTTTTTTTTTTTACAGAGGCCAGTTTTCTGATTGGTTTTCTCTCAACCGTTATGAGTGGGACAAATAATGAGGTAAAGCAAGGATTACGGTCCCTTGGAAGACAAGAGGCTTTCTCTGACTTTCCAAAGCATCCAAAGATTTACAATTCAATAACAAGTATTTGTTGAGCATCTATTTTAGGCCCTGTACTAGGGGCTGAGGATATCATGAAGTTGATATTCTAGTGGGAAAAATTATAGTTGACTGATAAAATGACATTTTAAAAAACACTTAAAGAGATGGAAGTGATAAGAGTTAGTTTTATTTAATACAGGATGGTTAGGGACCAGATCCTCCCATAACATTTGAATAGTCTCCTGTGAAAAGGGAGGGAATTAGTCATTCGAGAGATGATTAATTTACGTCCATTTATTCATAGATGTGCAAGGAAGATGGCGCAGTGGCAGCAGAGTGAGCTAGGAGGGAAAAATGATGAGCAATGAGGCAGAGAGTCAGCTCTGAGGCCAGGCTCAGGATTGTGAATGATGTTCTACGTGAATGGGAGATTTCTGGAGGATTCTTTGGCTGCCGCGTGGGAAATACTATATGTTGGAAATAAAGTAGGAAAGAGAGGAGGGCAATTGAAATAAACCAGGTGAAAATTGTTGACGGTGACATTAAGAAGATGACTGGAGGGGTAAGTAGAGATAGGGTTGTTTTCTACATATATTTCAGAAGTATTGCTCACAGAATTTTCTGATAAAGGACTTGTATATTTCAGTTTTCAAACAGCAAACCCAAAAGTAGTGTGTTAAAGTATGGTTTTAAACTCTCAAGACCCATTTAATCAATTGAAGCTGTATTTCATTAGTCTCTTACCTCATCATTTAGCCTACTGCCTCTTCACGCCCTTGTATCTTCAAGATTCATGCTGAATGAGTGTCTCTCGAGCATCCCATCTGAACATATCTTTCTCCACTTAGAAGCCCTCAGTCCTCAGTAACTACAGGATAAATTCAAACTCCTTTGCACAAAAGCTAAGATTCTTCAGTCTGCCCTAAAAATGTCATGGTGACCTGATTTCTTACTACTCCTACACCTACGTGAACATCCTCAACAGCCAAACTCTTCTACTCACTGTTCCTTGAATAGTACATGTTAGTTCCTATTTCCTTGCCCTTGCTTATATAGTTTTCATTGCTCTTCTTACCTACTATGCTAAATATTACTCCCGTGCCAAGGCCCAACTCAAGTTCCTTCTCTCCAAGTCCCTCCCATATCCTTGCAACCCACACCAATTTCTTTCCTTCTGAACTTGTGATGTCTTTCCTTCTTGGTTAGCAGAACCTCACTGCTCTACAATCTCTAAAGCAACATTATTTTACATCATTTATTCATGCTTTATCTATTCAATTCATTTTGGACACTTTGCATTTTTTATTCTGTCATTTAAAATAGAGTGTGCCACATGTGGTGCACACCTGTAATCCCAACAACTCGGGAGACTGCGGCAGGAGGATCACAAATTCAAGGTCAGTCTG
This sequence comes from Marmota marmota marmota, assembly GCF_001458135.2. Classification (NCBI taxonomy): domain Eukaryota; kingdom Metazoa; phylum Chordata; class Mammalia; order Rodentia; family Sciuridae; genus Marmota; species Marmota marmota. Next base: position 38,587,214 of record NW_026000026.1, read on the forward strand.
AACAACTTAGCAAGATTGTGCCTCAAAATAAAAAAATAAAGATCTGGGGATGTAGCTCAGTGGTATAGCACCCCTGTGTTCATTGCCTGTACCAAAAACAACTCCTCTGACAAAAAACACCCCTACCGAGAGCAAAACACCAATACAGTGCCTTGGGAAGAGGGGAACTTAATGAACATGTGAATTTCTTTATTTGGGGAAAAATTCCTTGTTTCCTTAAAGGTCAGGAATGTTAGGAACATTCTCTCACTAAAAGATCAGTGAGCTTTGAGGAAAAAAGGTTAGAATTCATCTTTCTGTACATTTAATCTTAATTTATTTGTGGCTAACTCATAGTTTTTGTTTTTGTGCCTAAAGTTATTCCCAAAGTAGGAACCACTCCTATAAACTTTGCCTGAAGTCAACAACAATAAAACTGTATTAGCATGCAGAAAATCTTCTAGTTTAAAAATCAGTCGTTCTAATGCTAGACATTGAACTTAGAGGTTTTGTCTGGATTATAATTAACTACCTATATGCTGAAAACAACATGCAATTTTGCCTTTTAAAGATAAAAAATCTGAGTACTTGTTAATACATGGATATCCACAATCATCCATTCTAAGTGCTCAAAATAAATGTATTATAGATTTTTTTAAGAGAGAGAGAGAAAAAAAATTTTTAATATTTATTTTTAATATTTATTTTTTATATTTATTTAATATTTATTTTTCAGTTTTCGGTGGACACAACATCCATTTTTATGTGGTGCTGAGGATCGAACTCAGTGCCCTGCGCATCCCAGGCGAGCGCGTTACCACTTGAGCCACATCCCCAGCCCCATGAATTATAGATTTTTAAAATTTGCATAGTATTGGATGTTCACGTATTAGCTGTGTCTAACTATGGGCAAGTTAACCCCCTTGACTCAGTTTACCCTTCTGTAAAATGGGGGTTTAAAATCTCATCATTGGGCTGCTGTAAGGACCAAGTAAGTTAATCTATGTGAAGAACCTTGTAAGTAGTAAGCATTTGGTTAATATTAGCTATTATTATCATTATATGGACTGTATATATTTTCTGTGTAAATAAATGTATCTGTGTTTCTGTTCCAGATTCTAAACAACTAGAACATATATCCTCTGACTATTCACTCTGTTCCTGTTCCTCAGTGAATGAAATCTGGTAAATCAGTAAACATTATCTGTATTTTTGAAATACACTTTTTAAAATCTTTTAAGAAGAATATCTAAAAACCTTTTTACTAGTAGAAAATACTTACATGCCATACATTTTTTGATTGATTTTATTCAAAGGCACTGAACAGCAATTTTAACCTCTCTTAAGCTCCTTTTGCTGCCGGAGCTGCATTTGATGCTAAATTTCAGTTAACACCCAAATCACATACTTTTTCTTTAATAGAATTTCACAATAACGTGAGTGATGATAAAGGGATTTTAATAGTCTCTTCAAATAGTTTTTGAGAGGTAGCAAAAGGAAAATAATCAAGTAATGAAGCAAACTTGTGGCTGACAACTATATGAAAATACTGATTCATTTATCAACCCATTCATGTTTGGCACCCACTAGTAATTGAAGAGATAGTAGCAAACAGGGCATAAATATTTTCAGATCTTAAAGAGTTTCCATTTGTCTGTGAGAATATAGTAACCAGTACACAAATATATAATCAAGTTCATATCAGGTATTAATACTTTAAGGGAATAAAACAAAGATATGATATGTAAAGAGTAAAATGCAGGGAGAAGAGGGGATATTAGCTAATTTAGATTTGGTGCCTAATGAAAGTTTTAGTGAAAAGATGACTTTGTAGCCAAAAATTTAAAGACAAGAAAGCAATACCATGTAAATAGGGAGAAAGTGCATACTCAAATGTAACAGTGGTTCACTTTATGCTTTGAATATATAGTCCTTGCTGCTCTGCCATTACAATTTATTTTTAAAACAAACATGTTTCCTTCTCTTCTTGTCTCCCTCCTCCACAATAATATCTCCCGATTTCTAATCTCAGGGGAAACAGGATTACCTTTCTTCCCCATTTTAGGCAGATTTATCTGTCCTTGAGCACACACCCACCACAGGAAAGACTTTGGGGATGGCACCAGAAAATCTCAGAAATGACTATTTCCCAAATTAACAAGTAAATTACAACTCAGAGAACATGTGAAATATAGCCTTTGAACCACCTCTTTAAAAGCTCCTGTTCCAGCTGATGGGCAGAATCATAGCCTCTGGGTCAGGAGTCTTCTGTATTTCTCCTTTGCTAGCAAAGCAATAAAACTACTTGTTCCTTTTTCTCAAAACCATGTCCTCGTTATTGGATTGGCATCAGGGACCAGGACTGAGCTTTGGGGAATACTAATATAGAAACAAACTTGTTTTCCCAGGAATATAATTAAGGAATCTAAGTGACTGAAGGAGTGTGAACTGAGATAATTATTAAAGAAAGACACAGAGAAGGGTAGGGGGTTATGTCAAACAGAAACATGGTAAGGAGTTGGTGTTTTATTCAAAGCACATGAGGAAGCCACTGAAAAGTTTTAAGTGACACTCTCATTTACATTTTAGAAAGAAAGACCATTCTGGCTGACATGTGAGGAACAGATTGCACAGCATTAAGAGTGGGAACAGGAAGAACAGTTTGGAGACTATTGCTGTCAACTACTAGGTGAGGGATGATGTGACTCAAATGAGTGCAGAAACAATGGAGATAAACTTAGGGTATGATTTAGAAATAGCCAAATAGATATTGCAGGTGGATTGGATATACAGGTAAGAAATGACAAAGTCAAAAATAACTTCTTGGTTTTTTTGACTGGATGAGCCAGTTACAGAGATGGACAAGAATGGAGGCAGGAGAGAATTTTAGAGGGAATCAAAGTCTCCTCCTACCTACCCACATACCTATATTGTATCCAAATTATACAAGTATACTGTATATAGAAAACAGGAGGCATGTGTCTAAGAGTGGAGTAAAAATGAATTGTGTTTGGTATGAATTGGGAACTGAGTTTCATTCTTTGCAAAGCATAAATAGGTGAGAAGTTAAAGAAGAAATGGAAAGTAAAGGTTCTTTGCCTGCCAGTGACTAATTTTTTTTTTTTTTTTTTTTTTTTTGTAGTACTGGGGATTGAACCCAGGGGCAGTCAACCACTGAGCCACATACCCAGCTCTATTTTGTATTTTATTTAGAAACAGAGTCTCACTGAGTTGCTTAGCACCTCGCCATTGCTGAGGCTGGCTTTGAACTCACAATCTTCTTGTCGAAGCCTCCCCAGCCTCTGGGATTACAGGTGTGTGCCACCATGCCTGGCAACTTTTTCTAGGGTTCAATGATCAAAGACATTTCTTGCTTTCCTTAATTGTCTGAGTCCTTTTATTTTTCCTGGCTCACTTCTGCCCAGATAGTTACAGTTCCTTGGCACTGTGAAACACACTAAATTTTGCTAAATAAAAATACTCTCTGGGGCTGGGGATGTGGCTCAAGCGGTAGCGTGCTTGCCTGGCATGCGTGCGGCCCAGGTTCGATCCTCAGCACCACATACAAACAAAGAAGTTGTGTCCGCCGAAAACTAAAAAATAAATATTAAAAAAAAAAAAATACTCTCTGAAAAATGAGCAAATTAAAAATAGATTATTGAAGTCACCAAAGAAGCAGCAAACAAAGGCCAAAGCAGCATCTAACTGGATGACAAAATTCCACAAGGCAGTGATGTGGCAGAGAGAACACAGTCAGCTGCCATTGGTTTGCTAATTGATTTCTTTTGTGTTTGCACGTCTACCTTCTAATGTCTCAAAACAACAACATTAGAGATATCTAAGGATAACTTTGAAATGTGAAAAGTAGTAGAGTAGAAAGGAAAAAGGGAAACAAAATAATGCAAGTGATACTAATAATATAGTGCCAATGTAAAATTTCTAATTCCTAAGTACATTACATTACAAGGGTAGCTTTCTATAAATTCAGATACCATTAAGACTAGAGTCTGTACTTCTATTCTGCATTTAAATTCAAGAAGCAGAAAATTATAATTAAATATATAACCATTTTAAATATTCATGGTATAGTGGATAAGTGGATTATAAAAACTCCAGTAATATATTTTTAATTAATTTAATTAATTAATTAATTTTATTAATATTAATTAATTTCAGCACTTCTTTTTCTTAACTTTTACCAGAGGTACTGATAGTTTCTATCACTCCATGATACAAGTATTGCTAAGTAATGCACAAGTATTAATAAGTATAGCTAATTATTCCATTCACCAATATCTATCAAACCTTTATTAAATTCTAGACTAATCAAGAGATATCTACATATCTGAGACAAATAACAACAACAAAAGTAAAAGGCGTGGATTCTTGCAGCGTAGCTTCCAGTGGGAGTCAAATAATTAACAATTATATAGATCTAATGAGGTACACATGAGGATCCAAAAAGAATTAAGAAATTTGAAAGCAAAGAAGTGTTTTATTTAAGACAGATGACCTAGGGGAAAAAAGTAAGGGAGAAACATTTGAGTAGATATCTGATGAAGTGTGTGTTGAGGGGAATAAACTATGTGATTATCTACCTGATCATCCCTGGCAGAGGGAACAATAGGTACAAAGGTCCTGAAATAGGGATATATTAGGGTATTCCCCCAAAAGACAGGAGGCCAAGGTGATTGAAATGCAGCAAGCAATGGGAAGAATGGTCAAAGTTCAGAAAAAAGAGCAAATACCAGGCCATGTGAGTCCTGTGGGGCACTGTGGAGTTTGGATTTTAAGTATATTGGAATGTATACTGTGAGCTTAATAGACTGCAATAGGGCAAAATGAGATCAGGGAATTGGCTACCATGGAGTCCAGATGGGAATAATAGGGCTGGCAATGGAATAGTTAAAATAGTTAGATTCAAGATATATTTTAAAGACTAAGCTAACTAGCATGTTGGGTATGAGTTAAAGAAGTGGAAGGTGACTTTAAGATTTTTTTCTCCAAGTATGTGACGGGTGAAGGAACTATTTATTAGAATGGGAGACACAAGGGAAGAAACAGGAGTAAGGGTAAGGAAAACCAAGAGCTCAATGGTCACATGTCAAGTTTTAGATGATTTTTAGGCATTTTAATAGAGAGTATTAGGCAGTTTGTGTCTGGGTTTGTAACAGTGCACATGGTTAAAGATGCTGGTAGGTTGAAAGAGTTGCTAGTGAGTGGATATAGTATTGTTCTTCAGACTGTTTCTATTTTTTTCAATGAGAAAAATAAAAATAAAGCCCAGCAAAGTCATCAGCTGAAAGTGAGGGACAGATTTGTTGAAAATTTGAGAAGAAAAGAGAAGTTTGCTGAGAAACACTGAAGGCCTACTTGAGGCTTGTAATCATGAAATTAAAATGAGACTGGTTGTATAATTGTGTGTATTCCCAGTCATGTTCAGCTACTCAGCTGCAAGAATTGAGTAGACAGAGAATGGCATTTGTGATGGTTGAGATTTTACCATTAAATTAGATGCAACACAGAGAAGCAACTAAATTGACAGTCTATATAAGTAAATGATTTAACAGTACCCAAAACCTATCTGCAGTTCCCCAATCCAAACAATATCTGAACACTGAAAACTTTTTTTGTCAATTTAGTGCTTAAAGTTAGTTGGTGTGAAAACTTGATACTAACTTCATGTGAGGTTAGTTACATTCTTTATTGCACTTAATGTGAATATTCATATATTTTGCTGAATAAATATAGATGGCTTAAAAAACAACACATTTCCATGTCCTTTCTGGAATATTCTATAATATATGAGGTATATGTGTATTTTTCTCTCTATATATATCTCTTTCTGTCTCATGTGCATGCACACACACACATTTATAGTTTTTATATTTTTATTTTACATTGTATACATACTTTTTTCACATTTTTACACATTTAAACTTTAATATATATTTATTTTTACATCTCTAAACTTTAAAAAGACCCTGAACTTTGCCTCAGACTCTCTCCAAAAAACTGAAGAGGAAGGAATACTTCCAAACTCATTCTGTGGTTAGCATTACCCTGATACAAAGTGAGACAAGAACATTACAAGGAAAGAAAATTGCAGCCAATATCTCTGATACTGATACAAAAAATTCTCAACAAAACTAGATTGAGTTCAGGATGACATACCCTGACCAAGAGAATTAATCTTGGAATGCAAGAATAGTTTAACATCCTTGAAAATTAACATATTATTATCATGACAATGAATGGGGAAAAGTTCATATGATATATCAAACAGTGTAGACAAATCATTCAACAAAATTAAACACACTTTCATGATAAAAACACTTAACAAATAAAAATCAGAAATAAATTACCTCAGCTGGGCACGGTGGAACACACCTCTAATCCTAGCAGCTTCGGAAGCTGACGCAGGAGGATTGCAAGTCTCAGCAAAAGTGAGGCACTAAGCAATTCAGTGAGACCCTGTCTCTAAATAAAATACAAAATAGGACTGGGGATGTGGCTCAGTGGTCAAGTGCCCCTGAGTTCAATTCCCAGTAACCCCCCAAAAAGAAATCACCTCAGATATGAAAAACCCACAGCTAAAGTCAGGATTGAGGCAAAGATGCTCAATTTCACCACTCCTATTTAACATAGTACTGAAAGTCCTATCCAGAGCAATTTAGCAAGAAAAAGAAACAAAAGTCATACAAATTGAAATGGAGGAAGTAAAATTATCTGATTGCAGATGACAGAATGTATATGTAGAACTCCTTTAATTTCTTTCAGCAACATCTTGTAATATTCTTTGTGCAATTCTCTTACCTTCTGGTCTACATGTATTTCTAAGTACTTTATTCTTTGTGATGCTATTGTAAGTGGAATTGTTCTCTTGATATTCTTTTTGGATTGCTCATTATTAGCATATAAAAATGTGACTATATGGTTGCTGACTTTGTATTCTGAAACTTTGCTGAATCATGTCTAGCAATTTTTGTGAAGTCTTTAAGAATACAAAAATCAATGGAAGGACATCCCATTTTCATGGATTAGAAGTTTTAATATTATTAATATATCAGTACTACCCCAAAGTGATCTACAGATGTAATGTAATTCTTAATATTGACACAAGGACAGACATATAAACCAATCAAAAAGGAGAGCTTAGAAATAAACCTCCTCATATAGGGTCAAGTGATATTCAACAAAGGAGCCAATCATGCAATGGGAAAGGGCTGTGTTTTCAATAACACATTTCAATTTTAAATGTGCTGGGAAAATTGGATATCCAGCTGCAAAAGAATGAAATTGAAACTTACCATTAAAAATTTAACTCAAAATGTATCGAAGACCTAAATGTATAATTTAACACTATAATATTCTTAGAAGAAAACATAGGGGAAATATTTATGACATTGGATTTGGTAACGATCTTGGAAAAGACCACAAAAGCATGATCAGTAAATGTAAGGAGAGACAAATTGGATAACATCAAAATTAAAAACTCCCGTGTGTTAAAGAAAACTATTGACAGAGTGAAAAGACAAATCATAGAATGGAAGAAAAATACTTGCAAATCATATAAGGAGTTAATATTCAGAATACATAAAAAACTATTACAATTCAACAAAAGACAAATAACCTGATTTTAAAATGAGAAAAGAACCTGAACAGACAGTTCTACAAATGGACAACATGAAAATAAGATCAGCATCACTGATCATTAGAGAAATATGAATCAAAATCACAGTAAGATACCATCACTTACTACCCATTAGGATAACTACTATAAAAAAACTAAACAAATGAAATATTGAGGAGTGATGGGCCAAATTATGTTGCTATTGTGTGCATGGATGAATATGTAACAAAGAAACCCCATCATTATGTACAACTATAATGTACCTTAAAAAGTGTGGAAATATAAAACAAACAAACAAAACAAAGCCACTGCAGTGGCACACAACTGCAATCTAGCAACTTGGAAAGCTGAGGCAGGAGTTCAAGCCCAGCCTGCATAACTTAACAAGATCCTGTCTCAAAATAAAGATGTAGCTCAGTGGTAGAGTGCCTCTGGGTTAAATCCCGAGTACTACAAAAGAAAACAAAGCAAAAATCAAATAAAAGAACAAAAACCCCCCAAAAAAGAAGAAGTGTTGAAGAAATTGGATCTATTGTTCACTGCTGGTAGAAATGTAAAATGATGTAACCACCATGGAAAACAAATGGCAGTTGCACAAAAAACAAAAATTAAAAATGGAATTATCATATAAATTAGCAAGTCCATTTTGGGATATATTCTCAAACAAAATTGAAAGCAGGGCCTTAAGGTGATATTTTTATACCCATGTTCATAGCAGCATTCACAATATCTAAAAGGCACAAGCAACTCAGTATCACTTGATGGGAGAATGAATAAACAAAATGTGGTACATACATGTTTCAGCCTTAAAAGCAAGGAAATTCTGACACATGGATGAATGTGAGGAAATTATGCTAAATGAAATAAGTCAATCACTAAAAGAAAAATACTGTATGTTTTCACTTTTATTAAGTACCTAGAACAGTCAAATTCGTAGAGACAGAAAGTAGAATGTTGGTTGCCAGGAGCTAAGGAGAGAGGAAATGGAGTTATTTAACTGGTATAGAGTTTCAGTGTGACAAGATAAAAAGAGTCCTGGAGATTAGCTGCCAAAGAATGTGGCTGTAATTAACACTACCAGAACTATACACTTAAAAAATGATTATGATGTAAATTTTGTTATAACTAAAAATGTTTGTATAAATATGTCAAAATATACTCTACTGTCATGAGTAACTAAAAAGAACAAATTTTAAAAATATTTCAAGGAAAACAAAAACAAAAAATACCTGAATTCTGATTTACATTTGTTGCAACAGTTTTGAGAAAATGGACTGTGGTCCTATAGTGATGAAGGGAAAATGAGGAAATGAGAACATCAGGCAGGCAAAGAGCAGTTCAAAGAGTAAATGGATTTGAGTCTCTGATGAAAATGAAGCATTGTTGGAGCAACCAGGGAAAATACCAGTGGTCATTAGAAACTTGGACACTTGAAATTTTAATTTGGAAATAACAGAGTCTAGACTGTGACCACAGAAGAGAAAAGAAGATGAGATTATTGGAGGCAAGAAGAACTAAGTAATGGAAGTGAAAAGCTAGGATTTATGAATATTGACATCCCTAAGAATAAAGCAAGACTAGAAAAGGAGAAAAAGATCACAAGCTACTTTTCTATCTGCATCCCTTATTACTTTTTAATGATAATGTAGCAATAAGGAAGGATGATACACCCCAACCTATCCTGGACCCATGTAAGTGGGTTGTGGGAGAAAGTGCTTAAAAGGGCTGCAGAAGTTCTCAGGAGATAATTGGATTTCAGTTAAAATGAAAGTAAAGGTAACATTTGGGGAAGAATGGCCCCAAGAGAGGTGGTAAAAAAGAAAATAAATATCCAGGGGATGAAGTCCTGAATACATGGTAGCATATTTAATCAAATATGTAAACCTTTATTATATCTACTACACAAAATGCATAACACTAAAAGAAATGACAAAATACTGTCTTATATATCAGAAACTTACAAATCAAGTTTAAGCAATGTCAAACAGAGGTTTAATAAACCTTAAAACAACATTTGTACTATCTAAAAAATTCCAAATTCTAGCAACTGTAATGGCACATAATAGACATTGTGTTACATGAATGAATATACTGAAAATTTGCAATACTTAAATCTATTAAATTTTTAATGAGCTTGACTATTCTAATTTGCTAAATGTAAATAAAAATTTGCTAAATGTAAAATAACCCATTATCCTTCATAAAAATGTTAGGAGGAATGAATAACACATGTGAAGGGGTTTTATAAAGTTTGAAATGTTGCTTAACTATAAGGACATAATTCTGAATATAAATTCTAAATATAATATAAATCATGATACCAGAAGTTGCTTTTGAAAAAAAACTGTAATTATTGGACCAAGATGTTAATCTAAGAACAAGAATGGGTCTGTTTGGATTAAGTAGAGAATTTAATTGATCAACATTCAATGAAAATCACTTGATGCTAAGAACAAGCCTACTTTTTCTGGTTTTCATTTTTTGTTGTTGATCTTTGTGGTGGTCATTGTCAAAATGGCCCATCAGCCATGATTTGAATTGCTCCATTACACAGCCTCAGTTATTCCCTCACAGTACATTAAATACCCAAAGGAGTTATTACCTCTCTGATCATGTCATTCTTTAATAATGAAGGAAATACATGCACCTCCTGAAAACATTAGATCTTTAACACAAGACAAAGTGCCTTCAAACATTTTTTAAAGTGTGTGTATATTTTAAAAAGTGCATTGGGGGATGGTGTAGATGATGTGTGTGTGTGTGTGTGTGTGTGTGTGGAGGGGGGAAAATTGTAGAGTTTTATGGGGGAAAGAATTTTTTTGTTTGTTTGTTTTTTTGTCACATGCTAGGCCAACACTTTCTCACTGAACTATACCCCCGGCCCCGAAATTTATTAGAGTTTTAAAATTAGAAAGAGATGGGCTGGGGTAGTGGCTCAGTGGTAGAGCACTTGCCTAGCATGTATGAGGCACTCACACATATATATCAAGCCCAGCCTGCATAACTTAATCGCATAACTTAATCTCAGTGCCACATATAAATACATGAATAAAATAAAGGTCCATCAGCATGTAAAAAAATATTGAAAATAAATAAATAAAGCTAGAAGAGGAAAAACTAGGGAAACAGCAGCTCTATGTAGGTGGGATTTAAATTTTTATTTAAATCATAAGGTAAATGATAAGTATTATGAAAAGTATTATAAAATTATAAGTATTATGAAAGATAACCAGAATTTTCCAGGTCTACAATAGAGATAGACATAGGGAAAGAAAATTTTCAGTCAGATAGTATTCTTTTCATTGCCAAGGAGTCATGAACCACTAGGGCAAATTCAGTGAACTGAGGGTACTTTATTTTGGATGTGGTATAGATTGGATATAAAGGAACTTTGCATTTGAGCCACCTGTAGTCTTTTCACTTCTGCAATCTGTGTTCTATGGGGTTAATGCCAAGAAAGTTTTAAAAGGCAGATACTCCAAGGGAGTGGGTGAGAGATATAGCCTACAAGCAGGCTATCTTGATATATTACTCTCTTACCTTTAATACAAAGTAGTACTTTAAAGCTGGAAGTATGGCTCAGTTGGTAGCAGTGCTTGTCTTAAAAATATAAGGCCCTGAGTTCAATCCCCAGCAACACAAGGAAAAAAAAAGTAGTACTTTGATAATTCCCAATATTCTAAGATCTCTTGGAGTAGTTTTTAACTTTCTTTTGTGCCTAGAATATACATGGAGAGAGTGTGTTCCCTCCCCATATTTACTCTATAGACTGCATTTACTAATGCTAGACATTGCAAGGACATGTATAGGTCTGAGCAGCATCTTGGATCTCAAGTGGTAACAATTCCTAAGAGGGATTTCAAGTGTTATTGGGCAGACATGAATATCATAGATAGTAAAAGCCAACAAGAGAAAACAAGATGGCCAATTTGTTTGAAACTAATTTCCCTTCAACCTCTACCTGTCCAAAGGCAAACAGATTTAGGCAAAGCTCATTCTGCTTTTGCTGATAGTAATGCTAGTATTAATTATGGGATGGGATAGTTATAGTAAAGGGAGAAGAGCTAAACTTGGAGGGGTTTCAAAAATGTTGCAAAGAAATAGTTTTAATTTACATAAACATTTTTCACATCCATTTTATTCCTTCAACTTGGAGTTAAGTTTTATTCATTAATTCAGTACACACTTATTTTGTATCTATATGTGCCAGGCACTGTTCTAGTTGCTGGGTACAACAGCACTGGAGAACAGACAAAAATCCCAGCTGTCATTGTGTTTATATTCTCGTGGAGGGAGAGTGGTAACAAACGTTTAAAATTTGTGTATTATATGGTAATTATTCCAAGGGGGAAAAATAAAGCAGGGAAGGAAAACAGAAGGAAGTGTGGTGATAGGGTTTACAATTTTAGATGAAGTGATCATGAATTTAGCATACAGGGAAAGACCCTCTGAAAAGATGACATTTGAACAAAGGCCTGAAGGGAGGGGAATATCCAGGTGCAAAGGCATTGCAATCAGAAAGAAAGTGGACAGATATCTGGGGTTTCTGAGGAGTAGCATATAGCCCAGTGTGTCTAAAATAGTGTAAAGGTACAGTGGCAATAGATTATATCAGAAAAAAAAAATCAAAACAAACAAACTCTGGAACCAGACCTCTGAGTCCAGTAAGCAAGAAACTGTAATGACTGGTTTTTCACTGTGTGTGAGATGAGAAGGGTTTCTCCAGTAAAGGAGTAACTTGAAATGACTTAAAAAAAAAAAAATAACACTGGTTGATAGATTAAAAATAGACTGAAAATTGGATTCCCCTGTAGTAGAACCCCCTTCTCCACAGAAAATCTTAACTAAGCTTCTCCGAAAATCTTCACCATAATTGATTTTAGGACTATCAGCAAAACAGTCTCTACAAAAGAGTTCAATGTAGTTAAACTTCCTATTTTCTTGTTGCTCTATTTAATTGGCCACTGGCCTGGAAGAGATCAGCACCTGGAGCGCTGATCTCTTTATTTACTAGTTTTTCACAAACATTTATCCAGTTTAGTAGTTTGTAGAAGTGTTTGCAAATGCAAAATGTGATTTAAAAAAAAAAAAAAAAGACAGATCTTTTAACAAGGCCTCTGGCCTTGAGCTACAGCTTCACAGAGACGTCTACATTTCTAAGATTAGAGAGTTTACCAATTGGGCTCCATGGTAACAGCTTGCAGTGGGAGGAAAGAAAGGGGAGAAGAAGCTCTCCCCTTCTCAGGCGCTGTCCTTGAAGGGTTAACTTGCCCAAAACAGTGAAAGAAAAAGGTGCTTTTATGTTAACTTCTGCAGACTGTGGACTTCTGAGCCCCTCCCCTTAATGCTGGGTATGGTGGGTATAAAGTTCTTAAACTATCAGAACTCAGAGTTCGAGGGGATTGATTGATTACAGTGAAAGCTTTGCCCTCTGAACCTGGCTATAGCCAAATAAATCTGCTTCCTGTTCTTATTTGGTGTCTTGCCTCATCTGTCCCCTGCAACACCCCTACTTCCAAGATGTCAGAAGACATCATAAGGTTTATAAAGTTTCATAAGCATCTGTAACTCTGCCCTTCTTGCCTTAATATTTAGGACTTCAGACAAGTTGTGACTTAACAAAAAGCTCAGGGCTGAGAATAGTATTATACCTCTTGCAAAGGACTGAGAAAATGTTTACTGAATAAATGATATTGTTTTAAAATTTTAAAAATTACAGAAGCAATAATTAATATTGATTGCTTAAGAAATTCTTAGCATGATGAATAAATACTAACTATACCTATAGCATAAATTTTCTGTTGAAAAATATGATTTAACAAAATATTTACCTGTGTGGTGACGTTTGTTTCTTTTTGTCTTTTATTATGTTTTTCTGCTTCAATATCTGTAATACATAAAAAATTTCTATAAAATTTGAAAATGTTTTCATTTTAAGTACTTTTTTTTATCTAAACATTTTCTATAAAACTTTTAAAATTCTCATAGTAATTGAAAATGATTTACAATTTAGGGTTACTAAAGATCTGTTAAAATAATTCCTTCAGTGATGATTTTTATTTTATTTATTTATTTGTTTATTTATTATGTATTTATTTGGCAATACCAGGGATTGAACCCAGGGCCTTGCACATGCTAGGCAAGTGCTCTACCACTGAGCTACATCCCCAACTTGGTGATAATTTTTAAAGATATAACTTGAAAGCATAGAAAATCTGCATACTTTAACTAAACATTCTGAAATTGAGTTAACATGCTAGAGTTCTACAAATAAATAATAATAGTTCTACAAATAATTACAATAGTGAAAAGCTTTCTGACCTGGAATGTAATTAAAATATATCTATGTAAATAAATATTATGTATTAATAGAGAACATTAAAAGACAGAAAGGAGACTATGATTCTTTATATTCTTATAGATTTATGCATATATCAGAGATACTAAAAATTATTAAAATTGAATAACAAAGTAATCTGCAAAAGGTAGACTAATATAATTACATCAGACTTTGAAATTTTAGAAAATAATTTTTAAAGAATCAGTTTTTTCATGAATCCTTTTATGAAGAAAATATGTATTACACAGAATGCATTTTAATTGGTATATTTAATTTATGCATAGTGCTGCTTTGCATTGAGCTTCTTAACTTTCATGTTTAGAAAAACAACTCTTTGAAAACCTGATATGACAAAGTGATACAACATGATGTGTCAGCTTTATTACAGTATCAGGACTGATAATTTTCAATTACTACAAACTAATTTGATGCCTTATAAAAATGATCCTACATGTTTTGTGAAGTAAAATATGCCTGGTATAATGTATTCATTTTTTACCTGGTATAATGTATAATGTATTTACTGAATACATTATACCAGGCATATTTTACTTCACAAAACATGTAGAATTTGACTCAGAATAAATATGGGGTAGTCAAAATTATATATTTCAAAAATCTCATGAAATTTTATTCTAAGAGTAGGTCATGAATTTTCTACTGTTATCTCTAATATTGTATTTATTAATTTGATATATTTTATTCTTTCTCTCACTGATAAACTTTATTTTTAAATTTCTGCCCCAGTATAAATCATTAAATTTTTTTAAAGTTTTACTTATTTAGTTTTTTTTTTTTTAATGTGGTGCTGGGGATCCAACCCAGTGCCTCACACATGCTAGGCAAGCGCTGTACCACTGAGCCACAATCCCAGCTCGCCAAAGTTTTACTTATTTATTTCTTGATTTATGCATAATAATTTATAGATAATAATTTATACAATATTTATGAGGTAAGATGTTATGTTTTGGTCTTGGCAACATCTTCTCAATGTTATGTCCTATTTGTTTTGTGAGACAAATCTCATAGAAACTGGTACCAGGTTGTTTGATATGTAGTCTTCTGTCAAATTAGACAAATAATCATCACATTCTAAATTAAAATTAAATAACTTACATGGTGACAAATGTATTAATAAAACATTTCAAATCCTTCCAAAGATTATGCATAGACAATACAGTTATGTACATTATAATTTTTCCTTAAGTTCAAGATGTGACATAAATTATGCTAGAGTAAAAATATTACAGATGAAACTTTCTCTATTCCAAGTTTGTCAAATGATCATTTTGGGGTCATGAATACTTATTATTGAACACAAGATTGCATTATAGTCCACCTGTAGCCTTTAAGTCAAACATGCCTATGCTCTAGCCCTGGTTTTGTATCTATTTTATTAATTTGCTATGAGAATCAAATGAAATAATCCATGTATTTAGCATAGTACTTAATACATATTCAGTGTTCAGTAAATCTTAGCTATATTGTAATACGTCTTTACGGAATTTAAGATGATTTCAATATAACATGTATACATCAATAGTTTAAAAGGACTATTGCAAATAAAACAGTATTAGCAACTTTATATGTTATGAGCTTATGAATGTTTTGCCTATATGACTTCTCCCTCAATTACAGATTTTGCTTCAAAACAAATTACTTAACCTAATTATTATTTTGTTTTAGAAATCATACACTGTGACAGATATTATAGTCACAGTAAATGTCTAGTAATTTTTTTAAACTCCATTATCACAACTAGAAAAAAAAAAACTGGAAAAAGCAATGTGATTTGGTAATTTCTTTATCATCTTCCTCAGAGTACATAGAATAAAATTAGAGCTGGTATGCAAAGAACGTACAGACACAGAATAAAAAGTACAAGTTGTCATGTGTATTTAAATGAGAGGAGAAAATTATGGATATTAAATAGAATAAAATTTATATTCTACACTGGACCAGAATATCAAACTGTCAGTGGTTAAAGAGTAACATGAAAATTATAGGGCTAAAAGCAGTTATCAAAAGTAGAATGAGTGTAAAATGAAGAATTAATGAAATGGGAGGAGGTATGAAAGTAAAACAGAAGGAATTAACTATTCAGTAGCTCAAAATATAAAAGAAAGTAAGTGCAATTGGACATGATTCCCAGCAGAAGATGCACAATCCAACACACTTGCAAAATTCATCAAAAATTTGATTCTTTTCTACATTCATACTTTTAGGTTTCACTTAAGAAAATAAAGTTTTGATTGGCTACTAGGGAAACATTCTATTGTCAATGATATAGCCTGCAATATTTTCTAATAGGCTATTTTACATCATGTGCAAAACATTCCTGATTGCTAGAGATCCGTACCACTGTTTCATCACTTCCCCCCACAAGAATGCTGACCTTGCCAGAAATCCAGCACTCCCTGTGAAAACTACAATATACCAGTTGCAGAAAGAAAATATTATACTTTTAAATTTCTATCTTTGGGATATATTTTGCCATACATATACTGTAGTAGATCAGTACTACTGTAATAGAACAGTACTACATCATTATCATCATAAATAATTTTATAAATGTAATACAAATCACATATACATAGAATGGAGTGTATATATAGATAGATGTGTGTGTGTATATATATATATATATATTTAAAATATATTTAAAATATTTATTATTTACTATATATTTAATATATTTATTACATATATACATATATATATGTATATATATAAAATGGAGTGTACTGATAACCACTGGTTACCAGTAATGAGTTCTGCTTCCCCACATGTTGAAGTATAACATTAGAGAAGCGTGCCAAGGCAAGCATATAAGCCAGGGTTTATTTAAAAAGTGGTGGGCTGGGATGTGGCTCAAAGCGGTAGCGTGCTCACCTGGCATGCGCAGAGCGCTGGGTTTGATCCTCAGCACCACATAAAAATAAAATAAAGATGTTGTGTCCACCAAAAACTAAAAAATGAATATTAAAAAATTCTCTCTCTCTTTCTCTTAAAAAAAATGTGGTAACATATACTTCTCCTGAGAGGGAAAAGGGGGCCATAGCTGGTCTCCTGGTATCCCAAGAAGTGAGGGTGTTCTGCCTTTTTATATGACCTAGGCTTCCTTTGTTCTCCTGCTCTCTTCCCCCTTATCTCTCTCCTTCCTGACTGGGCTCAGGAGATGCTCAGGTGGGATAGCCAAAAGGTGACAAGCAGATGAACAGGAGAGGCCAAGGTGGAGTGATCAGGGCAGGAAGGGGGCTCAGGGTGCATTAATTAACAACTTCCACAATTCCCTGTAGAGAGGGACAATTCCTGGGACAGGTCACCTTTAGCAACAAGTTGGAGCAGGGGCAGATTATCTTGATAAGGGTGGAGGAAAGGCTCTGAAGGAATTAACAAATTTCAATTCCTCCATTCTCTGGATTAGACCCCTTGCCTATCTGCCTAATTCTGGCTTCAGTACCATCCAAAACATTTGATGTAGAGTTAGCCTTGGAAAGAAATTAAAGTTTCATTCACTTATAGCTCTAATTGTTAGAAACATCAGGGTGCTTCAAGAAATCAGGCATGTACTCAAAATTTACTCAGCAAAGCAAACTTTACTTTTGCAGAAGGGTGTGCTACTGAACAAAATCTGGCAAGCACACACACTTGGGTGGGCAGTCTGCCTGTTTTTATCTTTAGCACAGCATTGCCCCTTGCTCTGATAGGAGGAGCTCAGGGTTACAATCTGTGCAATTGGTTAATTTTTTAAATTGGGGAGGGCAAAGGGAAGGACCAATGTTAAAATGTCTATGATTAGATCTTACATCCCATTTTTTACTTTTAAGGCTAAATACTATATTCTGAAAATGGACCACAGGACTCTCTATTTCTCATACCAACTACTATTTATTGTATATCAGTTTCTTTACATTATCTCCAATCTCCATAACAATGTAACAAGATATTTGTATTCATATTTTACTGAGGAGGAAACAGACATCAAGTTAGAATGAAAAAATTGTCCAAGGTCACATGGCAAATGAGATTCATATGGAGGTCTGACTCCAGAGCTTTCCTGTTTTCTGTGTCACTGTTGCTCATAACTGCCAGAGGATTCAAAAAAGATTGACTTTAAGTGTCAAGTTACTATGATGACGTAAACTAGTGACATAAACATTTGGTTTACAAAAATTTGATTTGTGCACTAAATTTTATCGGAGACATCTATTTGCATAATACGAAACAGGCCAGTTTATGTACATTAGAGTTTTGATTTACTATACCGCCCCTATGATATAAAAGCCTTTTGAAGTTTAAGAAAGCAGCTAGTACTTCAGCCCACTAACTACAAAAGAATTGTCCACTTTGTTTTGAGGATATAAAATGAATCCTATCTGAAAGGAAAGTGACCACAACACTCGGAGAGACCAAGAGATCTTTTTGCAGTAGTGCAACAGAGGAGAAAAGAGAGAGAGAGAAAGAGGGGGGGGGGAGAGCATGCGCGCAAGGGAGACAGAGAGATCAAGAGAGAGAGAGACAGAGAGAACAAGAGAGCAAGAGAGCAAGAGAGAGAGGGGCCCAGCAGGAGGGAGTTTTTATAGCCCAAATCTAACAGGGCCTCTGGGTCTGCAAGCTGCCTTGTTGGCACAAGGGGGGGGTTAAGTGTTCAGCTTTGACACAAACAGGTGATAAAGGACCAGAGAGAGGGGGGTTTGAGTGCGTGGGCCATCCTGAAGCTAACATTTGTCCAGCCTGCCCTGAAGATAACATAGATCACCCTGTCCTGCACCTAACACTATCCAATTCATAGAAAAGGCATAAGGTTTTTAAAGTATTATGTTAAAAAAGAAAACACCACTAACTTGGATTAAAAGAGATTGAGAAAGTTCAAAAGATAAGGCCTCTGGTTCTCCAGGAAGCAGGATAAGAAAGCAAACATGGGCCATTTTTTAAATTAATACTTTTAGTTGTCAATGGACCTTTATTTATTTTCATGTGGTGCTGAGAATCAAACCCAGTTCCTCACACATAGTAGGCAGTGCTCTGCCGCTGAGCACAGCCCCAGCCCAACATGGGCCATTTTTATATAAAAGATAGGACAATTCATGGTACAAACCCAGTATAGTCAAGAGCTAAGGAGAACAATTGTGAGGATAGCCTTAGGCCTGAGTCTAAGCAACTCCATTTTAAAAACTCCAGTTTGAAATCTGCAGTCTCACCAGTGACATCCAACAGATCCCCCCAGTATGGCCTCAAACAAGTTACTTCCCCTCACCCTGATAAACAGAGTGAAGCTTCTGGCAGGCTGTCCTCGCCTGGTAAGAGGGAAAAGTGAGAAGATCAGGGTGGAGACCACCAGACCAGACCCAGGGTAAATGATGTCATGGAGAAATCCCGTGGTAGCTGATAAGAATTGAAAGTGGGGTCAAAAGCCCCAAAATTTAGTATAAATAATAGAGCTAATGAACAGGGATTCAGCCAGCCAAAACAAGGATGCACTTGAGCTGGAGAGCCTGATGAGGACCTGACATCCCATCACTTGTCATCGTTTCCTGATGGTCTGCATGATCCTCATTGCTCTCAAACTCTACCGCCTCATCTGGACCTTGGTGAGAGCCGCAACTTCTCCCTACGACCCTCTCCTCAACCGGTCATCCACTCCACACCAGGAAAAGCCTGCCTTGGTTCCAGACCTGATCACCACAGTCTGAATGAGTGTACATCTGCTGGACTTAAAGCCTAAGGCTTAAGACTTTTTAACTTAGCATGCAGAGGGAATGTCTGTCACTAGCCTGTCATGATTAAGTGCGTTTTGCAGTGCTTAGAATTAATCTAGAATTGTTTGCTGTGAATTTAATTAATCTAGAATTGTTTGCTATGAATAAATTATGTCTATTGCAGTGCCTAGCATTAAGGATTGTCGTTTTCTTGATTAAGAACCTATAGAGTGAAATTGTATTAAGTAATTCAAGGGAATAAAGCATTGCACAGGGGTAGAAGCACATAGACATTCTTTATTTCTCCCCTTGACTGTATACATCGCAATTTTGCTCCCTTTTGACAACAATAGATTAGGGAACCACTCCCAAAGGGTAGAACAGGGTCCTCCCTAATCAATGATCATTGCCTACCCTTTGAGTAGAGAAACCTGCAAACATGAGTTTAGTTGAATTTCCAAGTTGCCATGGACCATTGACAAATAAGTCTCCTTTCCCCCTTTTTGAACAGTAGTGTCTTGTGTGATTTCTTTCACTCTAGTGTATATTGAGTATGTGAAGAAATGGGAGGATAACTTGTCTTTTTAATTTACAAGTGTCTGAATCAAAGAAGTATACCTAAGGAGCTCATCCACATATTTTCCTTATGCGCATCATAAGATCAAGGATTCTGAGTTTGATGCTATGATAGAATGAGACTTAGACAATCTTGGGAGGGTGAGAATCTTGTAGGAGAGATGTGAATCTTTGAGGCCTGAGGGTGAACTACTATAGATTGTTACAACAATGGCCACCAAGAAAACTAACTCCTACTGTTCACATCCATTTGCAGTGTAACTTTGCCCAATTCTCCCATTAAGACTTGCAGACTATTTTGCCAAAATTTTAAATCTGGGTTCCCCAGATAACTTTTTTTGATCAACAGATATGTGGCAAGTGATACTGCTTAACTTCTCAGGCTAGTCCTTAAGCTTTATAGCCCCCTCTTGAAACAATACCCTGAGATACCACCGTGCCCTGAAAAAGTCAGAAATAATAGAACAGGAAGAAAGAAAAGCCCACCCATTCCACCTGTCTCAAATGACCACTGGATGAGTGAAGCTGCATGAGTATAGGTGAGGTCAGCAGAAAAATCACTCAATCTAACAGATTTTGAGGAGTAACCAATCTTTGTTTCAACTCACCATGTTATGAGTTGTTTGTTAACATGGCAACTGATAACTGAAATGACTGTTTCTTCAGCCTACCAGGACTCCTTGGATAGAATTCTCAGTTCTCAGAGGCTAAGGTAGGTCAAAAGTAGTGCCAAAATATATCACATAGGATATATTCACAGCATTGAAAAAAAAAGAATTAGAGAAAAAAATAAATCTAAAAACATTATCTTGATCACAGTTTTTTTATAGAACTGCTTTCTCATGAGAGGCTTAATATACATTAACTTGTGGCTTAGCTATTTATTTCCAAATTATAGACTCACCTTCTTTTTGTTGCTGTTATTATCTAAATCTAACCTGTATACCTTACTTCATTTTCAAGAACTATTATTCCATTCATCACTCTTTGCTAGCCTATATCTTGTCTTTCTCATTCTTCCTTAAATTCTCCCCTTTCCTTTAAACATTTGCCATTTTTCTCAATCTAAACAAACAATGTGGAACAACCCCATGTTCAGTCCTAAAATTTGTAAGGCCTACAGTAGGTTTTATGTCTAAAATCTATATGCCTAAATATTTAAATGTAATGAATCAAGTTAACAGCTAAATAACAACCTTTCGTAGCTCCCTATCTTGTCAAATATGTTTATTAAAATCTGAAAGTCCAGCTTCAAATTTAGACTCTTTGCAATGCTTGCTTTTGTCTTAAGAATTTGATAGTGAGAAAGGCATCAGGTATCCCGAATGCAACCTACCTTCCTTCAATGGGCACTTTCTAAATGTGTGGTATGGCCTCTACTTCTGCTTAATCAGTTTCTTTCTTTCTCTTTCTCTCAGTTTCTCTCTCTCTCTCTCTCTCTCTCCAATTTAAAAGTTTGAAATCTATCTCTGAACCTTTCTGCATACAGAGTTGCTTTCTCAAAGACCCATAACGACCATTTTACTGGTTTCATCCAATACTATAATTGCCCTCAACATATCTGCTTTCTTTATAGACTTTGTGTTGTACACTGGCTTTGGTGACTTTACATTATCCTAGACATCCTTTTTCCTTTCAAACCTCTATTCTAGAGTTCCTTTTTTGTTTTATGTCTTCTAATGATTGTGTATTTCTTAACATTCAGTCCTCAATTCTTCTCTTGGCCATGATCTAAAGGTTGAGCTGAGCTATCAAGGAATTTGGAATGGACAGCTGGTAAGCGCAGGAGTTCAGGAACTAGGAAAGAATAATGTGCTATTTCCAGGACAGGCAGCCACTTAAGAGATAAAGCCTGGAAATCAAACTCTAATGACCCAAAAGCAGAAAACTACAAGTCACAGGTGAATCCAGAGAAGGAATCCAATATGACGGAGGTGAGACAAATGATTAGAGACCAACCTGCCAACAAGGACAGTTCTAAAACCTGAAACAGAGTCCTGAGAGCAAGTCAGACTGGAAATAAATAAATACAGATAAATCTAAGTTACTAAAAATGGGTAGACAACTGGAGAAATGTAGAGGCATAAGTAAAGATTTTCACTACGAGAGTCTAGAAAAAATTCTCCCTAAGGGATTTTTATGCATGGTGGTAAGTATTCAGCTTTCTGAGGAAGTGTGGCATAAATAAGACCTTTATCACTTTGTAGCTGCATTAATATAATAGCTTCCTAATGGAGTTAAACATGATTGCTTTGATTGTAGTCTAACCTACATTCACCCTCAGAATAACTGTTTCTATCAAGACACACATCTGGTTAAAATCCATAAGGCCTGTTGTTTATTGTATAAAAATGAAATCCCTCTGTTGTCCAGTTTCCTCATAATCAAGTTTAATACCACATTCACAACCACTTTTCAAATCAAAGTAATCTCTACTTCATTAGCTATGAATTACTTCTTTGAAAGTTTTCTTCCTCAATTTATATAATCTCAACAATCCTACTGAATAGACTAAAGATTATTGAAATTTCTAATAAAACATAAATATGAGTCTATTCCTTTATTAGTTTGATTTTTGAGCTGCTAGATTTGTATATGATGTTTAGAAAAACATTTCATATTCCTGGGCTGGGGTGGTGACTCAGTGGTAAAACGCTTGCCTAGCATGTGTGAGGCACTGGGTTCAATTCTCAGCACCACATATACATAAATAAAAATAAAAATAAAGTTCTATCAAGAACATTTCATATTCCTTATTTAACTGTGGTAAGTTATGAACTTGGGTAAGTTATTTAATCTCTTTAAGTCTTGCTTTTCTGTAGACTGGAAATGTCAATATTGTACTTACCACTTACAATACATATAAAGACAGAACAGAAGTAAAGTATAAAGTGTTTGGCAGAGGTGAGTATAGAATATAGGGCAACTAAATAACTAATATCAGTTCTCTTTCCTTTCCCAAAGGCCTGTCTTTTGAGAGCAACTGTCATTAGCATCTATGAAGAAAGTATTTCCCTTATTGAATTAAAATGAAGAAACTATACTTTGTAAGCACTGGAAGAAGCAACTGCTGCTGAATTTTACTTTCTCTTTGGTTTTTACTCATTCTGATTACTGCTGCTTCCTCTTTTCCCTTCAGTCGTCTTTTCTTCTTTACTCTTACCACATCTAAAACTGGCTGGCACTTTCAAAATAAATAATCTCAAGGAAGAACAAAAATATAAAAGGCATACACACAGTACTGTATATACTGATAGATCTCTAGTTATATATAATATCTCAACTGCCTCCTCTCTAGTCCCAGGTAATTCCTTTTCTTGGCTGAATTTCACAATGTACCTTTCCTCCTCTCCCAAGTAGGAGGAAATGTCTTCTCACTTTCCACCACAGGGGGTGATTCTCCTTACCACCTTTCTTTCTCTCTCTCTCTCTCTCTCTCTCTCTCTCTCAGCACTGGTAATTGAACCGCAGGGCCATGGCCATGCTAGGCAAGCACTCTACCACTGAGCTACATTTCCAGCCTAACACCTTGTTCTCTTTGGTATTAAGGGAAAGAACACAAATTCTAACTCTACCACTTACCTCAAGCCCTCCCATTCTGAAAAACAGAGCTTGTCTCTTCTCCAGAAACTTGGCAGGATTAGCACATTATCACCCCTCAGAAGACTCCACACTGTGGAGACTCATCTCAATCCTCCAATGATTGTAACATCTATAGTGCAAGAGTTGCACATGTATGGAGCTATTCCATTCTTCTCTCAATAGGAGTGACTTACAATCATTATTTCTACATAGCTAGACTTGATGTGGATATAATCAAGTTCTATAAATATGCATATAAAAGAAATTGAGATCTGTAATAAAAGGACTGTACATAATAAATGATTAAACTTTTAGTACACTACAGTAACTTAATCAACCAATACGTATCTATGTATTATTATATATTTGGTAATAAACTATTGATACAGTTATATAAGTTAATACAGTGATATAGTTGATGCTTTGTAACAGTCTATAATTTAGTGTCAGTGTCTGGAAAAGGTAAGTATTTTACAACCTTCCGTTCTCTCTTTCACAACTGCCTTCTTCAAGGATAAAGACGGTAAAATTTCCATCTTTGGAAAACAAGTAAAGTAACTAGTGGACTAGAATAATAGTGAGTGAAGAGTTCTATATTTGTTTTAATTTATATAGGTTTTAATTAAACAGATAAGGCTGAATGACCCCAAGGATTGTTGAGAATTTACCTTCCAGAATTCTAATTAGTAGATTGAAGTAAAGAGCTTAACAGCAAACCTGAAAGATGGTAGGATAATTTATACAATATGCCTGGCATAGTAACTGGCCTATAATAAGTGCTTAGTAAATGTCATTTCTATTATTAATTTATAATTAGATAAAAAAAATAATTTGGGAGGAATGCATCAGAAAATATGACAGAACATGTTTGGCAATGTTAACGATGTTTTTTCCTTGTACCTTTTGTTCATTACTCATTGCTTTAAAAGAAAAGAAGAAAGAAAAGCCTAGAAGTGGCGGAAAGAAAGGAATAAGTCTTCCTGGATGTTAAGGAGTAGCAGAAGAAAGGATTTACAACCTGAACCACAGAACGTATGTAAAATACCTGGTGTATAACATCAAGGTAACAACAAAGCTTTCTGGGCCTCATTCCCCAAAAAAGAAGACATTTTCTAGACCAGGAGTGGGGAGAAAGCTGGAGGGGTAGCAAAGAGGAGTTTATACTGTGATAACCCAAAACAGAAATTAAATTCCACTATTAAAAGATTAAATTGTAGGGGCTAGGGTTATGGCTCCATGGTAGCATACTTGCCTGGCATGTGTGAGGCAACTGGGTTGGATTCTCAGCACTACATAAAAATAAATAAATAAAGTAAAGCTCTATCAACAGCTAAAAAATTTTTTAAAAAAATCTAAAAAGATTAAATTGTATCTTTCACTCATGATTTTACATACTAAAATTTAAAATCGATGTGCTAATTATTTAGTTAATTATATGTAAAAGTGCAAAGGCTGTTTTATGGTTAGTGTATAATTCCATTTTCCCTCTCAAAATAGGGCAATAAAGCTTTTAAGCTTAGAGACAAATGGAGTGGTTTTCCTTGAAAAGCTGAAACTATAATTGATTGGAGTTTCTGGTTAGAGTTTTCATAAAGAATGGAAATCCTAAACTACCTGTTCAGCTGTCACCAGTCAATACTGAAGTGTTTAAGACATGCCTATTTTATTTATATATGTATGTATGTGTGTATGTCCCAGGGATTGAACCCAAGGACACTCAGCCCATTTTTCAAATTTTCTATTTTGAGACAGGGTCTAGCTAAGTTGCTTAGGGCCTCCATAGGTTGCTGAGACTAGCTTTGAACTTGTGATCCTCTTGTCTCACTCTGCTGAGCTGCTGGGAACATGTCTAAATAGGCAGCAAAGGAACCTGGATAGATTCCCATTGCCTCTAAGTTCCAATGTCCTCAAACCAAATCATTATTTTTTATGAGGCTCCTCCCTAAGTCAACTTTGGCTCTCGAATTTTCTGTCACTGTCAAAGGGATCATCACTTACCCAAGAGTAAAAGCTTGGATCTTTTTTTTTTTTTTATGCATTCTGTGCACATCCCTTGGTTAAGCAAAGTTTTGTATTATTTTTCTTTGAATTGTACAGTTGAGGGTGGAGTGTGGGAAGAGTTGTTCCAAGAACTAAGTGAGATCCTGGATGTGAAAGTGCTTGACACGGGCTGGGCACTCAGTAACATTTTCTTTAAATTTTTTGTCTGACAAATTAAGCCTTGCAAAAATCTGACCTTAGTTTTCTTAACCATGTTATTTCTCATGACATAGCTCTTACTGAAGTGTTGTATCTTTCTATCCCATTAAAAACTTTGCTTATAACACAGCATATAATTCTGCTCTAAGCTCTAAAATTCAACTGAACTGCCTTTTAAATTACTACTGAAACTTAGAATCAATGAACCTCAGGGCTGGGGTTGTGGTTCAGTGGTAGAGCACTTGCCTAGCTCTAGGCACTGGGTTTGATCCTCAGCACCACATAAAAATAAATAAATAAAATAAAGGCATGTATCAATCTACAATGAAAAACATATATAAAAAAAAGAATCAATGAACCTCAGGTATGGAATTGTGATATTAAATTCTGTAGCTACAAAGATAATTTTTTAAACATAACAATAGTGGTTTTCTTCTTCAAAAATGTTTTGTTTTGTTCTTGTACTAGGAATTGAACCCAGGGGCACTTAACCAACGAGCCACATCCCTAGTCCCTTTTTGTATTTTATTAGAGACAAGATCTCTCTGAGTTGCTTAGAGCCTCACTAAACTAAGAAAAGTAATTAACCAATCATTTCAGGTAATCTGATGTACATGATTTGCCCTGGGTATTATAAGAATAGTTTCAAAGCAGGGTTAGAACTCTTGGAGCTGTAGTTCTCATGTCCTTTCATTATTAGTGGGTCTCTGTTTAAAGGTAAAGAAATGTGAATTATCAGTAGAGCAAGGTAACAGGATTCAGAACTTTTCAATTCTAGTCTTAGTACCCTTTGCAAACGGCTGTACTAAGTCACAAAGATTGCCATGTCTTATCTTCTCCAATTGTCCAAATGACTGAAGCATTCTGTATGTCATCTGGTATTATCATTGTATAATTTGGAGTATTCAAAGTACTATTTAAATAAATGATGTAATGGGAATTAAAACTTGCAGATGTTGAAGGGTAGATATTTTACCTGGTTCTAATAAATTAACTAACATGGGGAATAACTTCATAAAAAATTCCTAAAGTTTTTGTATTTTATAATAATTCATTATATATATTTATGGATATATAAAATAAGAAATTATATATGTTCTTAGAAATATATGATAGTTTGGATACTATAAGCACTTGAGGTAACATTCAGTATACATTGAATACAGAGATGAAAAATTAGTTTGTGTTTATGTGCAGGAATTCTTTGTCAATCATCTTGTTCTTGAAGACTTTTTATTTTATTTATTTATTTTTATTCATAAAGACTTTTGACATGCTGTAAAATAAAATCCATAATTCAGGGTTGTGAGAAAGTTGTCTCTATAATGGTGTTACCATTTAATCAGTAAACATGGATAGATATTTGTGGTGTTTTCTCTAATTTTGCTGTTGCAACAGTACTATATGAATAATTTTGAACATGTTTGCATGAAATGTGTGACGGTTTGCTGTCATAAATAAGAAGAAATGCATTTTTGCTCATTTGAGAGTTAGTATGCCCATTTTAATTATTAATAGATAATGCTAAATTGGCATTTCCAAAAAGCTACTCTGACTTGTACTTTCACACATGATATATTTACATACTAATTGTTCCTGACCTTACCAACACTTTGCAGTTGGTTTCATTTGCATGCTTACTGGTACAGTTAGATATCTTCCCACTTAGGGCCGTTTGTATTTCCTTTCCAAGGAACTGATTGTTAGATCATTTGCCCATCATTCTATTAGGCTTAAAAAAAAAAAACAACCCTTGAGATGTCTTGATATATTCTAGATAGTATTTGATGGTATGTATGTTGTAAATATAGTCTTCCATCTATTTTTCATCTTTGAACTATTTATTGTGTCTTTTTCAATAGAAGTCTTAAATTCTAATAGAGTCAAAATTATCAATCTTTACTACAACCTCTTGATTTGTATTTTGTTTAACAAAACTTTCTTATGAAGCACTTGGATCTATATTCTCTTGTATCTCCTTAAACTATTTGTGTAGTTATGTATTTACTATTTATGTTTTTAATCCATCTGTGATCTTGTGTGTGTGTGTGTGTGTGTGTGTGTGTCTGATTATTGGTATAAAGTGGGATTTTTTTTCTTTTTTCTTAAAAAAATGGACAGTTTGTCTGTAACATTCATTATTGTCCATCCTTAACCTTCCTTTCAGGTACCAAATTTCCATTCATACCTTGGCCTGTTTTTGAACTTTCTATCCTACTTTTTTGATCTACTTGTCTGTCTTTATGTCAATACTCTAATTACTGTAAATTTATAATTCCATGTTTTACCATATTGTTGAAAAGGAAACTCTGTGCAGGGTCATGCATGTGTGCACATACAAAGGCACACACACACACACACACACATGCTTTGTGTTCCTCTTTTGACATTTATTTTGGGAATTCTAACATAATTTATTTTCTAGATGAATTTTAGAGTACACTTCTCAAAATAAATGATAAATCTGTAGATATTTTGACTAGGCTTTCATTGGATTAACATTAGTGTACAAAGATCTGGCATATTTATATTAAGATTCATTCAGGTGTATAGCCTTAATTTTTTCAGTTTTCTCTTTAATGATGATTTTCCCCTCATATGTGTATCATTCCACCTTCATTCAGGTCATTCTTGGCTATTTTATAATATCTGTTACTACTGTAAAAGGGATTTTTTCGATGATATTTTGTGATGTTTATATTTTTAAAAATTAAAATGACCATTTATTTTAGACTTATCATAACTCCTAAAGGTTTCTTAGCTTATTATAAAGGTCTGGATTCATGTTTTACTTTGCTGGAGCATTTTTCTGGTCATTATCTCAGCTAAGGCTTATGGGTAATAAATTTTCTGAGTCCATTCAGATCTGAAAATGTCTTATTTTATCATTATATTTGTCTGATAGTTTGCCAGATTATAGAATTCTAAGTTCAAAATCATTTTTGAGAGAGAGAGAGAGAAAGAGAGAATTTTTTAATATTTATTTTTCAGTTTTTGGTGGACACAACATCTTTTATTTTTTATTTTTATGTAGTGCTGAGGATCAAACCCCTGCCAGGTGAGCGCGTTACCTCTTGAGCCACATCCCCAGCCCAGTTCAAAATCATTTTATCCTCAATACTTAGAAAATATTTCTCCAATGTCCTTTTATATTCAATTTGCTTAATACATTTGAAGTCAACATGATGCTTTTTAGTTTGTTATTTCCTTTGGAAGCTGTTAGGATTTCCTTATTGTTCATGGCATTCTAAAATTTTAGCACTATTTTCTAGCAGTGAGTGTTTTCTCTTTCTTCTTGCTTGGCACTCAGTGAAAGTCAATCTAAAAACTTGAATTTTTTTTTTTTTTTCAGATCTGGGAACATAATTTGATTTCTTTATTTTTCTCTCTCAGTTCGATTTTTTCCTTCTGGAAATCCTATTATATGGATGTTATAACTTTGGGACAAACTGCCCCCCCCAAGTCCCTTAACTTTTATTTCATACTTATATTTCATACTTATCGTCTCCCTATTCATTTGCATTATGATCAGTTTTATCTTTGAGTCTTCATGTTGCTCTTCAGCTATGTCAATATTGCTATTCATTCTTGGAGTTTTTATTATATTTTATATCCAAACTATCTAATTTTTTTCCATTTAAGTCTGCTTTTGATTCATGGATACAAACATGATACATGGTATGTAATTATTTTATGTTTTAAAGTCTTCAACAATTGTGTTCTAATTACTCTGTTTCCTCAGGTATTATTTATGTGTGTACATGTGTAGACTGATGCTTTTCTTTAATGGTATTACTTTTCCTCAAATTACGGTGAAGCTTTATTGCACTCCGGCTTGGATCTTCCCTGTTAATCTGTCTGAGAATGTTTTAACTAATCATCTCAGCTTTCTACCAGTGTCTTTTTGAGTATTGTAGAATGTGCTATGTGGGTGTAACAAGAGCCAGTCTGGTAATAGGGGCTTCCTGAATGTCATTACCTGTTGATAGCAATACCCTGTATCTTTGTCCCAAATACCCATTCCAAAAACTCCCACATTGGGGCTGGGGCTGTAACTCAGTGGTAGAGCTCTTGTCTCGCACGCATGAGATACTGGGTTCAATCCTCAGCACTACATAAAAATAAATAAAGATATTGTGCCCATAAAAATATATATATTTTTTAAAAAAACAAAACTCCCACATAGTGATGCTTTGTCTCTTTTTTCTACCTTCCCTCCATATCTGTGGGAGATTGGTTCTAGGACCCCTGTAGTGCAGTATATATGTATATCCTATGCATATCCTCTCATATACTTTAAATTATATACCTAATACAATGTAAATTCCGTGTCTGGGAATACCCAAGCAAAGTAAACCTAGGCTGCACATGGAGTGTCAGCCCATGACTATAGTTTCCTCAGAGATAAATTTTTCCTTTTTCTTTCTCTCTGCTCTACTAAGAGTCATGTCTGGCAGATCCTTGTATTTGGGAATGTGTTTGCTCTTGTTTTAAAAGCATAACATTTTATAGTTAGGGTAATGTTGAAAAGGTCTTATATTAACCTCTCCACCTTGGACAGGTCCTGAATATTGGATTCTGTCTTCTTTCCTGTGAAACCATTAAAGCAAGAGCTGTTGGTGGCACAGACCTGTAATCCTAACAGCTTGGGAGGCTAAGGCAGAAGGATTGTGAGTTCAAAGCTAGCATCAGCAATTTAACAAGTCCCTAAGCAACTCAGCGAGACCCTGTCTCTAAATAAAATATTAAAATGGGCTAGAGATGTGGATCAGCAGCAAAGTGCCCAGGGGTTCAATCCCTAGTACATAAAAAGAAAAAAACAAAGAAGAAAAGAAAGAAAAAGAAAGAGAAGAAAAAGCCAGTGCTACACTTGTCTGACTGAGGGCAAAAGGTCATTTGATATTTGGGTGCTGGGCTAACACCAGGGGGAGGCAATACTAGGTCTGATCAGATGCTCTGTGCTTACTTCCTTTTGATTCTAGCTTTTTCTTCATTTTTTTTTCCCTCTGTGTGTGTGTGGTGGGGGAGGGGGTGCTGGGGATTGAACCCAGGGCCTTGTGCATGTGAGACAAGCACTCTACCAACTGAGGTATATCCCCAGCCCCTTAGAGTTTTTTTGTTTGTTTGTTTTTTTAATCTTGTAGTTCTTTAATCTTCTCAACTCTTTGATGCATTTAAAAAATTTGTTTCTAGGTGCAATGGTATCTGCCTGTAGTCCCAGTTATTTGAGGGGCTGAGGCTGAGCCCAGGAGTTTATGGTCCAGCCTGATCAATTATGTGTGTGTGTGTGTGTGTGTGTGTGTGTGTGATCTCCTTTGTTTTCAGTGGAAGCATTGGTCCAAATAACCTAGTTACTTAGCATTCCATTACTAGAAATGGAAGTCCTGCTCAAGAAGTGGTGGTGGTAAAATATGGATTAGGACTGCTGAGCTCCTCCTACTGTCAATTCCAACCAATCACCCTCCTCTTTTGCCCCAGTACTCCTTCACTTTATTCCCCTACCCGACTAATACATCTTTTCTAACAGCATTCTGCACATTTTGGGCAAAAGTTTCCTCTTTCGGTCCAATTCTATCTCTTATTTATCTTTTAGGTATTCCTAATATTTTTTTTTCATCAAGGGCACCCGTACTTTTTTCCAGAGTTACAGATATTTTTTTTTTTTAAAAAAATCTCTTCACTGGGGAAGCTGCAGGATATAAATCAATTTATTCAATCTGGGAATATTTTCTTCAATCCCAGCCCTGTGAACTGTAGCCTTGATTCCAAAATTGTGGAGATGGGCTAAAAGAAGTCTTAAGAAACCAAGACTTTAAGTTTTCTTGCCTATCATATCTCATTGGCTAATAAACAAAACAGCAACAGTAAGACTCCAGCAAATCACAAAGTTAATTTAAAAAATGGATAAAATGCAGCTGTTGGAATTTACATAATCATCATACTGCCTGAGGCAAATATCCAAAACCTTCCTTTGGAGAATATAGACTTAGAATAACAAATAGATAATATTGAGTAAAAACACTTGCTTCCCATTAAAAGATTTGGGTCTTAGTGAACTCTGTATTTCAGAGTTTAAAAATATCTGTAAATTTGAATAATAAAAATATGGGCACTACCATTATGAGTTTGGGAAGGCATTTTACCAATTTCAGTGTTATATGGGTTATAATTATTATTTAATTTTACAAGTGTTTTTGAGCATCTACTAATTGTCAAATGAGCCACAGAAGACATAAAATTCAGGTAAAACACAATCTCTGCATTCAGGTAGTTGATAGTTGAGTTAAAAGGTAA
The DNA here is from genome assembly GCF_001458135.2 of Marmota marmota marmota. Classification (NCBI taxonomy): domain Eukaryota; kingdom Metazoa; phylum Chordata; class Mammalia; order Rodentia; family Sciuridae; genus Marmota; species Marmota marmota. The sequence continues at coordinate 38,619,519 of NW_026000026.1, forward strand.
CTCAATTATGATATTCTGATGCATAGGACAATAAAGGCGAAATGTGTTATAAGAAAGGAGTTGGGATATTTTGTTGTTGTTGCTGTGTGGGCTTTTTGTTCTTATTTTGTTTTTTCTTTTTGGAAGAAGAACTTGAGATGGACCTTAGAAGATTTGTTGTAGATTTATAGTGGTGATGGGTAAGAAGATAGGATGACAGTCCATTCCTGCAGGCAGTCCATCTGCAGAATAGATTGAAAAAGACTTGGGAGTGAGAGATTTAGGTAGGTTTAATGAGTAGATAATAACTTGAATTGGTTGAAATAAAATATTTGTGTAGCAGAGACAAAATAGAAAGGAAGTTAGAATCTAAGTATATAGGATTTTGACTACTGGACAAGATGTTAGCAATTAATTTGCATAAAATAGGTATTTGAACAGGGGAAAACCATGATTATATTGGGATTTTACGAATACTATTTTGGGCAGTAGTGTACTGTGGATAAGAGAGAGAAGAATTAGAACTGCAATATTGTAGTTAAAAGATACTAAAATGAGATTTAAATTGAGACAGTAAAAAATGCATAAAAGAGAGAAGCATTGGGAGTACAGAACATACAGGATTTGGTGAAGGAATAAAAGAATTAATTTATGTGAAGGATTAGGAGATTCTGTTTCCATACTGGCTTTGTAGAAGGACTGAGGAAGCAATTTAACCATTCTGGGCCTCAGTCTTATTTAATATCTTCACAGGAAGATATTAAATTAGATGATATTTAGGGAATTATAGCCATGTTATCATACAATTTTAATGGTTTGCACTTGAGAACTAGGGAATCAGGGAATGATAGTTGGTGACATTAACAAGAGAAAAAAAAAAACATAAGAAAGGAATTAGCTTGGAGAAGTTGAGCTTAAGACATACGCAAATGTTGTTTGCCACCATCACGTAGTTGGACATGCAGATCTAGAGATCAGGAGGAGGGCCTAAGATTTACATACACTAGCAAATGAAGTTGTGGAGCCTATGAGGGAATACTAGATTGGTAATTAATGAGAAATTGGCATTCTTTGAGGAAGTGGTTCCAATAGATGTGGAGTAGATCTTAGAATCTTTCAAGAGCAGGTATAAGGCTATCATTGGCAGAGAATATTCTTGGGGTAAATATGTGATGAGAGATATATGAGAAAATTGAGTTTGAAGTGGGAATAGTGATTGCTGGCATGATCAAAAGACAAGTCAGGGAGGGAAGTTCTTCAATGCATGGACACGTATGGACTCATCAGGGGTAATGCTGAGGGCTATATTCTCTGCATTGGTCTTTTTCCTACTGGATGGATAAAAAAAAAACAGTAGTAAGTGATTTATATAGAAATCATTATGACCTGTATACATAAAACAATAATGAAAGAAATGACACAAATAAATGGAAAGATAGCCCATGTTCATGGAATGGAAATATTAATATTGTTAAAATGTTCACACTCCCCAAAGTGAGCTACAAATTCAATGCAATCTCTGAAAATTCCAGTGTCATTTTTCACAATAAAAGAAACAATCCTAAAATTTATGTCAAACTACAAAGATCAGGAATAACTAAAAAAAAAAAAAAAAAAAAAAAACTTGCAGCAAAAAAGAACAAAGCTATCAAAACTATACTTCATGATTTCAAAATATATTACAAAGCTATAATAATCAAAAGCAGCATAATACTGGCATAAGAGCAAAGATATTAACAAATGGAACAAGATAGAGATCCCCCCAAAATAAACCTACACATTTATAATCAATTGATTTTTTTTTTTTTGAGGTAGTACAGACTGACTCAGGGACTCTCTACTGATGAGCTACATTCTCCAGCCTTTTATTTTGAGACAGGATCTTGCTCAGTTGCTAAAGCTGGCCTTGAAATTGTGAGTCTCCTGCCTCAGCCTCCCAAGTTTCTTTAATTATAGTTGTGCACCACCTGTAATCACTTGATTTTTAACAAAGGTGCCAAAAACATAGAAAGGACAACCTCTTCAAAAAATGGCTTTTAGAAAACTGGACATCCGCATGCAGGAGAATGAAATTGGACTTATTTAAAAATATATTTAAAAATCAACTAAAATGCATTAAAGACTTAAATTTAGACCTGAAACTGTAATACTACTGGAATAAAACAATAGAGAAAAAAATTATGAAATTGGATAATGATTTCTTGGATATAATGTCAAAAGCATAGGCAATAAAAGCAAAAATAGACAAAGGGAATTGAGTCAAACTAAAAAGCTTCTGCACAGAAAAGGAAGCAATTAACAGAGGGAAGAGAAAACTTATGAATTGGGAGAAAATATTTGCAAACCATAAAAGTTGGTCCCTAACTTACAATGGTTCAAATTAGAATTTTTCAACTTTATGATGGTGTGAAAGCTGTTTTCAACTTTATGATGGGTTTATTGGAATGTAACTATATTGTAAGTTGAGAAACACCTGTGTATCTGATAAAGGGTTAACATTCAAAATATGCGAGAAACTCAAAGAACTCAGTATCAATTTTAAAAATTCCTGATTTAATGGGGCTGAGATTGTGGTTCAGTGGTAAAGTGCTTGCCTGTCACATGTGAGGCACTAGGTTCAAGCCTCAGAACCACATAAAAATAAGTAAATAAAAACAAAGGTATTGTGTCCATCTATAAGTAAATATATATATATATATGTGTGTGTGTGTGTGTGTGTGTGTGTTAAAAAAATGCTGATTTAAAAATGAGCAAAGGTCCTAAGTAGTTATCTTCAAAAGAAGTTAAATAAATAGCCAAAAAAAGAAAAAATTCTAAACAGCATTAATCATCAGGGGAATGCAAATTAAATGCTCAGTGCAATATAACTTCAAACTGATAGAATGGCTATTATCCAAAAGATGAAAGATAACAGTGCCAGTGAAGATATGAAGAAAAAATAAAACTTGTACACTGTTGGTGGGAATGTAAATTGGCACATCCATTATGAAATACAAATTGGAGATTCCTCAAAAACTAAAAGTGGAATTACCATATAATCCAGCAATCCCTTTTCTGGATATATATCCTAGAGAATTGAAATGTGTATGTTGAAGAGATATTTGTACTCCCAGGTTCACTACAGCATTATTCACAATAGACAAGATTTGGAAACAACCTAAGTGTCTATCAATGGATGAATAGATAGAGAAAATGTGGAGTACATATACATAAAAGTACAGCATTCATCCTTAAAAAAATAAATTCTTTCTGCCATTTCCAACAATATGAATGGACCTGGAGGACATCTTGCTAAGTAAAATAAACCAGACACAGAAAGAAATACCACATGTCACTTATATGTGGAATATAAAAAGTCAAACTCTAAGAAGTAGAGAGTAGAATGATTAGAGTGGGATGGTAGTTATCAGAAGTGGGGAAGGGGATAGGAATGGGGAGATACTGGTCAAACAAAGGGTACATGTTTCAGTTAGACAGGAGGAATAAGTTCAAGGTATCAATTGCACAACCTGGTGACCATAGTAAATAATAATGTATTTTACATTACAAAATTGCTGAAAGAGTACATTGAAATGTTCTTACCACACAAAAATGGTAGACGAAGTGATAGATGTGTTAATCAGCTTGATTTAATCATTCCACAATGTATACATATATCAAAGCATTGCTGGGGGTATAGCTTAGTGATAGAGTGCTTGCCTAGCATGTGCAAGATCCTGGGTTCAATCCCTAGTACTGTAAAAAAAAAAAAAAGATCACATAGGGTCCCATAAATACACAATTATTATTTGTCAATTAAAAGTAACAAAAAGTATAAAACCTTTTAGATCAATCTAAGAGATGAATACAAGAAAAAAACATATCCTTCAAGAAACTCACAAATGGGAACTGTGCTTTTTCACTGAGTCCTTACATAACACAGTAATTAAGCTTTTTCTCTTGAAATCCTTGACCCCACCATAACACCTGCTATCTTCTGCTTCTTTTCAGGGGAAGATGCTCCAGATACTTGCATTTGTTCTTCCCCTGTTTAGAGGTGTAACATAAAAGAACTTAATGGAAGAAAAAGTAGCTTGGAAGTCCTCAATTTCATATTGTTCACAACAGCACATTGATAATAGCAAGAGTATTTCTGAAGCAGGCAGAATATTGCTCACTGGTTCTGTTTAGTTAGGCTCAGCCTCTTCTGAAACATATTCAGGATTTGGTTTTTATATGTCACTTTCTGGACCAGAGAGGGACTTAGATAGGATTGCTGGACTACTGCTTGTTGATTTCATCAGATGGGTGAGATAGTTGCCCTTTTCAACTGGGATAGAGTTGCTGGGTGGGTTGGTACAGAGGAGAGAATTGCTATGAACTTTTTGGGTTTATTTGTTCTGTTTTTCTAATCAGAGAAGTGCATGATAATGAGGAGTTACTACTAGAAAGAGATGGACAAGATAAAGGAAATCTGATCCTGGATGCTCTGGAGTCAGAAATACCAATAATGCCTTATCTCTGTCTCTGTTACATATCTTTATATGACTTTAAATCTGCAGCTGGCTTTGTGAATTTCTAATTCATGCATTTTGGGATAGACTGCTCACCTTTCCAATCATCAATTATTTTATTCTCAGAATTTGCCAAAAGGGAAAAACATTCTCAGTAATTGTTTCAGATTTTTTCTTAGGTGATGCAGAGAAAAGGATAATTGACACTCAACATTTTCATAAAGTGAAATCAAAGTGAAATGAATATCAAGTGAAAATATATAAAAAGGCAATTTACAAGCTTACAAAGTGTATAGGAGTGGGGGAAAAAAGGATGGACTTGTGTGTTTTGCCTTTGAGAATGAGGGTAGAACGGCAGAGGAGGGGGGCGGAAATGAGGGCAAGAGCTGATTTTATATATGAATCCTTGGGTCTTTTAGCACTAGCTTGAAAACAAATGCCTTCTCCCCAAATAAGGACTTTGGGTTTCTGTACACCTGCAATCAATAAATGATCTGTTGAAAACCTTACAAAATGGCATAAAACAGAAAAGGTTCTATAATTCCTTCTGTTCTCTAAACTTCTTCTGTTCTCTCCTACCAATCAAAATCAGGTCTCTGTCACTGCTTAAAAATTTTCCAGACACTAAATTGAGTAGTGGTCACTTATTGACCCTTGCCTTATCTCCCCATTCTCTCTGGCATTTTGTCACTATTGGCAATATTTTCTTCTTGGCACTCTCTCACCGTGGACATCTGTGCCTCTGTTGTCTCTAGCCTGGTTATCTATGTCCCTCTCTTAGTGCCCACTGAGACTGCTCTAACTTAAGCTCTCATTATTTCTTGTTTGGGCCATTATATAATCTCTTACTGGTTACTTTGCTATTAGAGTTATATGGCTAGAATCATCCACCCCTCTACTGCCAATGACATTTTAAAAATACTTATTTTTTTAGATTTAGGTGGACACAATATCTTTATTTTTATGTGGTGCTGAGGATAGAACCCAGTGCCTCACGCATGCCAGGTGAGCTACCACTTGAGCCACATCCCCAGCCCAAATGTCATTTTTCTAAGACATAATTCTATGAGTAAATCCTTACATGACTGCCCATTGGTCACAGGATCCAGCTTAAACTTCATGAACTGTCACAAAGAGTCCCTGCCTACCAACTACTTAAGCTTCATATGTTTCTTTATTCCTTTTTACATCCTACACCACAGTAAACTGATATACTACATAGAACATGCTGTTTTATTCCTTGTGTCTTTGTTCCCTATTTTTAGCCTGAAATGTTCTTCTTTTCCCTTGCCTGCTTGGTGGTAACTCACAAATCTTTGAAGATTCACTTTATGTCATTTCCATTATGAAGCCCTTCTGGCCACTCCACACAGTGGCAGTAGAATTGACCTCTCCCACATCCGTGCCCTACTGTACTCTGTAAAAACTTCTGTTTTAAGATCTACAACACTTTACAATTTAGTTATTTGTTTACCTTTACTTTTTCCTTCTAGACTCTAAGCGGCTCAAGGATAAGGTCTATGTCTTAGATATTTTTTAAAAAATTTTTTATAGTTGTAAATGGACAGAATGTCTTTATTTTATTTGTTTATTTTCATGTGGTGCTAAGGATTGAACCCAGTGCCTCACACATGCAAGACAAGTGCTCTGCTACTGAGCTACAGCTCCAGCCTGTGTCTTAGATATTTTTGTATCCCCAATCCTCCTGACAAATAAATTTCATTAAATATTTCTTCTTTTCCCTGTAATCCAATGATCTTTAGGCTATTTGAAAAATGTGTGCAATCATTACCACAGTGAATTTTAGAACATTTCCATTATCCCCCAAAGAAATCCTATACCCCTTAACCATCATCTTTCCAATTTCCTCTTATCTTCCAGGCATAGGTAATTAGTAATATAGTTTCAATCTCTGAATTCGCCTATTTTGGATAATCCACATACATGGAATTGCATAATATGAGGTCTTATGTGTCTACCTTCTTTTGTTTAACAATGCTTTTAAGGGTTTTGTGTTTTTGGAGACTCTTATTCAATTGTATGGATATAACATATTCCATTTGTATATTCATCAATTAATAAAACCTTGGAATATTTCCTCTTTTGGCTATTATGAATAATGTTGCCATTTTTATGTTAGTTTCTATATAGCAATGTTTTTCATTCTCTAGAGCATATACCCAAGAGTGGAACTGCTGCATCAGACAGGAACTGTATGTTTCGTCTGTTGAAGACTCACCAGACTGTTTTTCAAAATGTTGTAACATTTTTAAAAAATTGAATTGAAATTCATATAACATACAATTACCCACTTAAAGTGTGAAATTTAATGACATTTAGTGCATTCACAATGTTATGTCACCACCACCTCTATTGTTTCAAAACTTTTCTATCACCCAAAAGTATACTCTGTACTCATTAAGTAACCATTCATTACTTCTCCCTTTCCCAGCTTCTGACAACCACAAATCTGCTTTCTGTCTCTATGATTTGCCTATTTTAGCTATTTTATATAATAGGAATTGTTCATAGTCTTCTGTGTCTGGCTTCTTTCATGTAGCATAATGTTTTTTATATATCAGTACTTCATTTCTTTTTTATAGCCAAATAATATTTCATTGTATCTATGTACCATATTTTTTAAATCAATATTTGCAATTTTATTTATTTATTTTTATGTGGTGCTGAGGATCCAACCCAGGGCCTCGCACATGCTAGGCGAGGACTCTACCACTGAGCCACAACCCCAGCTCCCATATTTTATCTGTTCCTCCATTAACAATATTTGGATTGTTTCTGCCTTTTAACTATAATGAATAATGCTTCTATAAACATTAATGTACAGATCTATGTGGACATGTTTTAATTTCTCTTCAGTATTTATATTTTCTTTGGTTTTCCCTGTAATGGAATTAATGCATAATATTCAAAATCTATGTTTAGCTTTTTGAGGAACCACCACACTACCATTTCATATTTCCATCAGCATTGTATATGAGAGTTTCTATTTCTTCTCCACATTCTTGCTGAAACTTGATATTTTCCCTTTTTTTTTTTTTTTTCTTTTTCAGTCTAGAGATGTAATCTAGGGTCTCATGCCTGCTAGCAAGTGCTCTACCACTGAGCTAATCCACAACCCTCTATTTCTGTTTCTTTTTCTTTTTTAAAAATTAATTAATTTATTTTAATTAGGTATATATGACAGCAGGATGCATTTTTATTCATTGTACATAATTGCAGCACAACTTTGAATTTTCTGGTTGTACACAATGTAGCATCACACCATATGTGCAGTTATACATGTACCTAGGGTAACCATGTCCATCTCATTCCACTATCTTTACCCCCATGCACCCTCCTTACCCTCCCTACCCTTAGCTGAATCAAATTTCCTCCATTTTTTCCCTTGCCTCCCACCTCTCCATTATGGATCAGCATTCACTTATCAGAGAGAAAATTCGGCCTTTGTTTTTTTGGGATGGAGTTGGAGAATATCATGCTAAGCAAACTAAGCCAATCCCTCTATTTGTTTTGTTTAGAAGATTTCTCTATACAACTGAAGCCAGAATTAAAGACAGGCAGTCAGTGCAGGTAGGCAAGGGTGAGATCTAGAGAATAGAGGCCAGTTTGGGTCTGGGAAGCTGGAGACTGCTCCTGAGGAATTTAAATGTTAATGCCTTCAGAGCTCTTCCTCTATCCTTATCAAGATAACCTGCCCCTGCTCCAACTTGTTGCTAAGGTAACCTGTCCCAGGAATTGTCCCTCCCTACAGGCTGTTTCCTGCCTGGGTCGCTCCACCTTGGCCCCTCCTGTCCATCTACTTCTCACCTTTTGGCCATCCTACCTGGGCCTAGTCATGCATACAGGAAAGAGTGAGATAAGGGAGAAAATAGCAGTAGAACAAAGGAAGCCTACAACATAGTTTTTAAAAAGCAGAATGCTCTCACTTCTTGGGATATCAGGATACAGCTATGGCCCCCTTCTCCCTCCCAGTAGAAGTTGGTATATTGCCCCCTTTTAAATAAGCCCTGCTTTATATGCCTGCCTTGGCATGCTTCTCTAATGTTCAAACTTCAACATGTGAGGAAGCAGAATTCATCACCGATAATCAGGGGTATCACAAGGAGCTAGTACAGTTTTTTTCTTTGGGTAGATTTTATGGATAACCCACTCAAGGAAGATCAGTTAGTCCTACTCAAAGAAGCCTGTAACTGTCATGTACAGATGGAAACACTGGCAGCACATGTTGAGGCCATATTTCTGGATCACACTGTGCAGGTTTGAGCAGATTTGGCAAGAGTGAGAACACTGGCTGTATTTTCACAGGTGGCTCCAGTAGAGCTGCTGGTGACCCACTTTGCTTTCAGGAGTGTGAAAGGCCCCATTTCTTAATTATAGCTAGTCTAATGGGCGTGATGTGGCTTTTCACTGTGGCTTTTGTTTTCATTTCAATGACCAACGATGTTGAACATCTTTTGTGTGCTTGGCCACTTGTAGGTCTTCTTTGGAGAAATGTCTATTCAGTTCTTTTGGCCATTTTATTTGTTTTGTTTTTGTTGTTGTTGTTCTTACTAGTTATATATGGCATAGAATGTATTTTGATATATTACACATATATGGAGTATAACTTCCCATTCTCCTGGTTGTACATGATGTGGAATTACACTGATTGTGTATTCATAGATGCACATAAGAAAGATATGTCAGACTCATTCTACTGGCTTTCCTATACCCATTCCCCCTGCCTTCCCTTCATTCACCTTTGTCTAATCCAAAGTTACTTCTATTCTTCCCACATCCCTCACTTATTGTGTGTTAGCATCTGTGTATCAGAGAGAACATTTGGCCTTTGTTTTGGGGGGGTTCAGTTTATTTCACTTAGCATAATAGGCTCCAGTTCCATCCATTTACCTGCAAATGCCTTTGGTCATTTAAAAACTGGGTTGTTTGTCATTTTGTTGATGACTTCTAAGAGTTCTTTGTATATTCTGCTTGTTTTTTTTTTTTGCTACTGGGGATTGAACCCAGGGCCTCACACATGCTGAGCAAGCACTCTGCCACTGAGCTACATCCCCAGCCCTTCTTTACATATTCTGAATATTAAACTCATACTGGATATATGAGTTGTATTTTCCCCTTCCATTTTGATAATAAATTAAACACAAAATTTTTAAATTTTGATGTCCAGATTATCTCTTGGGTGGCACATCTAAGAAATCATTGCCTAATCTAAGGTCAGGAAATTTATTCCTTTATTTATAAGAGTTTTAAAGTTCAGTTTATGTTTAGGTCTTTGTTCCAATTTGAGTTAATTTGTGTATATGATGTGAGGTAGAGATCCAAATTCTGTTTTGCATATGACTATCAGTGGTCCCAATACCATGTGTTGAAGAGTTTATTCTCTTCCCTGCCCCAACATTGAGTTTTCTTGGCACGATTGCTGAAATAGATAAATATGAAGGTTTACTTATGAACTCTCAGTTATATTCCATTGATGTACATATTCTTCTCTGCCAGTACAACACTGTCTAAATTACTGTAGTTTTACAGTAAGTTTTGAGATTGAGAATTTTGAATCTTCCAAGATTGTCCTTTTGTTCCTTCTTCTGCAAGAGAACTTTTAATTTGTACCAGGGATTGAACTCAGGGGCACTTAACCACTGAGCCACATCCTCAGCCTTTTTTTTTTTTTTGTATTTTATTTAGAGACAGGGTCTCACTGAATTGATTAGGATCTTGCTGAGTTGCTGAGGCTGGCTTCAAACTCTGGATTCTCCTGTCTCAGACTCCCAAACAGCTGCAAATACAGGCATGCACCACTGAGCCTGGTGCAAGAGGACAATTTGTTTTTATCTGAACTTTAAGATCCCTTTGTGTATATCTGCAAAGTCAGTCACAATTTTGATAGAGATTGTATTGAATCTGTAGATTGATTTAGAGAGTATTGTCTTTTTAAGTTTTTCAACTCATGAATGTAGGAAATCTTTTCACCTATTGAGGTTTTCTTTTACTTCTTTATACAATTGTTGTAATTTTTATTTTTATTTTATTTTATTTTTGGGGTACCAGGGATTGAACTCAGGGGCACCTGACCACTGAGCCACATCCCTAGCCCTATTTTGTATTTTATTTAGAGAAAGAGTCTCACCGAATTGCTTAGTGCCTCGCTTTTGCTGAGGCTGGCTTTGAACTCAGGATCCTCCTGCCTCAGCCTCCTGAGTCACTGGGATTATAGGTGTGCGCCACCCGAGCCTGACTGTTGTAATTTTTAGAGAATGAGTTTTACATTTCTTTTGTAAAATTGGTTCCTAAGCACTTCATTCTTTTTGATACTATTATGAATGGGATTTCTTTTTGAATTTCATTTTTGGTTTGCTCTTTACCAATCTATAGGAATAGAATTAATTTTTGCACATTGATCTTCTATCCTCCAACCTTGCTGAACTTGTTTATTATTTTCAACAGTTTTGTCATAAATTCCTTAGGACTTTCTGTATAAAAGGGCACATCATTTATGAATACAGATAATTTTACTTCTTTTCTAAACTTGATGTCTATTATCTACTTTTCTTGTTTAATTATATGGACAGAACTTCCAATACAATGGCAAGAGTAGACATTCTTGTCTTACTCCTGATCTTTCATTATTAAATGTACTAGCTGTGGGTTTTTTGAAGATGTTAGGTTTTTACCATGTTCAGAAAGTTTCTTTTTAAGTTTTTTTTTTTTGCATGCTTTAATCATAACATATTAGGTTTTGTCAAATGTTTTCTATTGGGATGATCATGTGATTTTGTCTTCTATTGATATGCTGCTACATTAATTAATTTTCAAAAGATAAATCATCCTTTTATTCTTGGGTCAAAGCCAAACAAATATTTCTTAAAATGAATCCACAGTATGTAAAATATATGAGAACTGGGTGAAATTAACTCGACAAGGAAATGGACAAGGAAATAAGACTTGAAAATACTTTTCTTTTTCAAATAACTACTTAAAAACACAAGAACTTGGGAAGTTTAGAAAGTTTTTAAGAGAATATAGGTTTATAGCATTTTGCTACTCTTTGAGTCCTATAATTTTCCTTTAAATTTCTAGAAGGTTTAACAACACTTAGCAACCTGTCCCCAATAGCCCTACTTTATAAAAATTACTCTAATGCTTCCCTCTAGATTTGTTCTCATTCTCCTCATTCTCTCTCTCTGTCTCTCTCTCTCTCTCTCTGTCTCTCTGTCTCTCTCTTTCTCTCTCTCTCTCTCTCTCACACACACACACACACACACACACACACACACACATTCTTTTCCCTAGCATTATCCCAAGTAAGTACTTGAATAAAAATGATGTTAATTGGAAATATGGTGAAGTTACATTTGAGTTTCTAATTGTCTTAAGCCCATAGTGCTGTTAGAACAAAGAGAAAAGAACCTTATAGAGAACTACAAGGACAGAAAAACTTACTTTTAATTGTGACCCCAAGAATTATCAATATCTCTATTAACAAGGTCAAGGGCTTCATCTCCTAAGCAGATCCTCTTCACTGTAACACAGGCAGAACTAGGTGGCTGGCCCACAAGCTTCCTCTTCTCAGGTTTGTGGGGTTCAGGACTCAGTTGCTAAGTAACCATTTCCTTACTCTTGGGCCAATGGGCTTCCAGGAAGTTCCTTCCAAGCCGGAATGAAGGCAACTGCTGGAGAAAGCAGGCTGTGGAAAGGAACCATATCTAATCTATTAGTCCTCGGTTAGAGGTAAGAGTTAGGTTTGAAATAGGTAGGGGTTACTGTCTAGTATAAAAGGAAAGGACCAGAAGTCTGATCTTTACATACCCACACTAATGTCCAAATTTAATTTCATGTTCCTTGAGAGATATATATTATCCATTGTTATTGTTATTGTAATGAGATACCTGAGAGTGGGTAACTTTGTAAAAAATAAAAATAAAAAAGGTTTATTTTGGCTCACAGTCCTGGAGGTAAAAGGACTCAGGTGGTGAGCTTCTGGTTGGCAGAGTCCAGAGTATAGCAGGGTAACAAATGGTGATAGGAGAGAGGAAGTGCATTTGTGTATGTGTGCCTCTTCTGGTCTTTCTCCCTCCTTTTACAAAGCCACTAGTATTCATTCATAGGAACTTTCACCCTAAGGACTTTAATCCTAATCAAGGATTCCCAGGGTCCACTTCCAAACTGCAGAGTCAGATGAAGTTTCTATCCTCTTAATTTCCCATAAGAAGTGGGGGTGTGAAATTTCAACACCTGAAGGGATATGCAAACCATATCTACACAATAGTAAGGTGTGAGCTGCACATAAGTGAAAACACAACTAAGTTCTTCAGCAGACCTGGGATTATCCCTTCATTTGGTACCTCTAGGCGCTGGCAGACAGGAAACACATGGACCTAGCTGCTTAGTTCCAAATCTGATGAAAATTTTTATCCTCTGTTTAAGTTAGGAACTGCTCAGGTTTTACTGGAATAAAAGCGAAGACTACTTAAAACTGCACTCTTCACTACTTTAAAAAATGCGGGCGTTTCACAAGAGGGTATACTTATGGGTACCAGGAATCAAAACGAATACTTAGGGAAAAACATGGAAATATTATGAATATACAAGGAATGGAGCAAGTTGAGAAATTACGTCCAACTTTTACAGTGTTTCTAAGAAATTACTTCAGAAACACATTTTACTATTATGAAGTTATAGGTTTATACCCTTTATTAGTTTCCCATTGCTGTGCTAACAAATTACCACAAACTTAGTGGTTTAAAACAACAGAAAATTAAGTCTAATGCTCTTCTTCATTCTTTGTGTGTGTGTGAGAATATATTTTTTAATCTTCTTTCTCCTTAATTTAAAAATCATATCACCTCTCTTAGAAAAACCTTTTCTTGACTTTGGATCCTTTTACCTACTACTCTCTACTTTTTCTATCTCTGCTCTGTTGCTTCTGAAAGGAAAGTGACCACAACATTCAGAGCAACCAAGAGATCTTTATTACAGCAATGCAAGAGAGGAGAGGAGAGGAGAGGAGAGGAGAGAGAGAGAGAGAGAGAGAGAGAGAGAAAACATGAGAGAGACAGAGAAAGCAAGAGAGACAGCAAGAGAGAGAGGGGCTCGGCAGGAGGGAGTTTTTATAGCCAAATCTAATGAGGTCTCTGGGTCTGCAAGCTGCCTTGTTGTCACAAGTGGGGTTACGTGTTCGGCCTTGAGCAGGGGGTTGAGTGTTCAGCCTTGAGCGGGGGCTTGGACGTTTGGGCTTGAAGCAAATAGTTGATAAAGAACCAGACAGTGGATTTGAGGGGCCAGGTCATCCTGCAGCTAACTTTGTTTGGCATGCCCTGCAGACAGCTTACTCAGCCTGTCCTGCACCTAACAGCTTCCAACTTATTCTTTTTTTTTAATATTTATTTTTTAGTTGGACACAATATCTTTATTTTTTTTTAAGCATTTTTTTAACACAATGCCTTTATTTTTATGTGGTGCTGAGGATTGAACCCAGGTCCCGCCCATGCTAGGCAAGCGCTCCACCTCTGAGCCACAACCCCAGCCCCCTTCCAACTTATTCTTTAATGACTTAGTTTTATTTTCACTAATTGACCTAGAGTAGAAGTCCAATAATCTTTTTTCAGTTTTCACCTTACTTGTTCTTTGTCAGACCTTCAACATTTCATAACACAAAACACCCTGAAAACATATTATTGGTTTCCCTGGAAATTGGATTACAATTACTTTTTCCAGTATTGAGTTCAATGTCTCATCCTTGTATTGCTCTCTCATTCATTCATTCATGTGTTGAATACCTATTATATGCTAAAAAGGAATTGTAACTCTCCTTGAGGCATTCATTAATTTCATGTTCTTTAAAATTTTTTTTTTCTTAGTGTTCACATTAAAATTAAGACCTCACAAGGTACTCCCTTCTGTTCAAGTGTTCTCTTTCCTAGTTTTGCTAACAACTCTCTATGGGTGCCCACTTCACATTAATTTACTTTTTATTCATTTAATAAATATCTATTATGAGTCTATTATGTGCTAGATATCCTGTCATTCTGGGAATGGTGAACATAAAGTATATTTCTTGTCTTTAGGTGGTTATAAGTTCAGAGTAAAAGCCAGATGTTAATAAAAAATAATCCCCAAAACAAACGTAAAATTTTAATGTTTAAAAAGTGCTTAAGCTGGGTATGGTAGCACATGCTTATAATCCCAGTGGCTCAGTAGCAACTCAGTGAGACCCTGTCTCTAAATAAAATACAAAAAGGGCTGGGGATGTGGCTCAGTGGTTAAGCGCCCCTGAATTCAATCCCCAGTATCAAAAACACACACAAAAAAGTGCTTTATAGGAAAAAAGTGAGCATTCACAGCATGGAAAGGGAAACTGAGGGTAGAGGTCAAGTGGGAATTTAAAAAAGTCTTTTTAGTTAAGCTGAAATTTGAAGAATGAGAATGGATCAACTAAACAAATCTTGTCCCAAGTATACTGACAGACATGGGGAAAGTCCACGAGGTGAGCACAAGGTGTATTCAAGGAAATGAAAAGCTCTATGGATCAGTATGGTTGGAACCAGAGATTGGGCTGTAGAAATGAGGGTGGCAAATGGTATAAGGTTATACTGATAAGTGATGTTTGTCCTGTTCTTCATGATTTAATCGTTATGAGAAGACTTAGGTATTACTCACCTTAGGCTACCATAACAAAATACCATAGATTAAGTGATTTAAATAAGCATTTATTTTCTCACAATTCTGGAAGCTGAAAGTCTAAGATCAGGGTGTCCGCATAGTAAGGCTCTTTTGAGAACCCTTTTCCTGGATTGCATATGGATGCCTTCTCTGTGTTCTCATATGAAAAAGAAAAAGTGGGGGAGGAAGGAAGCAAAGGTATCTCTCATTTTATAAAGTCAACTCCTATCATATTAGGAGGGTTCCACTTTATGATATCATTTTTTTAGGGGGAGTACCAGAGATTGAACTCAGGGCACTCGCCATATCCCCAGCCCTATTTTGTATTTTATTTAGAGACAGGATCTCACTGAGTTGCTTAATGCCTTGCTTTTGCTGAGGCTGGCTTTGAACTCGAAATCCTCCTGCCTCAGCCTCTGGAGTCGCTGGGATTACAAGCATGCGCAACCACGCTCAGCACTTATGATGTCATTTTTAAAAAATTTTATTTGTTCTTTTTGGTTATACATGATAGTAGCATATAATATGATATATTATATGTAAATGGAGTATAACTTCTCATTTTTTGTGATTGAACATGATGGGGAGTAACACTGGTTGTATATTCATATATGAATATAGGAAAGTTATGTCCCATTAATTTTACTGCCTTTCCTCTTCTAGCCCCCCCTCTCTTCCCTTAATTTTTCCCCCTTGTCTAATCCAGTGACTTTTATCACCCACCCCCCTCACCACCACTTGTTTTGAAAACATCTGCATATCAGAGAGGACATTCGGCCTTTGTTTTTTTTTCCCCTCATCTTCATTTAGTTTGTTTAATTTTCAGGCTGTTGCATGGTTTCCTAAATGCTTTTTCTTTTTTTTTTTTTTTAAACTTAAAAAATTTTTTTTGTATACCTTTATTTTATTTATTCGTTTTTATGTGGTGCTGAGGATCAAACCCAGCACCTTGCACATGGCAGGTGAGCGCTCTACTGCTGAGCCACAGTCACAGCCTCCCTAAATGCTTTTTCTAAATATATATTTTTATCTGTTCTAATTAGTTATACATGACAGTAGAATGCATTTTGACACATCATACATAAGTGGAGTAGGCCTTTCTTTTTTGGGATTGCCTTATTTCACTTAGCATGATAGTCTCCTGTTCTGTCCATTCATTGGCAAATACCATAATTTCATTCTTCACAATGAATAGTATACCATTGTGTATATGTACCACATTTCCTTTATCCATTCATCTGTTGAAGGGCACCTAGATTAGTTCCATAGCTTAGCTATTGTAAGTTGAGTTGCTATGAACACGGATGTGATTGCATCACTATAGTGTGCTGATTTTGTGTCCTTTGGGTTTATACCCAGGAGTGGGATAACTTGGTCAAATGGTGGGTCCATTTCTAGTTTCCTGAGGAATCTCCATACTGCTTTCCATAGTGATTGAAGCAATTTGCAATCTCACTAGCAATATATGAGTATAACTTTTCCCCTACATTCTCACCAACATTGTTACTTGTATTCTTGATAATTGCAATTCTGACTAGAATGAGATGAAATCTCGGTGTAGCTTAAATTTGCATTTCTCTATTTGCTTGGGATGTTGAAAATTTTTTTCATATATTTGTTGACTGATTATATTTCTTCTTTTGTGAAATGCCTGTTCAGTTCCCTTGCTTATTTATTGATTGGGTTATTTGGCTTTTTTTTTTTGGTTAAGTTTTTGAGTTCTTTATATATTCTGGAGATTAATGATCTATCTGAGGTACAGGTGCCAAGATTTTCTCCCAATCTGTAGGCTCTCTCTTCATGTTCTTTATTGTTTACTTTCAGTAAAGAGGCTTTTTAGGGGATGGGGTTGTGGCTCAGTGGTAGAGCACTTGTCTCACATGTGTGAGGCACTAGGTTCAATTCTCAGCACCCCATATAAATAAATGAATAAAATAAAGGTCCATCAACAACAAAAAAGAAACTTTTCAGTATGATGCCATCCCATTTATTGGTTCTTTTTTTTTTAATTTTTTTTTAAGGGGGGGGGAGAGAGAGAGAGAATTTTTTTTTAAAATATTTATTTATTTATTTTTTTTTAGTATTTGGCGGACACAACATCTTTGTATGTGATGCTGAGGATCGAACCCGGGCTGCATGCATGCCAAGCGAGTGCGCTACCGCTTGAGCCACATCTCCAGCCCTGGTTCTTTTTTTTAATTTGTTTTTTTAGTTGTAGGTGAACACAGTACCTTTATTTTATTTATTTTTATGTGGTGTTAAGAATTGAAACCAGTGCCTCACACATGTGAGACAAGTGCTCTACCACTGAGCTACAACCACAGCTCCTTATTGTTTCTTGAATTTACTTCTTGTGCTTTAGGATTCTTATTGAGAAATTCAGCTCCTAAACTGATATGATGGAGATTTGGGCCTACTTTTTCTTCTAGTAGGTGCAGGGTCTGTGGTCTAATGCCTAGGTCTTTGATCCACTTTGAGTTGAGCTTTGTGCAGGGTGAGAGATAGGGATCTAATTTCATTTTGTTACATATGAACTTCCAGTTTTCCCAGCACCGTTTGTTGAAGAGGCTATCTTTTCTCCAGTGTATGTTTTTGCCTCTGTCTTTCTTTGTGAAGAAAGTGTATTCAGTCCTTGATGGAGGACATATTCTATATATGTCTGTTAAGTCTAAATTATTAATTGTATTATTTTAGTTTTATAGCTTATTTATTTAGTTTTTGTTTGGAGGATCTATCTAGTGCCTCATATATGCCAGGCAAGTGCGCTACCCTTAAGTCACAACCCCAGTCCAAAGTTCCGGTTCTTTGAGTTGACATGAGAGAAGGGACAATCAATAGTGTAATGTTTCTACACATTACACAAAAAGCATAATTGGAAGGATAAGCCCTAGGCTGGAGTACTCACAGTTAACTTTTTGAAGGGAAACTTCCTAGTATGATGCACTTTATTGCAGACCTTGCATTTAGCATTTCTAAATAAGAACTAAATATCTTTGGTGGTGCCTGCCTGTAATCCCTGCAGCTCAGGAGACTGAGACAATAGGATTACAGGTTCCAAACCAGCCTCAGCAACTCAGTGAGGCCCAAAGTAATTCAGACTTATGTTTCTAATACAGTATTTTGGTTGTCTACAACTTCCCAGTTCTTAAAACTCTTTGAGTAGCCCATTTACCTGTCTTTCTAAACTTCATTGAATTACAATGAAATTTGTAATTATTACTTCAAGGTTGGGCAGCTGATTGCGTAAGTTCTTGAACCATTTCTACAATTCTTTCACTTGTTTTGGTCTTATTTGCCCACCCAAAGGAAAGCTTCAGAGCTTTCAGAGCTCGCCCAGAGAGGGCAGTGACAGCGAGCATGGACAATTCCTTTGCACTCACTTTCCTCTCCAGCTTGCATACCTTCCACTTGCTGAGGAGGATTTTGCCCACTGGCTCCTCAGTCACCTGGAGCACTTAGTTTTACAGGCCACGCCCTTTGGTCTTCTCAGAGCGGAGAAGCCAGCTAGAAGCACGCCCCGCTCCGGCGCCTCCAAGGCTCTGCTCCACGCTCCGCCCCTGTCGAGAGGTACTTCTAGCCCTCTCGCGCCCTTGCTCCACCCACTCCAGCTCCCCAACGTCCTCCGCGTCGGGCCCGAGCCTGCGCCTGCGCCTGCGCCCTGGGGCCGAAGTCGGGGCGCGCCTTGGCTAGAACGCGGAGAGCGGCGGGCGGTGCAGCCAATGGGAGGCGGCGCTGCCTAGCGGCTGGGAGGCGGGGCCTGCGCGGGTGTTAGGTTAGCGCGAGGTGTGACCTAGTTGACAGGCTCTGAGGTGCTGCTGTGGCGGCGGCCGCCGAACTGAGGCGGGTGGGATCCAAAGCCAAGCGCGGGCTGAGGGAGGAGGGCGGCAACTGGAAAGCGGCGAGCGACGCGGGACGCAGAACCTTTTTCACTTTTTCCTTCCCGAGTGCCCCCTCCTAACCCTCCCACTACACACACACCCTGTTTGCCCGTGAGCCTGGGGAACTTGCAGCTTAAAGCCAGCCACCCCCACGGCAACATGTACCCCAGCAACAAGAAGAAAAAGGTGTGGAGAGAGGAGAAAGGTAA
>NW_026000026.1:38638782-38643782 GCF_001458135.2 Marmota marmota marmota
ACACACGCGCACACCCGTGCGCGCCTTGCCGTGCACGCGCCGCCCCCAGGCACCTGCCGCTCGCGCACGTGTGGGCGCACGCCCCTTTCTACCTCCAGCCGCACCCGGTCACCTTCTGCCTAGGTGGGGCTGCTCTCGCCTCGCAGGCAGCGTGGAATCCCTTGTGCCCTTGGCGCGGTACAAGTTTCTGTGAATCCCAGCTGGGACTTTGGCACCCCTGGCTGGGGTGTCCCACGGACAAGTGTCCGCTGGCAGGCACTCAGGCTGCATTGCCGCTGCGCCTTGGCGCCCCAGAACCCTCATTCATTCCTTCCTCCACCCCAGACTGGTAAAGAGTCCCCATTTTCATGTGTTTATCCCCTTTCTAGGTCCCCTTCCCCAGCTGCAGTGTGACTTTTGAAATCTGAAACTCTAGGGGAAACCTGAAAGGAGCATCTTGTCAGTGAGGATAAGCGCTTTAGAGGAGTCTGAATGGGCTTTTCACTCAGCAATGTATTTCTGTGTTTTACATCCCCATTCATAGTCTGAAGTTGTTCAGTGCATTGTATGTCACTCAGTGATTGAACCCATTCCTGAATTTTGTGCATATCAAGGCTTAGCCAAATAGGTTAAATTGACAGTAGCATTAATTCCTTTAAGACATACAAGTGTATGATTCAGTCCCCTCCCTTCGTTTCTCTTTCTTTTCTGTTATCACAGATTATATTCTGATGTAAAACTTGATACTGGCATTTCCCCCCCCTCTCCTTTTTCACCTCTATTCTTTATTTTTTACCTTTCTCACAGATATGTAACAAAAAGAGCTTGTATTGATACTGTTAAGAGACGCTAAACTTACATGTTTGGGTGACCGGCTTGAAAATTAGTTTCTTTGATAGTAGCTCTTTAAAACTTGTAGATTTTTTAATTGCAAGTCCTGGCCTTTGAACAGGTGATAGCCAAACGGTGGAGGTGAGAATGGGAATTAAAAAGAATCCTCTATGTAGGGCCTGTTTCCAACAATATATGAGAAAAGGGATAGGAGGATGCCCACCCTCCCAAAGTAACTACCAGGAAGATTTAATGTAACAGTACACACAATTAAAGTGTCCTTTAAAATACTGAAAGATTAGAATGTGTGTCATTTAACTATGTTTTCATGATTATGAGCATGGAGGGCTAAAAATTCTGGTGTCATGGAACAAATGCTGTTGAGAATAAGAGCCTGATATATAAAATGATTTGTTTTTTGCAGTAGTATTTATTTTCCACATATTTTCAACAAGGATACCTTATGAGCTTTGAAAAATCATTTCTACCCATTTTTATTGATGGTCTTGAAATGTTAGCTTTGTATTATTGATGATGATGAAGGCAAAATAGTGGAGACAGACATTGTTTTCAATAATATGAATCGTTGATGAAATTATAGTGAGTACTTAAGAATTATTTTTCTGTTATACTTAAAAAAAGTTCCTAAAGTAACAATGTTATAATGGTTCATTCATTTAACAGCTACACAGTTGGACTGATAAGCAGAAATAAGTCTTTTTAGTGTCTTTTTTTCTCTATTTCTTCTAAAGGAAAAATATAACCAAATTAATATTTTTAAAATAAAGAAGTAGATGCACAAAGAAGGCAATTAAAGTAGTTTTCTCTTATCCAAAACTAAGCTATTTTTGCGTGAAATTTAAAGGGAAGAGTTGTGATTTGAAACTTTAATGTATGTTTTATTGTTTTATCAAGATGTTTGTATTTGGAAAATTTGAGTACAAAAATCATATGTATTATTCCATCAAGAAAGCACAAAGAATTTCTAGTACAGCAGAAAAGTTTATCCCACTAGAGAGTTGATGGCATAATATTTTTTGCAGTGTTACTTAAATCCAAAAGAAGGCTTACCCACTTCATTGAAATGTCAAGACACTCTAGAAACATATTTAAACTCAGTATATCATCTAATAAGTAGGTCTGCCTGCTTATATGTTGGGTTTACAGAGGAAGGGTTCATTAGAAAGGTGAATCATTCTTTAAAAAAAAATCTTATATAACGGTAAAGAAATTGTATGTCTGTGGTCTTCAGTATGTTTCATTGTTGAAACAAATAACTAAGGAGTGCTCAAGACCACATTTATTAAGTAGACATTATAGTATTTTAGCCCTAATTCAGAATCAATGTGTATTTCTTTTCTTTTCCTTCTTTTTGGTACCAGGGATTGAACTCAGGGACATGTGACCACTGAGCCACATCCCCAGCCC
Source organism: Marmota marmota marmota (assembly GCF_001458135.2). Lineage (NCBI taxonomy): Eukaryota > Metazoa > Chordata > Mammalia > Rodentia > Sciuridae > Marmota > Marmota marmota. The sequence goes on from NW_026000026.1 coordinate 38,641,021, forward strand.
TATTTTGTATTTTATTTTGAGACAGTGTCTCACTGAGTTGTTTAGCACTTTGCTGTTGCTGAGGCTGACTTGAACTTGTGATCCTCCTGTCTCAGCCTCTCAAGCCACTGGAATTATAGGCATGTGCCACTGTACCTGGCTACTTAATGTTTATTTTCATTTTAAGTATTAGGACTTACTTTTGTTGTTTTTACAATTGGTCTTGTTTTGTTTTGTCTTTATACTTAAACTTTTAAATAAATAGAATGACAGAGGACAGGTTTCATTTCTATATGTACCTTCTGACATTTGCAAAAACTGTAAATTGCTTAATGTCTTTCATCTTATTTCTGATACTGTGGTAATTTCAAATTAGTAATCTAAGGCTTTAAAAGTAGTACTTTTAGCAATTTACAGTCATCTTCCTTTTCCATTTTTGTGTGATAAGTCAGAATTTACTATTCCTTTCAGGCTTTCTACTCTACCAAGATCCTATCTCTTTGTAATACACAGATTATATATATATTTTTTTAATTCACAGAGAAAGTAAATGCCTTAAAACATGAACAGCCTAAATATTCTCTTCCATGGTCTTATTGGTTTGTTTCTTTACATGTTCTTTAGGTTTTTTTCCTATCTTAGAGGAAGCACTTCTTTGTTTCTAAGATAAACTCCACTGCTTGTGTTCTTCATCCCATCTCCTGTAGTTGAGATCTTCTGCCATGATTTATTTGTTCTTGGGTATGTTTTAATTTCTCAGTATCTTTGTGTTCCTCTCTATGCCTGTAACAATTCTCACAGCACTTCACCCTGGAGTTGTTCTCATTTGCCTTCTTTTGCTCACTCCTCCATAGCCTCTTGGATTTTAGTTATATTCTAATGAAACATATGTTCCTAAAATCATTTTGTAATAACTATGATGGTGGTATAAGAGGAGTTACCATTTAAATCCTGTTTGTGTGCTCAGCATTATTCTTATTGCCTTACATGGGTTATCTTGTTTGATTCTTACAACAATCCTATGAGGTAGAAATTATAGGGAAGTATACAGTAGGGTCAAGAGCTCTGAACACAGTTGCCTAGATTTGAATCCTCGTTATTGAGCTATATAGAATCTTAGGTAAGTTATTTGACCTGTCTTCCTTATTTGCCTTGTCTGTACATTGGGAATAATACCAGCCTGCTTACCTTAAAAGGACACTGCAACAAAGATATGCAACATATATTTGCATAATTTAGATTACAACCCCACCAGCACTGTGTACCACCTCAGTGCCAGTTAATGAAAACAATGGCTTTTATAATTTTTGTGTAATTTTTATTCTTGTAGGAAGAATACTTCTTCTACTTATTCAAATCCTTCTACTTATTCAAATCCTTTTTCCTAATTTTTTCTGCATCTCAATGGGACCTTGTAACCCCAGTGACAAGTAGGTTTTATTTCATTGTTCATCTGTTTGTGCCTGATAAATATGCCTAAGTGCTTTTTAAAATTAAAAAAAATTGGGGCTGGGGATGTGGCTCAGGCGGTAGCGCGCTCGCCTGGCATGCATGCGGCCCGGGTTCGATCCTCAGCACCACATACAAACAAAGATGTTGTGTCCCCCGAAAAACTAAAAAATAAATATTAAAACATTCTGTCTCTCTCTCTCTCTCTCACTCTCTCTTTAAAAAAAAATTAAAAAAAGTTGTTTTTTGAGGTTACATCCCCTCCCCTTTCTTTTCTCTCTTCCCTCCTCTAATCCTTTAGACTAGAAATTTAGGTTATAATTTCCAAATCTTTTTGTAAAATATTTTTTTAGCTGTAGATGAACACAATACCTTTTATTTTATTTATGTATTTTTATGTGGTGCTGAGGATCGAACCCAAGGTCTTGCATGTGCTAGGCGAGTGCTCTGCCACTGAGCTACAACCCCAGCCCTAATTTCCAGTTCTTGAAGTTGGACCTTTCTCCAAGTTCAAGATTCTTGATTTCAAGAATGTCCCACAGGTACCTGAAACTCAATTTTTTGACCCTAATCACCATAGTAAATGTGGTTTGAATATTACCTCTGATTAAAATACCTTCTTTTGATACGATTGAAGAAGAGCTAGTTGTAGGAGTGTGGAAAAGTATTGAGCTTAGCTTCCAGAGTAGCAGAGGCTATAAGCACTAACACCATTTTCATACCCAGCTTGAAAGAATCTTTTAAAGTGATTATTTTGCTAGGGTTGAATTTCCTTGAACTATATACTATGCATTTTTAAGTTAAATCATCTAAACTACAGTGCCATGTAATAAGCCAAAAGAGAATTACGGTGAGAGTGTGACTGTCATTCACTATATATATCGTGGAGATCTTTGGTAAAGATGCACAACCACTGACCTATAGAGTGAGGTTGCCAGTGTTAGTTTATATGTTGAATATTAGTAAATCTTAAGTTCTTCCTTGTTTTTTTTTTTAGTTGTAGAAAAACATAATACCTTTATTTTATTTATTAATGTTTTATATTTATTTTTATGTGGTGCTGGGGATCAAACCCAGTGCCTCATACATTCTAGGCAAGTGCTCCACTACTGAGCCACAGCACCGGCCCAAGTTCTTCCTTGTTTTTAAGATTAAAAATTAATTTTCACATTTTTTTTCATTCATTCTAGTAGATCATTTTATGTACCTACTGGGATATGCATAATCAACTTTGAATATTAGTGGTCTGCTCTATAGGGTAAAGTTAAACTGCTCAGCATGGTGTACAAGTTCCTAAATAGCTATGTTTTATCTTGTTTTCAGCTATTTTTCAC
>NW_026000026.1:38648782-38689116 GCF_001458135.2 Marmota marmota marmota
ATGCATATGGCTGTATCTTTAAAAGACACTTTTTTGTTGTTTCAATAGAACTATAATGTTATTATCACATATAAAAATAGTACATTAAGGGCTGGGGTTGTAGCTCAATGGTAGAGCGCTTGCCTAGCGTGTGTGAGGCACTGGATTTGATTCTCAGCACCACATGTAAGTAAGTAAGATAAAGGTCCATTGACAACTAAAAAAAAATTAAATTAGTAATTAATATAATTAACTATCTAATTAGTATTTACATTTTCCCTTTGTCTCATAAAGTTTTTTTAACAGTTGATTTATTTGAATCAAAATTTAAACAACATTATTGTATTACAATTAATCAATAGTTTTAAGTCACTTTAATTTAGTTAGTTTTCTTCCTATCCTTTTTTTCCCTCTTATTATTTAACACACTAAGCTGTTTGTCCTGCAGAAATTTTCATTTTTTTATTGCTGACTATATCATTGTGGTATCCTTTAGTACATTGTGATGTTTCTCTATTTTTTAGAGTTGATGGTTCTATCCAGAGACTTATTAAGACATATTTAAAATTTTTTGAAGAATGCTATGTGGATTATTGTGCATTTTTTTTGCATTATATCACAAAGCACATAATGTCTTGAGTATCTCTCTATGGTAATAATATTTATCACTGGATTCAAGTATTGTCAGTCTGCTCTATATAGTTGTAAAGTTTCCTATCATTTTTTTTAACCCTAAGTAGTTATTGATAATTGTTACTTAGTTGTTTTATTTTATTAGGGATTTCAAAATAGTGTTTGAATTTTATGTTTCCTTCATTTATTAGTTGGACTTTTATAAGGAGTAATTTTCTCTTATCAGCTCTTTGGTCATTGTAATTCATACACAAAAGGAAGAATAAAAATTTTAGATTTTCCTTATTTACCAGTTTTCAGATTGAGTTGATTCCCTCATATCTTCCAAAGGTGATCAAAGAGTTCTTTCTAAATTTTGATTTTCATTTTGAATCTCTATCTCTGTCATTTACCTCTCTCACCTTTACCTTCTCCCTCTCTTTCTCACATATGTTAAGTGAGGTTGCTTCAGTAGTTAAGTTTACAAAAGGTGTGTTGAAAGTGAACCTTCCATCATAAACACACAAAAAAACTAGTCCCAGGATATAGTAGAAAGACAAGTCATACATAGATATATAAACCGTTGAATGGATAGATAAAATAAAAGATGTCATTGCTTCTTTGTAGTGACAATAGTTTTAGTTTTTGGGTTTAATGTTTATGTGTTCTGCTTCCCTTCAGTATTTCCCTGCTAAGCTTCCAATGAATACCACCCAAAGAAGAAATGTTGTTACTCTCTGAATGAAGCAAAGCATTGGCAAAGACTCTGCCAGGCTTATGCTAATATTTGACTGGCAGAGAAAATAACTATGGCTACAATTTAGATTGTCTTTGAAGTCATTATTTTGAATGTTTGAATATCAGTGGGAGAAATAAAATAATACATGATGAGAATGAGTTAGGTAAAAACCATACAATTACTGTATTCAAGTATGAGAAAATATTTAAAAAATTGTCAATTTAGAAGGAAGCTTCATATTTTATATGCATGTATATATTCAAATTTGCTTTATAAGTCATTCGGAGAACACTTAACTATAAAATGTCTGAAAACATGCAGTCTTTGGAAATTTGACTTTCTCTACACTCCATTTTTTTGAGGGGTATGGAAATATTTTGATATACATAGGTTGGTTAGAGGCACATTTATAATCCTTTTTTTATATTAAGCATTAGCACGATAGCTTAAAAGTTCAGCCTTATTTTTTTAAAAATTTTTCGTTAAACTAATTTCTGTCTTAACTGTTTCTAATAATCATGGATGACCAAAGAAAACTTCAAACTTCTGAATCTCTCAGTCTATTCACTTTTAGATCTAATTTCAATATAGGTTTTGAATTTTGTGTTATTTTATTTATGTCCCAAGCTAGTTTCTTCTTCTTTTTTTTGGTGGAGGGTACCAGGGATTGAACTCAGGGGCACTCAATCACTTAGCCACATCCCCAGCCCTCTTTTGTATTTTATTTAGAGACAAGGTCTCACTGAATTTCTTAGTGCCTGGCCTTTGCTGAGGCTGGCTTTGAACTAGTGAGCCTCCTGTCTCAGCCTCCCGAGCTGCCCAAGCTAATTTCAGTGTAGGTATTGAATTTTTGTATTTTTTTTTAGCTATGTCCCAAGTTAAAAGTGATATTTAGAAATAATCAAAAGAAGGTATATGTTAATCTAATCCTTTTTTTAAATACCAGTACATAGTCTAGTATTTTTAGCAACTATTTTTGAATGTCAATATGTTTATTAATCTTCAGGACTTTGGAAATAACATAATCATTTACCCTACAGAATATTACATGGAGAAGGGTGAGGGACCATAAAGATAACAGAAACTTAAAAAATGCGATTAGCGGGCTGAGGCTGTGGCACAGTGGTAGAGCGCTTGCCTAGCACATGTGAGGCACTGGGTTTGATCCTCAGCACCACATAAAAATAAATGAGTAAAATAAAGGCACTGTGTCCATCTACAACTAAAAATACTTTAAAAAAATTCGAATAGCTAAGATAAGGTAAATTCTGTTCCATATTTGTAAACTGTGTTAACTACATTATTTTATTAAATGTTCGATTGTTGTGTTTTGGAAGACAGAGTGCAATTTAAAATGACTAAACAGTTTGGAAAATGGCTTTAAGAACAGGATGGAATTAAATTAAGTAGAGGTAAAAATTGGAAAAGAAAATTTTCTGCTTGATTTTTTATATTATCATATTCAGTTTGAGCATTATACTTTAATATAATCTATAGAGTAGAAGTAATATAATCTGTAGAGTAGAAGAAGGCTAAAGGCAAAACACTGCAGCTTCTTGGATACAAATCCTTTATTTTGATAGTTGGTGGTTTTATTTTTCCCTCATAAATAATCTTAAAATGAATTTAATTAAAATTTTGTACTTCAAGTATCTGAGAGCACTCTGTCTTATTCTTTAAACAGTTATGCATAATGTTTCCATTACTTGCAAAGATACACAACTAGAATTTATATTAAAAATAGACATTTTTTTTTTGTTTTAGAAGTGAAGGTAAAGACTAAAGAATAAAATTCTACTTGGCCTCCATTATCTTCTGGGCTCTTTTCCTCTTTGTCCTCTTAATATACCAATCCCTTTCTTGGCTTTTGCATTTAGCCACACTGTCTTTCTTTCTGTTTCTTGAGTGTGCAGTGTTTCCGCACACTACTGAGCCTTAATGTGAAATTTTGCTCACCACTTATCATACTTTCTTAGTTTTATCATCTTTCGGTGCTAAGCCTGAAAGCCTACTATTCTCTGTGAACTCTTCCTTGCTTCCTTACTCTGAAGCAGTGTATTATATACTTTCATAAAGCTATCTTCCTTTTCATTGAGTGTTTATAGCAATTGGTTTTTATATACTCAGCAGTGGGAATATCTCATTAGGATCTGTCTCCTTTATGACACTGTAATTATCTTGAATATAGGACTGTTTAATCTTAACTCTCTTTTTTATCTCTGGCATCTGGCATAGTGCTTGGTATATTGTAGGCACTCAGTGAATATTTGTTGCATGAATTGAATAAATGATAAATTGCGTTTACCTGTTGATATTTTTATACAGTATTTTCTTTCTACCTTTCATGTATTGGAAAAATTCACATGGAAATTAAAGGCTTAGAAATTAAGCCAGATGCTTTTTAATATAGGCAATAAATACTCTGCATTTTTTAAAATATAAGATTGGTTTTATTAAGTTTTAGATTTGATGGGGGCTGGGGTTGTAGCTCAGAGGAAGAGTGCTTGCCTGGCATGCATAGGGCTCTTGGTTTGATCCTCAGCCCACATAAAAACAAAAAAAAGGTATTGTGTTCACCTACAACTAAAAAATAAATGTTAGGGGTTTCGATCCTCAGCACCATGTAAAAGTAAATAAATAAAAAATAAAGATATTTTAAAAAAATAAATAAATGTTAAAAAAAATTTTAGATGTGATAAATTTCAAAAAGATTTTACTAAACTATTACATAGATATATAACTAGTTGAGACAAGGATAAGAATTAATGTGTTTTGTGTATTCTACAGCATTGTATATTGTTATTTTATTATATTTAGTAACTGAACATCATGTTTTCAGCTTCAGCAAGCTTTATTACTAACAGATTAAGTTAAATGAGTGAAAATGTAGACACTTAAGCTTGTTATATATTTTAAATGTGGAATAATAATTTTAAAGTGTTGCCATTCTCATTGCATTTGCTTTAGTAGTATTGTTCTTTGAGACATCAATCAACTATAAGAAATTAATTTAATACTAAATCCTGTCTAAGTCCTTTACTGAGTTGGTTTGCTTCAAAAAAGACCTTGTCTATAGACAGAATTTGGTCCCCTTTGGAAGAACTAATAAAAAACAATAACTTACAAGAATTTTGAGAATGGTATTTACACTTGAGTATGAAAACATTGAAAAGTTCTGTGTAATGATATTCTTATAGTATTTACAAATACTAAACAAGTGTCAAGTATTTGTGAGGTGTAAAATGGAGAAAAAAAAAGATTGTGAATTTTATGGGAATTCATGAATCACTTTATACTTCTGTTATTTCCCTGCTTTATTCATCTCTGGGTTTTTTCTTTTTTATCTATCTGTCTGCTTGTCTGTCTGTCTACCTATCTATCTATCTATCTATCTATTTATTTATTTGTTGTAGTTAGACACAATATCTTTAATTTATTTATTTTTATGTGGTTCTGAGGATTGAACCCAGGGACTTGCCCGTGCTGAGTCACAACTTCAACCCCTCCTCTGGGTTCTTTTAATTGTTTTCCAAGATTATTTTGACAATGGATAGATAAGATTTATTGTACACTGCATGATCACTGTTATGTAAATTGTCCTTGTATTAAACTTGTTTTTGAAATAAAAACAAACCCTAAATATTTTTAATTTTTTGATAAAGATGAATTGCTATTGAGAACAGAAGATGAAAAGTTTTCTATATATTTTTTAGGTCTATAACTTCATATATGTACTATGCTAATTTTATTTTTAACATATCAAATGAATTATATTAATAAATGTGGATTTTACTTAAATACATTTGGTCCATGCACACAGATTGAGAGAGATTACAGACTGGTGGTAACCAAAGCCAACATTTTCCCCCCTTTTCTCCCCTCTGACAATATTTCTATGTGAAAGACTCTTCATAATGCCTCTTTTTCTTTCAAATTTATTTATTAATTTCAAATTGACAGATACAGTTGTATGTATCTTATAATGTCTTTGTCTTTCCTGAAATAGTTGTTGTTTATTTTTTTTTATTTTTGTGGTGCTCGAACCTCATGCATGCCAAGCTAGTAAATACTCTATCACTAAACATACCCTCAATCCTAGTCACTGAATTTCTGTATAAGTGTTCAAAATAAGAATTTACATACAGGTTATTGTCTTATCTAAGTCTTTGATTTGGAAATAGGTTGGGGATTACTGATATAATGAGTATAGATAATCGAGTGCAGTTCAACAAAAGTAGCCATGTGCATGCCACAGTAGTGGAAAAATGTAGGTCTTTGAACAGAAGTAGTACACAAAGAAACTTTAATTTGATGAGAATATTTTTGTGACGATGCATATAATGATTTAGAGTGTAGAAGTTTTCATTTCTTAATATCTTTTTTGTTTCTCCAAAATTACCCACTTACATTTTTTTTTTTTTTTTGCTGCAGATTTAGCTGTCCTTTCATACATCAGACTTTTTTTTCCCTCGCCAGTACTAAGTATTGAACCCAGGGTGCTCTACCACTAAGCTATATCCTGAGCCCTTTTTATTTTTTATTTTGAGACAGGGTCTCCCTGATTTCACCAAGCCTGGTCTTGAATTTGTGATCCTCCTGCTTCAGCCTCCTGAGTTGCTGGGATTACAGGCATGTGCCACCATGCCCAAGTCTGTCATACCTTTTCTATGTCTGTTTTTCACATGAGTTCCTCGCTTCATTTCTCTTTGTATCCTTTAATAATTCAGTACATCCTTTCTTGACTAATCTTTGTGCTATTTTTCAGGAGTTCTCCAGCTTCCCAACCCACTCTTATTATAAGACTCTAAATAATGTACTTTCTTATTGTGGTAAAATATACACAACATAAATTTTGCCATATAATTTTTTTTTAAGTATTGGGTAATTGTTTTTACATTTGTAATTCAGTGACATTAAGTACAGTTACAGTGTTGTATCTGTTTTCAGAAATTTTTCTCATTCCCAAATGGAAATGTTGTGTCCATGAAACATAACTACCTATTCTTCCTTCTCTACCAACTCCTGTTACTCTTTTATCTGATGTTTGTTTCAGTCTCTGTAAATTTGTGAGTTCCGAATACCTCTTGAAAGTGGAATCATAATAGTCTTTGGCATATTGCATTTAGCATAATGCTTTCTAGATTTATCCACAATGTAACATGTATGAGAATTTTTAATATTTTTTAAGGCTGAATAATATTCCATTGTATGTATATGTAATACTCTGTTTATTCATATGTTGGACATTTGAGTTGTTTCCACCTTTTAGCAGTTGTGAATAATGCTGCTGTGAACACTAGTATACAAGATTTTTTTTGGGGGGTGTACTAGGGATTGAACTCTGGGGCACTCAATCACTGAGCCACATTTCCAGCCCTATTTTGTGTTTTACTTAAAGACAGGGTCTCACTGAGTTGCTTAGTGGCTCCCTTTTGCTAAGGCTGGCTTTGAATTTGTGATCCTCCGGCCTCAGTCTCCAGAGCCACTGGGATTATAGGCACCCAGCTATGAGATATTTTTGAGTCTCTATTTTCAGTTCTTTTGGTATATACGTAGAAATGGAATTGCTGGATCATATGGTGATTCTGTTTTTAAGTTTTTAAAGAAAGAGTGCCATTTTCCACAGTGGGTGTATCATTTTACATACCATCAGTACACAAGAGATCTAGTTTCTCCATGTTTTTGATTGATACTTGTTGCTGTTGATTGTCTTTACAAAGGCTTTTTGACCATCTGTATGTCTTTGGAGAAATGTCTGTTCAAGTCCTTAGCACATTTAAAAAATTTTTTTTGCTGAGTTCTGAATATTAATCTCTTATATCGACATTACTTGCAATATATCCCCCCTCCCACATCTGTGGATTGTCTTCACTGTCTTACTGCTGTCCCTTGATTAAAAAGTTTCAAATTTTGATGAAGTGCCTTATTTCACAAGTTTCTTTGAATGTTTTCTGGAAAATCTTAGGGGAAAGGAAAAAAGAGAAGGATTGAGTTGAAGCTAGTCTTCTGTCTCCAAGGATAGTTGGTACAGTCCTAGCTAAGATTGTTATGAGCAAGGAGTGGAAGTGGTACGTATAACTTCTTTTTTGGTACATGTGTCTTTCACTCAGTCATATGGCCATATTTAAATGTAAAAGAGACTGAAAATTGTAATGTTCCATGCTCAGGAAGAGGATGAAGCTGGAAACTAATTTTGGTGAATAGTTAAGTTTTATTATACTAAAATACACAGTTTCTTAAACAACCATATTCTATTGAATCAGCTGTAAGACACTGTTGTTTTATATTCCATTAAGGAAGAGGGAAAAATAAAGCACTGCTAATTAAATGATTGCACGCTGCATTCTTTTGATAAAATTTTATACTTATTTTAAAATTTGTTCTCTTTACATATACATGACAGTATATTTTGACATATTACACATACACGGAATATAACTTATTTATATTAGAATCCCGTTCTTGTTGTACATGATGTAGAGTTTCACTGATTGTGTATTCATATATGAACATAGGAAAGTTATATCTGACTCATTTTACTGTCTTTCCTATTCCCATCCTACCTCCCTTCCCTTCATTCCCCTTTGTCTAATCCAATGAACTTCTACCCTCCCCCCACCCTTGTTTGTGTTAGCATCTGCATATCAGAGAGAACATTTGGCCTTTCATTTTTGGGGGAATTGGCTTATTTCACTTAGCATGATAGTTTCCAGTTCCATCCATTTATCAGCAAATGCCATAATTTCATTTTTTATGGCTGAGAATATTCAATTATGTACGTATACTACATTTTTTTTATTCATTCATCTGTTGAAGGACATCTAGGTTGATTCATAGCTTAACTATTGTGAATCAAGTTTCCATGAACATGGATGTGATTGTGTCACTGTAGTGTGCTGATTTGATGTCCTTTGGATATATACCTAGGAGTGGGATAACTGGATCAAATAGTGGGTCCATTCATAGTTTTCTGAGGAATCTCCATACTGCTTTCGATAGTGATTGCACCAGTTTGCAGTTCCACCAGCAATGCATGAGTATACCTTTTTCCTCACTTCCTCGTTCACATTTATTGTTATTTATATTCTTGATAATTGCCATTCTGACTGAAGAGAGGTAAAATCTCAGGGTAGTTTTAATTTGCATTTCTATAATTGCTAGGGATGTTGAACATTTTTTCATATATTTGTTCACCAGTTGTATTTCTTCTTCTGTGAAGTACCTGTTCAGTTCCTTTGTGTATTTACTGATTGGGTTATTTGTTTTTTTGAGTTCTGTATATATCTTGGAGATTAATCATCTATTTGAGGTGCATATGGCAAAGATTTTCTCTTATTCTGTAGGTTATCTCTTCATGTTCTCGACTGTTTCCTTTGCCGTGAAGAAGCTTTATAGTTTGATACCTTCCCACTTATTGATTTTTTATTTTACTTCTTGCACTTGTAGGAGTCTTGTTGAGGAATTCAGTTCCTAAACTGACATGATAGAGATTTGGGGCCTACTTTTTCTTCTAGTAGGTGCAGGATTTCTGGTCTAATGCCTAGGTTCTTGATCCACTTTTAGTTGAGGTTTGTGCAGGGTGAGAGATAGGGGTGTTAATTTCATTTTGTTATATAAGAATTTTCAGTTTTCCCAGCATCTTTTGTTGAAAAGGCTATCATTTCTTCAATGTATGTTTATAGTGCCTTTGTCTACTTTGAGACAACTGTATTTATATGTTTGTCTCTGTATCTTCTATTCTTTTTTTTTTGTACTGGGCATTGAACTTGGGGAATTGACCACTGAGCCACATCCCTAACCCTATTTTGTATTTTATTTAGAGACAGGGTCTCACTGAGTTGCTAAGTGCCTCGCTGTTGCTGAGGCTGGCTTTGAACTTGCAATATTGTTGTCTCAACCTCTGGAGTCAGTGGGATTATAGGCGTGCGCCACCATGCCTGGCTTGTTTTTTCTGTTCTGTACCATTGGTCTTCATGTCTGTTTTGGTGCCAAGACCCTGCTGTTTTTGTTACTATAGCTTTATAGTATAATTTAAGGTCTGGTATTATGATGCCTCCTGCTTCACATTTCTTGCTAAGGATTGCTTTGGCTATTCTAGGCCTCTTTATTTTTCCAAATGAATTTCATGAGTGCTTTTTCTATTAAAATTTTATCTTTTAATAAATAAAAAGTAAAAAATAAAAAATAAAACTTTGTCTCTTTCAATAAAGGTACAGTAGAAGTCTTAGATTTACTTAGTTATTAATTTTATTATATCCTCTTTGAATATACATTGAAAATATAAGTGAAATAAATTGGTTAAGGTGTTGCTAAAATGTCTTGGCATTCAGAGTTCAATATTTCTGAAATTTTTTCCCCACCTAGTTGTTGATCTTTGTGTTTTCCCACATCTTGTTTCTGTGCACTTAGGAGAGTTGGTGGTGTAGCATTACTCAAAAATGTACTCTATTTTTTTTATCTGGGATTTTCTTTTAAACCACAGATATCTACCTATTGGTGTTTTCTTGATCTTAGCTGGTGGTGTTAATGAAACGTCTTCAGCTAATTACTAGTATTCCTCTTCTTTGCTCATTTTTTTTTCTTTTCTTTTTTCCTGGTGTGCTGGGGATTGAACCCAGGGCCTTGAGCATGCAAGGCAGATACTCCACCAACTGATCTATATCCTCAGTCCCTCAAATGTTGGTTATATTGCCTGAAATGTTGAGAGGTTACAGTTGTTCTGTTATTAGACCAGAAATAATAAATAAGTTCTTCTACAAGCAGAGAAAACTATGTTGTTATCAACAACACAGTAGCACCAACTACAAATGCCTTAATAGTACAAAGACACCTTCCAATTTCAGAGATGTTAAAATGTTTTAAAAAGGAGCATCTTAGAATTGAAAATATAGAGTATGTTGAATTTATTTTGGAATTCAGGTTTTTATATCTTAATATTTGGGATGTTTTGTTTCCTTAATGATGCCAAGCCTAATATTTTTATACTGTTTATTTTGAGTTTTTACAATAATTACATTTTAGTTTATCATGATATTTAGTTTGGAAAAACGTGATGTGGTGGTAACATGGGTGACTCCAGCTACTTTAAACGTCAAAGGGAACTTTTTGAGGCATTGGCTCAAAGTTATAAGAATTTGATTTTAGAACAATATAGAAAAATTTAGATATTAGTTTCTTCTGAATGGTGTCAACTTTGACATTGTATTTTCTGTCATTGGAAGCATGTGTTCCTGGAGGTTTTGGATAAAAATCACTCAGACATAATAAAAGCAATTCATTCACTGGGAGGTGATTGAACAATATATTTTGTAATGTGTCTTGACTATAAAGATTTTTATTCTAAAATAATTTAACTTGGTACTTAGTGGTTTCCCTTTTTCTGATCCCCAGTAATGTATTTTAACAATATTTTCTGTTGGGGATTGAAGCACCTATGAATTTTGTTTCTTTTCTATTTTTTATTGATAGTGAAAGGCTGGCAACTAAATGCAGATCTGCATTCTGTTTCTAATTAAGTGATTAAATACACTGAGCCAAGTCATTCTTTGAAACACTGATTGGCACAGTGGGAGGATAGAGCTAAGGAATGGTATATTTTTCTTTGCAGATTTTACTTGCAAGATATCGTACCTAATTTTCCTTGAAGCACAATCTTCTATCTCTAATTAAATAGTTCTGTGGGACTGAAGGTGTGGTTTTATGGTAGAATAGTTGCCTAGCATACAGGGGTCCCTGGGTTCCATTCCCAGCATCACAAAAAAAGTCCCTTTGTTGGTTTTCTGAGGGCTTAGTTGCTAAAAGGGCCACTGTGGATTTTACTTTTAATAATAATAAATGAAAATTTGGGGAAATGGCCTACTTTTCTATTCTCTTTCCCCTTCTTCTCTCTTTTTAAAATTTTGTTATTGACGTAGAGTTAGTGACCAGACTTTTTGGAATAATTAGTACTTATACAGTTAAGTGAGGAATTCAAACAATTAAGTGAGGAATTCTTCTTTCTCCTTAGTAGTTCAAATGGTCATTACTGAGATTCTTACTATACCTTTGGGGAGCAAATTAAATAGTTGGATAAAAGAAAGCCTACTTTTAGGAGGACAAATAGGTAGATATACTTTTTTCTTATTTTTTTCCCATATACCCAAATTTAGATGTCAGGTTGTCAAAAGATTTTTTTCTGAGTTGTCTATATGTTGTAACTGTAATACGTCTAACTTAGTTTTGGCTATACATAGCTTGCTAATGGGATTTAAAGAGTGTTGAACTCTGTTCATGGTATGCTGTGAGTTGGTTTATGTAGACTTTTATGGAAACAATATGATGAAAGAATGTTGTAACATTCTTCTAAATATTTCTGTATCTCTGTGAGAAAGATCTTCCTATATTCTACTGGCACTATTCCTAATAGGCTATATGAAGTACTTCTTATTTAAAAATAAGTATATGGTATCTCAGTTTGCATATGGATTGGATTCCACTAATTTGGTAATGAAAAAGTGTTTAAAATTTTGAATTTTGTCTATTAATTGGCATTAGCCACTTGAATAAGGCTCTGTGATTATTTCTTAAAATGAATTCTAATTATTTACAGATAATTAATTCTAATTATTTATGTAACTTTCCTTTAAATTTTCTTTGTATAAATTAAAAAGTTATTTTAAACATATGATAAAACTAATTATAAATCAATTTTTATGCTAGATATTATTTTATATCGTGTGGTATGATATAAAGGTATTAGAAACCACTTTGAGTGGTCACAACTATACATTTATATCTCTTTGTATTTATAATTTGTTGCATTTTTATAAACCAAAGAAGTATATTAAATCATGGTCATTGTAAAGCATTTAAAAGACATAAAAGAGTTAAAAATGCTATATTCTCTAGTTCAAAAAAGGTAAATACTGTTAGTGTTTAAGTGATTACCTTTCTAGATCTTATGTATTTCTAATTTCATTTAATGCAACATCATATAAAGTATTGTTATAAGCATTAAGAAAAATAGCGATGGGCTGTAGCTGTGGCTCAGTGGTAGAGTGCTTGCCTAGCATATGTGAGGCACTGGGTTCGATTATCAGCACCACATATAAATAAATGAATAAAATAAGGTCCATACATCTAAAAAAATATAGGAAACTCTTAAAAAATAATAGGGAGTTTTTATGAAAGCCTAAAAACTATATGAAATAAG
This sequence comes from Marmota marmota marmota, assembly GCF_001458135.2. NCBI lineage: Eukaryota > Metazoa > Chordata > Mammalia > Rodentia > Sciuridae > Marmota > Marmota marmota. The sequence continues at coordinate 38,661,304 of NW_026000026.1, forward strand.
TAATAATGTTATGGGAAATTAAGGCCCAGAGAGGTTAATTGCATGGTTAATCCAGCCAGTCTAACACTAGAGTCTGTTCTCTTAGTCATGCTGCCTCTTTTATTTTTATAAATACACTATTGGACATATACTTGTGTATGGTATTTTGCTAGGGTGTTTTTTTTTTTTTTTTTTTTTTTTTTTGGTGGACTGCTGAACCACATCCCTAGACCTGTTTTGTATTTTATTTAGAGACTGGGTCTCACTGAGTTGCTTAGCATCTTGCCACTGATGAGGCTGGCTTTGAACTTGTGATTTTGAACTTTGTGATTTGAACTTTGATTCTCCTGAGTTACTGGAATTACAGGCGTGTGCCACAGCACCCGGCTTTTGCTTTTTTAAAGTAAAAACTATTATACATGGTGCTTTGGGAGCTTGCTTTTTACCACTTAAAACTATATTTTGATAATTTTTTCTTGCTTTAAAAAATGGCTATATGCTTTTTACCATAACTCATTTAAATTTATTTATCATAAATTATTCTTGAAAAACTCTCAGGTTTTTTCAAAATTGTGAACAAGGTTGCATTGAATATGTTTGTAGTCTCTCTCTCTCTCTCTCTCTCTCTCTGTGTGTGTGTGTGTGTGTGTGTATTTCTTTGAAATAAATTCTGAAAAGTGAAATTGTTGGGTCACAGGCAGTTCACATTTAAAATTTTAATAGAGCTCCCTAATTACTTTCCAAATGCCTGAAACAGTTTATGTAAATATCAGTATTGTTATGAATACTTGTTTTCTCATAACTTTCCCAGCAAAGGTGGGATGAGTCCTTGATTTTTGCCAGAGAAGATAAAAACTTTTGCTAAAACCTTGCTGTTGTTATTAGCATTTCTTCAAATGAAAGAGGCATGTTAAAATAACCCAGTTTTATTGTGTTGTGGTCTATTTGATTCTTGAAATTGAGAAGGGTTTGTTTGGTATACATAGATGCTCCATGGTTTGGGACATAAATATTTATGATTGTTTTGTCTTGTTGATGTATAATTCCCTTAAGCAGTATGAAATGTCCTTATTTGTCCCTTCTGATTAACTTTGGCTAAAAGTCCACTTTATCTGATATGAGGATAGAACCCTCTGCTTGTTTACACCATCCATGTGAAAACCTTTACTCTGTGGATGCCTTTGCCTTTGGAGACAGCATATTTTTGGGTCTTGTTTTTTAATCCAGTCTGCATGTCTTTGTCTTTTGATTGATGAGTTTAGGCCATTAATGTTCAGGGTTATTACTGAGATATGATTGGTATTCCTGGTCATTTGGGCTTATTTCTAGTTTTTAATTTGAATTAGTTTCTCCTTTGATCAATTATTCCTTTAGTGTAGTTACTCCCTTTGCTGGTTTTACTTTTTTGTTTTTTTCATTTCATCTTCATGGAATATTTTGTGAAGAATATTCTGTAGTGCAGATTTTCTAGTTGCAATTTTTTAAATTTTTGTGTTATCATGGGAGGTTTTTATTTTATGTTCAAATCTGAAGCTTAATTTTGCTGGGTATAGTGTTCTTGGCTGGCATCCATTTTCTTTCAGAGCTTGGAATATGTCATTCCAGGACCTTCCAGCTTTGAAAGTCTGGGTTAAGAAATCAGCTGAGATTTGTGTTTGTTTCCCCCTATGCATAAACTGATAGTTTTCTCTGGCAGCCTTTAAAATTCTATTCTTATTCTGTATATTAGGCATTTTCATTTTAATGTGCCTTGATGTGGGTCTGTTGTAATTTTGTACATTTGGGGTCCTGTAAGCCTCTTGTATTTGATTGTCCATTTCATTCTTCAGGTTTAGGAAATTTTCTGATATTATTTCATTCAAAAGATTGTGCATTCCATGGTTAATACCTCCATGCCTTCATCTATCCTGATAAATCTTAAATTTGGTCTTTTCATATTATCCCATAATTCTTGGAAGTTCTATTTATGGTTTCTTAACATCCTTCTTCTGTGGTCAACTGTGCTTTTAAGATTATATATTTTGTCTTCATTGCCTGAGATTCTGTCTTCCAAGTGGTCTAGTCTGTTGGTGATGCTTTCTAATGAATTTTTAATTTGGCTTATTTTTCCTTCATTTCAAGGATTTCTGCTTTTTTTTCTTCAGAATCTCTGCCTTTTTATTGCAGTGATCTTTCACTTCTTGTATTTCCTCTCTGATTTTATTTCTTTTTTCATTTTTTTTTTAATTTATAGATGGACACAACACATTTATTTACTTTTATGTGGTGCTGAAGATCAGACCCAGTGCCTCACACATGCTAGGCAAACCCTCCGCCGACTGGCTGCAATCCCAGCCCTGATTTCATTTCTTTTACTGTACTTTACTTCGCAGATCAGTTTAACTATGTACATTCTGACTTCCTTCTCTGATAATTCTTCCAATGTGGTGTTGATGAGTTCTGTTATTGGATTTTCTTGGTTTAGGGCGATTTGTTGCCTTGCTTTTTCATGTTGTTTGTATGTCTATCCATCTAACAGTATGAATCTGAGGCAGTAGAGTTTCTACCTTGTGGACTTATAGTGTCTATGAAGGTTTCCAGGACGTCATTATTTAGGGGGAGACAAATAATAACAACCACCAATACAAAAAAAAATATACAGCATTAAATCGAATAGTTCCTACTATGATGCCTACAGTGTTAATTATCACAATAAACAGAAATGATATAATCATATGTTATTGCTTATACTAAAAACAGTAAGTCTGCAAAAGGGCTTATAATTTCAAATGGTGGACAGGGAGAGAATAGAAGTGATACAGGATGTGAGGATTATGAGGGAGGAGGAGAGAAGAAGGAGTAAAAGATTAAAGGAAGAGTAAAAGAATAAGAGATTGGCTGTTAGCAGAAGAAAAGAGAATGATGAGAAACAGGTAGGAGAAAAAATTAATTAAAGAATACAAAACAAGGCAAAACTCAGATATGCTAATCAAACACCCTAGTGTACAAAAAACTAATCCATGAAAAATAACTGGCTTCAAAATGCTACAAATGTGGAAAAGAAAAACCACAAAAATGAGTTTGTATGTGTCCATGTACCATTAAGGTCACAATTAAACAAAGAAAAAGAATAATAATTAAAAAAAGATCTTGATGAAAAGTTAAAGAATTCTTTTCATTGGAGTTCAAGAGGTTCTAAGTTTCTCTTCTCAGCAGTTTTGGGTGGGGTCATCTGGAGTGTCATGCTCCACCCTCTGGATTGCTGACTGAGAGAGTTCCTGGAGACAGTGTTTAGGCTTAGGTGGGCTCCAGGCTCTTTGCTGATTGCCAATTGGTCTGGAGATTTTAAACGATTGTACCTCCATCGCCCAATACTTTCTGGTCCATGCTGGAAGACTGTACCCTTGGAATCTCCCCTGGTTTCCATTTGTGTGGTGGGGGGGGGCAGTTTTTAGTTTCCTTTGTCACCTGTGGACCTCACGTTTTCTGGTCTTGGGTTCGGTCTCCCAACAATCGCTCTTGACCCTGCCCTTCTGAGTTCCTGGCATCTGAAGCAGTTGGATTGGAAGGGGAGTGGTAGAGCCAGATGGGTTTCCACTACCAGTTGTTCCATGTATAAACCTCTCTCCATGTTTGATTTTCTCATGGTCACTTAAGAACACTCTATGTCATGTGTTCACTGAGCCTATTTCAGGCCAAATTCAGTTTTGCCATGAATTGGCCCCTTCAGCTGCCAGCCCCTGGTAGTAGCTACAAAATGGTTTCTTCCTTTGTTCTTCATATGCCACTTGGAGAGATGGTGGCTTCTGTCCCCACACATGGATATTGTACAGTGAGTCTTTCATGTCTGCTGGGCAGTGTCTTGACATCTAAATGCCCTGTACTCAGACACACCTTTGATTTCCCCAAAATGTGGGTTTCTTTAATTCCCTTATTCCTCCACTATGCTCACAGAGGAACCGCTCTGGCTGGTGCTTCCAGCCTGGCTGCTGCAGTGGCTGTGCCACTGGGGATTTCTTCTTTATTTTATTATATCCAACCTCCTGAGTCCTCAATTTGCTTTGAATGTCCAGTTTTAAACTCTAGTAAGGTCCCCTCACTTTTTTTTTTTTTTTTGTTAATCTACCTTGCTGAGAAGCTGCCTGTTTGCTTTCTTGGTTTCACTGCACAGAGCAGCCAGGGAAGCGACCTCCTCTATTCAGCCATTTTGAAAAAAGTCCCTGAACTCTCGGTTTTTCCATGCCACATTTGTCTACTGTGTTTCTCTCTGTGTATTATCTCTTGACTTCATGGTGAACCAGCACTGCTGCTGCTCCCAAAACTGGCTTGATTCCAGTGTACTCTTTGTTGTTCTTTGTTTAATGCACTCTAATTTCTGATTCTCTAAAAGACTTTGTCCAATACTTAATTTACATCAATTCCCACTTTCACTCATGTCACTGAGAAGTTGTACTCATGTTGCTTGAATCCCAAGCCACATAGCAACTGGAATATGCCATTCTCTAATATGCCATCTTCATTCCCCCCTTACTTTGAATTTAATGCAGTGCATACTTGTTCCCTACTTCAGTGGAATTTATTTATGTATTAATTAATATGATTATAATTGTTTTTCTAAAAGAGTTTTTTAGTTGTTGATGGTCCTTTATTTTGTAATTATTCATTTATATGCAGTGCTGAGAATCGAACCCAGTGCTTCAGGCATTCTAGGCAAGTGCTCTATTACTGAGCTACAATCCCAGACCTATAATTTCATTGTTTAGGAGTGCTTATTATGAGGGAAAGTTTCCTAGTAAATGGACATTACCTTGAAGGATAAGAGGTTCATTTGAAATCCATTCTTGATGGAACTGGAGGCTGTCATGCTAAGTGAAATAAGCCAATACCCCCAAATCAAAGGCTGAATGTTCTCTCTATTATGTGGATGCTGACTCACAAATAGGCAAAGTGTGGGGGTCGGGGAGGAGTGGAGGTTCACCAGATCAGACAGGGGGAATGGTGTGAAGGGGGGGAATGGGAATGGTAAAGTCAGTAGAATGAGTCAGGCATAACTTTCCTATGTTCATATATGAATACATGCCCAGTGTAACTCCACATCATGTACAACCACAAGAATGAGAAATTATGTACTTCATGTGTGTATGGTATGTCAAAATACATTCTACTGTCATGTATAACTAAAAATAAAAAATTAAAAAATGAAATCTATTCTTGAAATACATCATTCAGACATCAGCAGCGATTCAGTTATGAATAAGACATAGTTCTGTCCTTTTGAAGCCTTTACTCATTTCCCAGGTGAGATTTTCAGAGACTGATATTTTACTAGTCTCTAGTTCCTAGCACAATATCTGGAATCTGTTGGGTTCTAAGTAAATTTTAACTTAACATACTTGAATTTTAATATTTATAAAAACGTATAGTTCCTGATTTTTAGTAGGTATAAATTTGAATTCAAGAATCTGTCTTATTAGCAAGCACCATAGGGTACTTTCCTGTGGCTTCTACCTGTAAGTACCAAGAATTTTTTTTTTTTTTTTAAAATAGAGACATTTCATGCATTGCATGGAAAATCACTTTGGGAGTTGTGGGTGGAGGAAGTCCATTGTTATCCTCATGCCTTACTAAAGTCAATTAGCGTTCTATTATATACTTTAGTGTTTTATTCAGAAGAAGTCTGTTCATTTAGCACAGTGATGGGTTTTTGGTATAGATTTAGTAAAAATATGTTGATCACTTAATGTTAATTACTTAAAATTGTCTATAGCAGTTATAGAATAGTTGTTGATTTACTGATCTATGATTTTTTTAACTTTATAATTTTAAATGTTAAAAAAACAAAAGCACTTTTTAAATTGAAGTAATCCTTTCTCCCCACCTTGAGTTCCTTATTATGGTTTGGGTGCATAGAGCTTGAAAAAGTTAAGCATTTCACGTGGCCAAAAATATAACTTTTGTTTTAAAGATTATTTTAGAATAATAGCTGACTATATTCAAAGATAATTTGGGATATGTAAGAGCCTTCTTACATAAATTTGTTTTTATAGCCAGTATTTTTTTAGAATGGTGTGTAAGTAATATTGACCTGTGTTTTATTATTAAGCAGAACTGTTAAAATATAAATCATTGACTTGTAGAATGATGTGACTGTGACTATTCTTAGAGTAGTCAAGTGGAAATTGACATTGTACTTTTTTATTTAAAGGACTTAGAGAAGGTGAGGATAAAGGGTATCTTGGGGAATTTTTCAGTAGGGTAATTAGTGGGCAGAAAAATAAAGTTGTTTGCATTCAAGGGTGTATTCTTTATATGAGTTTGGCATTCAGTAGCAGAGAGAAATATAAAACATTTTCTCTGAGTGGAAAATTAAATCAGAAAAAGTATATGTTGTTCTTTTATTTTTACTGCCATGTAGACTTGAGTGAAGAAGAAAAATAGCAGTTGGTAGAATCGGAATAGTTCTCGGGTTTTCAGATTCTTAGTGTGTTTTCTGATTTATCACTACATTGTTGCTCACTCAAGCATATTTAATTTACCTTATCTGTAAAACTGTGCAGATTGTAAATTTCCTATAATGTGGCCAATTACTTTTATAATAATGTTTTAAAAAAACTGTTTATATATAATAATGTTTAAAAAAACTGTTCATGATAAAGGGGAAAAAAAAACCCTCTAACTTCTGTCTTCACATTTCTTATGTCTTAGTAGATGAACCGGAAATAGTAATTAAAAATTAGAAAAGGTTTTTTAAAAAAAATTATGGTAAACATATGATAGCAAGCTGAGTCCAAATTGAAGTGGGAAAAGAAATATAGGAATATGATAAAACATTCAGAAAGACAGGAAAGGTTGCAATCAGTAAACCAGAATTTTGGGGGGAATTCTAGACTTACATAAGACTGATGAGATTAGATTATTGGAAACTGCTAGTAGTGAACAACCTGTAACACATCAGGAAAAATATCTGGCTTTCTGATATTTTCTACTTTCTAAAAAAGTAGACTTGTTTATCTATTAGCTCAGCAATTCACTTAACTTAGAGATGACAGGGCTAGACCAGAGAAATGGCCCTGTGAGCAATATTCAGTGTAGTTAGACTTTGAAATAATGAACTTTGAAGAAAAATCTCTTTGCTGCTTTCTCCACAAATTCCATCCACAAAGTCACATAGCCTTCCAATGGACGTGATAGAAATGGGGGAGAATTTTGAGGAAGATAAAGTAGTATCTGTATCAACCATCAGTATTGAAAGTAACCTGGGTTTAAAAAGATGAAGATAGTTTAAAAAAAAAAAAAAACCAAAGCACGCTGGCTAGGTGAGGAAAAATTTAACACTGCAAAAGAAAGGACTTGTACTAAAACAAGAATGCAAATAGCACAGAAATCCCAACTATAGTGGAAAATAATAGCAAATGGAAAATTCCTAGTTAGAATTCAGAAGACAGGGAGTGGTAGCTCAGTGGTAGTACGCTTGCCTAGCATGTGTGAGGCACTGGGTTTGATCCTCAGTTCCACATAAAAGTAAATAAAATAAAATAAATAAAATATTATCCATCTACAACTACACACACACACACACACACACGAATTCAAAAGACATTATGTTTAGAAAGGACCAATAAAAATTCTTCACAATTAAAAATATGATTACCAAGAGGTCAAAAATATAGAAGATGCTAGAATTGAGAGTACTAAATTGATTCTAAAGCTGCAGCCAGAATATTTGTGGATATGGAGGTTTCTAACATGGGACTGAGGAGAGAGATTTTTTGTACCTGATATATGAGGAGTTAGAATTGAAATACCTCTGTAGGAGCTTGAGTTGTTGCTCAGTGATAAGAGTTCTTGCCTACCACATGTGAGACACTGAGTTTGATCCTTAGTACCACATAAAAATAAATAAATAAAATAAAGGTAGTGTGTCAGTCTACAACTTAAAAACAACTGTATAAAGCACGATTCTTCAAAATAAGAGTTCAGTGAAAGAGACTCTAGAAAATTACATTTAACTTTAACTAGAAAAACATCCAAGATTTCGTCACTTGTCTTTTGGGTGTAATACTGAAAAGTCTCACTTAAAAATTTGTGAACCTAAAGCCTGCTTTCATGTGGGTGTGAGATTGTGATTTATATTAAATGCCTGGTTCAGGAAACTGAAGGCAGATAAAATTATTAAAATGTTGTCAAATGAATGTTAGTAACACTACATTTTATCCAACATAAACAAAAGATAGTACTCTTTAGAGAGATGCTCCTTTAAACTATGCCTCTAGGTATTGCCTGACCGTTAAGTGCTTTTATATCCCAAGACTACAAAACTGTGAGAAAATCAGTAATCATGAGCCAAGAGTAAGCAGAAAAACAAACAGCAGAATTAGATTTCTGTGAATTTCAGATATTGAAATTACTACATAAGATTACAGAATATGTGTAAATAAACTGTTGAAATAAACAAGTACTTATAAACATGACCAAGCCAGGTGTAATGGTGCATGCCTGTAATCCAAGCATCTTGGGAGGCTGAGGTAGAAGGATCACAAGTTCAAAGTCAGCCTCAGCAATTTAGCAAGGCCTTAAGCAACTTAGTGAGACCCAGACTCTAAATAAAAATGTAAAAATGGGCTGGGCATGTGGCTCAGTGGTTAAGCACCTCTGGGTTCAATCCCCAGCACCAAAAAGAAAAAAAAACAAAAAACAAACAAACACCAAGTAAAAGAAAAACAACTGCCAAGAATACCAGAAAGCTCTGAAAAAGAAGCTAATAGAATATTGTTATTTTTAATTTCTAAAAGATAGTTTAAAAAAAACAAAAACCAAAGCACGCTGGCTAGGTGAGGAAAAATTTAACACTGCAAAAGAAAGGACTTGTACTAAAACAAGAATGCAAATAGCATTAAATAACATTAAATGGGTTAGACTAATCCAGTTGAACAGTGAATAAATAAGATTGAAGATAGAAAAAAACGGAGATGGAAATATGAATTGAACATTTAGATACAGAAGAAAAATTGTCTCACATATGTGAAGTTAAAGTTTCAGAAAGGAGAGAGATTGATAGACACTATCTAAAGAAATAATGACTAAAATTTTTTCTAAATTAAAAGATACAAATCATTAGATTGAGGAAGCATGTTGAATCCAGAGGAAGAAAAATAATTGGATAATACTAAAAGCTAAGAAAAATGTAAAAGTAGCTACATATAGTCAAATTATCTACACGACTCTAGAATTAGACAGTCAGCAGTTCTCTAAGCAATAAGAATGCTGGGCTGTGGCCATGGCTCTGGCTCAGTGGTAGAACACTTGTGTCATGCGTGGGGCCCTGGGTTCAATCCTCAGTACCACTAAATTAAATAAAAAAGGTATTGTGTCCACCTATAACTAAAAAATATTTAAAAAAATCAAGAATGCTAGAGATTATGAACTAAATCTTCAAATAGTAAGCAAAAACAAATGCCATTCTTGAAACAGTAACCAATAAAATCATTCAAAACACAAAGATTTGGATTTTCAGACAAATATCAGATTGGTAAGTAAAAATATGACCACATTGTAATGGTGAGCAAGTGAAAAAATGAGAACTCAGCTAGTAGAAGCATAAACTATAACTATTGAGAGTAATTTGGCAATATCTAGGAAGTTCAAATGCCATTTTTTCCCGATGACCCAGAAATTCTTGTGTACACACACAAACCTTACTTTTGTTTAATGTTCTGTTTAGACCATGACAAAATTGAAGTCAGATTTTTAGGAAACCAAATTTATCCTTGTTACATGCAGTGTACCTTATTTCTGTGCTTTGTGGATTTTCCCACCTTTCTTATCCCCTTCACTCTCCACTTTTCCTATTCCTTTTTTAAAAAACTGTTTGTGACCGTGGCACACTAATGTGGTATTATTGTTGGGTTTTGAGGTGAGGTTTGAAAAACACTGCCTTAAACAAACTCACATATTAGTATGAAGAAACAAAAATAGGGATGTTTATAGCAACATTGTAAGAATGAAATATTGGAAGCTATCTTAAGCTCTGATAAATGGAAAATAGATCAACTGTGGTATATCCATGGAAATGTTTTGTAAGACAAAATTTATAATAAATCAGTAAATTATGATGCCCATGTTCAATGGATATTCTTAAAATTGTTGAGTATAAAAAGCAAATTGCCAATGAATATATGAAGTATGATATTTATGTTAAGCTTAAAAATGCAAAGCAATAATATATATATTACAACATATAAAGAAATATATGGGGCTGGGGCTGGGACTTAGTGGTAGAGCACTTGCCTTGCACGTGTGAGGCACTGGGTTCGATCCTCAGCAACACATAAAAATAAATAAACAATGGTATTGTGTCCATCTACAAAAATATATAGTAAAAGAAATATATGGAAGTAATGAACATCAAATTTAGGTTACCTCTGGGAGAAAAAGAAAGGCATTTCTGTTACCAGATAACACTTTTTCCTTTAAGCTGAGTGGTGGATACATACATTTTTATTAAATAATACTTTATACTCCTTTGTATATCTAAAATATTTTACAATCATTTTTTTAAAAAAGATGGATATGGATTGGGGATGTAGCTCAATGGTAGAGTACTTGCCTAGCATGCATGAGGCCTTGATTTCAGTCCCCAACAACACACACACACACACACACACATGCATACACATACCCACAACATGTAAAAGCAGTGTATAATTGAGAGTTCTCTCTGAAAGTATAGTAAAAGGAATTAGACCTTATAAAAGAAAAGTTTGAGACTTGTAGCATAGATCCAGAAGATTGGTATGTAAGAAATAGGATTCCTGAAGTAAAAAGAGTAAATGTGAATATACTATGTATACAACCAGAGATATGAAAAATTGTGCTCTATATGTGTAATAAGAATTGTAATGCATTCCACTGTCACATATAAATAACAAAGAGTAATTTAGCAGAAACAGGAGATAATAAAATGGCAGAATAATATTTTCCTGAAATGGAAAAACCTTGAAGTAAAACATAATGAAGTAAAATATACTGAAGTAAAATTTCTGGTAAAATCAAATACTGATAAAACTTCTGAATTTCAAGGATCAAAAGAAAATTAAGTATCCAGATAGAGAAAAAAGTGTTAACCTAAAAAAGAATGAGATTGGCATTTGTTTTTTTCTCATGTAGCACTGTCCTAAGAGACTGTGGAAAATTTCCTGTACATTTCTGAGATAGAAATATTTTTACCCTACAGTTCTATTTGCAGCAATGCTATTTTTCAAGAATGAAGGTTTTTTTATATATATTTATATATACATATATACTTATATATATGTGTATGCATATATGTGTACATATATATTCTTTTGAATGGACAATTAATGACAACAGATTTCAATGAATGAACACATTATTTAGAAGTACTTAAACAAAATGAAATAAATCAGAGAATTCTGGGCCATAAAAGAAAGATATATATTAAACATTGACAAACAAAACAAAAAACCTAGCAAACCCAAACTATTAGTGAAACTATGTCTAAAAATTGTTAATAGTGTACTTTGAAGTGTGGTATAATTTTAGGTAAAAATATTTCTGATAAAATGGAAGGCATGAAAGAAAATGACAACTGGGAAATAAAATTTAAGTGATTTAATATAACTTGTGTTATAGTAGGGATATGGTGGAGGGGGAAAGTTAAGACTATTATGCAGATTATGCTAAGCAAAGAATTTGTATGCATAGAATTACAGGAGTGGATATTTTACACTTCTGATATTTAGGAAGAAAAGTAGACTGAAAATACTTGTTAAATATTTGAGGAGACTTGGTAAAAAAAAAGACAATGTTCAGTTCTCCCAACCTTCTCAATATCTGTGTGAAAGGACTAAATGTGTACTTAAAAAAAGAAAAAAAAAGCCTATAACAACAGCATTGAGGAGTAAGAAAGGGTGACATTGGTACAGTAAATTTAGGGGAGTACCCTGCTGATAGAAAGCAGGTAGAATGAGAGGCTCAGAGAAACAAGAGCAAAGTACAATTGAAACTGAACAGTTTTTGAGGTCAGTGGATCTCAAGAAGTTCCATTTGTATTGTTAAAAGTGTCAAAGAATTAGAGTAGACTATGGTGTGTCATCAGAGCAATAAATTTAAAAACTGCCTGTACTAGCTGGGTCCTCCCCTTCATCCTTTGTACAGAATGATTATAAACAGAAGTTTTTGTGTGGAGAATAGAGTTGTGGCTTCTGTTCTCCAGATGATGATTATGGAGAGGGTTTCTAGTATACATGTTGGGAATGGAAAGAATAACAGAGCAGAGCCTAAGAACTCCTAGCAAGCATGGTGGGGAAGGCTTTACACATTGTAATATACTAAATGAATCTCTTTTCAAAATAAAGCCTATGTAGTCAGTCTTGAGGGTTCCAGCTCATAGCCAGCTTTATGAGTACACACCCTAACATAAAACATGTCTTAGATTGGCAAAGTGGTGCACACCTGTAATTGCAGCTACTTGGGAGGCTGAGACAGGAGGATCACAAGTTTGGTGCCTGCCTGGGCAGCTTAGTGATATCCTTAAAACAAACAAACAACAACAACACAAAACAAACAAACAAAAGGTTGGGATGGAGCTCCATAGTAGAGTAATTGCCTGATATGGTGGAGGTCCTTGGTTTGGTGGGTTGGGAGGAAGGTGGCAAAACCAAACAAAACAAGCAAACCAAAGACTTGATATTTTGAGTCTGAAATCAATTCATTCAGGGAAGATGCCTTCATAGAAGGATAATCCTACTGATCTACAGCAGAAACCCAGGCAAGTTAGGAATGAACATCATAGTTCTGGAACATTATTCACAAATTTTGCTACCATGGATCACCAGAAAACCAACAATACAAAAGAGAAGATGAACCAAGGGGAAAAACTAACCCCTGGAAAATGGGAATGTTAGAAATACACGGAACTTAATATAATTTCTATTTTCAGAGAGAAAGAGTTAAGAGGATTAAATAGCCAAAAAAACTTAATCAGGCTGTTCTGAAAGAAGCAATATGCACAGTTCTCAGAAATTAAAAATCTGATTGTTTAAAAAAAATGAAGGAGGTACTGAAAACTGGATTAGTGATTTAGAAGTAAAGTTGAGGAAATATCCTAGAACCTAAAGATTAAAAAATGGGCACTGCAGCACACAGCTGTAATCACATTGATTTGGGAGGCTGAGGCAGGTGGATTGCAAAGTTTGAGGCCAGCCTCAGCATCTTAGTGAGACCCTGTCTCAAAAAATAAAAAGGACTGGGATATAGCTTGGTGGTAAAGGGTAAAGTACCCTAGATTCAGTCCCAGTACTATATATATATATATATATATATATATATATGTGTGTGTGTGTGTGTGTGTGTGTGTGTGTGTGTGTGTGTGTGTGTATAATCAAGTGTTTAAGTGACATGTAACATAGAAACCAATTATTTCAGTCTTTTGAGGAGATAGGAGGAAGGGAGAAAATAAACAAAGCACAGTATCTAGGTATTCTATAGAATATTATATAAATACGAAACAAATACCAAATAGATACATGAAATTGACAGTATACTTTTATGAAAAGGTAGTCAAGATATATTAAGTTGAAAAAACAAATTGTGAGGAAAGTATGCATAGTATATTTGTGACCAGAAATTATGTGTACAAGAAAGAAGAAAGGACATATTAATTAATAAAGATTTCACTTTGAGAGAAGGATGGAGAAATGAGAGGAATATTATTTTTTTTAAACACATGGTTGTTCTATAAAGAACTTATATATGTAGTTTATATATATATATAAACTAATGTGTGTGTGTATATATATATGTATATGTATATATATATATATATAAATAAAATTACAGAGCTACAATTACATTAGAGAGGAAGGGAGGAAGGCAACATGAAGGAAACAGTGGTTACTTAGATGGCTTTAACTTACACATAGTCTCAAGCCTATAGTTTTCTTTTTAAGATACACTTTTTTGTTACTTCTTAGCAACTGTCTCCTTCCCCTAATACTTGGGAGACACTTAGCAAACTGTATTTTCACTTTTTTTTCTGCATGTTCTTGTTTACCTAGAGTATGGTGGTGGGATAACAAATAATTCCCTCATATGGATTTTATGAGAGAAAATATGTATGTGGAGAATACCTTAAAGTAAGGATTTCTTTAAATTTTAGGTATTTATTAATAAAGGATATTATCCAGCATTTTTTATGGAAATGAGTCAAAAAAATATATATATTAAAATAATGAATGATAAAGAAAAAAGCCAGAAGAATGACATATTCAAGATTCTGAGGTTTTCTTGGTGAGTTGTTTTGGGTCAAGAGTAGGAATTGTTCAGTATCAGAATAGTAACATGAGTATAATCACAGAGGTGTGCAGTGGAGTTCTGGACTGCTTGAAAGGCACTATTCTTTTTGTGAAGAGATGGATATGACCCTTGGTCTTAGTATGCCACATCTACTATAAACTTCTGAACCCTCCACCATCATTCAGGATGCATCTCTAATGGTTGAAGAAGTGGTGGAGGATGGCATGGGAGAGAGTACCTGAGGATCCTTGCCTGGGACAAGTTATGGAAAGAAAATCTCACAGGTATTTTTCTTATTGTATATTTTTACTTGGTTGCTGTGTTTTTACTGGATAAAATAGTTCTATTTCTGGAAGAGTGGATGGTGGGTGGGGGGAAGTATGGGAAATGGGAGGGTAGGGTGGTGCAGAGTTCTTTTCCAAGAGTGGGACAATAGTTAAAAAAGAATTTTAGCATTTTTCTGTTTTTTTTCTTCTGTTCTTGCACACTTGCACAACTTTTGCTCTCATCTCCATAATAAAGGGAGTTACATGAGAATTCTTTTTAAAAAATATTTATTCTTAAGTTTTAGGTGGACACAATATCTTTATTTTACATTTATGTGGTGCTGAGGATTGAACCCAGTGCCTAGTGCATGCTAGGTGAGCACTCTACCATTGAGCCACAACCCCAACCCCACATGAGAATTCTTAATTGCCCCCTCACTCCTGTTAATTAGATTCACTAGGGACATTTGCATATGTAGCATGCTGACTTAACAGTATTAGCTGTCAACACTTAGAAACCAATTGAAAATGTTTGGATCTTGAATTGTATTGAATTTTAAATACTTTGAATGTATGGTTAAAAGTTTTATTTGTAATAAACTTGTTGATTTTTCTTCTTTTTTGGTTATGTTAATTGGCTGTTTGACACTCTGAATTTACTTCTTAGTCTTGAAGATGTTTAACATAGCTATGCATTTTAATTAAGTAGTTAATTAAAGGGAGTTCCTAAGTTTTAAGTGCTCAATTTTTCCCTAGAATAGCAGAGTTTTAAGTGCCAAAGAGCTGAGGAAATGGCTTCTATTCTTTTTCCTTTGTGGCTTAAAAATATTGCAGAATTTTCTTTGTAAACCATATGTTGGGGGAATTTCTAAAAGATTTTCTTAGAAGTGCAGTTAAAATATCAAAAAGTTTTAGAAAGGGTTCACTTATATTCCTGATAATCAGTAATTCTGTTGTGCTTTTTAGATGATAATGTAAGAAGTATGCAAGGGTATGTAGGGAAAAGTTGTTTTTCAAAACTTAGTTGTTGGAACCCAATTACATGGAAGTACACAAAGTTATGTCAACAGAAAATTGGCCTAGTTAAAGAAAGTGAAATGACCTTTTATTCTTTTCTGGTAAAGTTTTTTCTTTCTTGTTTTCACTGAAACAAAGAAAAAAATGTTGCTCTTAAGAGAGAATTTTGCATTATTTTGTCTTCTTCTTTTGTTTTTTGTTTTTTTTCTAGCTTGGGCAGTAGGAAAAGAGCCCTTTTATCTGATCTTGTCTTCCAGTTCATTTTGAATCAAGAAAGATCCATTGAAGACTCCTTTGAGAAAAGTCTGTTTTGAAGAAGGAAAAAGAAATACTGTTTGAGAGAAGGCAAACAAACACAAAGGGTGATAGAAGCATGTCTTTTTGTTGTGTATTTAACACCAAGATAACTTCTAGAGTGAACATAGAGAACTGAGAAGGGAGTAAAGAATGACTGAATTCTGTGGGTCTTGATGAAAGAATGCTGGTCTTCTAATATGGAAAAGGAATTGGTACTTCAACCCAGGACTTTTTCCTCTCTGCTGTGTACAGTTATCACCAGCTGTGAACATTCAGAACCACCTCTTTGTCCTCTGTGAATGATGGCACTCTTACTTCTATTTCAACAGTGCTTCCAAGATGAATTAAAGTTTGGCGTTTGCCAGAATCGAAAAAGTACAGTCTGTGTATTTGTTATTAGAGCTTTGTGTTGTACCCCACTTACATTTAATAATTTATGGTGCTCAAGCATCAACTGTTGTGGGTTTTGTCAATAAATATAATTTTTTAAAATAAAGTATGTTGATTCCTATCCATATTGTGTTCAAATCTCCAGTTTGATATCCATAGACTGCTTAATGGAACTGATATTTTATTTTTCACACTTAAATGATTTTTGTATTTATGGTACGTGACCATATCATTTTCTGTTTTCCTTGAGATTTCTGACAGATCTAATATTACTGAATATGTTAAAATAAAAATTAAAATAATAAATATCTTATAATATCAAAGATGTTGATTTTATATTAATTTTCTTCTAAATCTTGGTATAAACTGAGATCCTAAATGATAATCTAAATTTTTGAAAATTAAAATTTTTTGATTCTCATGTAGAAAGTATCTTATGAATTGATTTGTGTAGGTTTTTAGTTTAATTTTTATTTATTTTAAAATTTTTTAGCATGTGATCCTACTCTGTTAGGCAGCTTTGCTTTTCTTTGGCAGACAAGAGGAAAAATTTTTTTCTAAACTTAAAATTGTTTCAATTCTCCAGGCCAGTTCTATAATATGAATTCCAAACCTTGTTTTTCATTTTTCAGTCTTCTCATAGTTTAAGGATTTTTATATCACATTATGATTGATTTTGAACTTAGAGATCTCTTTAGTCAAAAATCTTTTCTTTCTCTAAAGAGGATTTCTTGATTGAGAGTTCATCTCATGCATTGGGGTTTCTTCTGCATGCTCTCTTGTTAACTGAGTGTGTTTATATATAGAGGTATGACCGCTTCAGTCTGACATAGTGAATTGTGTAAGTATGTTTATCACCACCTTACTGTGGTGTCAGAAAGCTAGGATTAACCTAATGTACATCAAGATAGAAGAGGGGTTGCCATGAAATATTATGGAAATTAAAAAGAAAGGTTTTTCTCTTTTTTTTTTCTGTTGATATTGAGGAATGTCTGTGATATTTTAGTGAGTGAAGTCAGCAATTTATGATTCATAAAGTATTCTATTTAAAAAACTTTGTAATTCTGTAAAATGTATACGTATTTGAGCTTAAAGAAGGGCCTAATTGTCTTGATAAATGGGATGGATAATAAAAAAGGAGCAGAAGTAATTTTTTCTTTTTACTTTTTGTAGTATTACATTGATTTCAGTGAAAGTATTATGTTTTTATCATTTTCAAGGAAGAGTTTAAGAATTGTAAAAAATATGAATAACTTTATGGAATTTACTAAAAAATAAAAATATAAAAACATTTATAGTGTTCAGTGACATATACATACTTTGCTATTCCTGTGAATGACTGAAGGAGGGCTCAGCATTGATTATGATTCCTGGGAACACCAAGATAGAAGCTATTCTTCTTTGCAGTGGATGAAAGGATTAGCATGGACATTTTAAATGGAATAAAAATTCTTATTATAGGAAGCAGTTTTAATTTAACCTGTTTTCTCTTCTTAGCCTCAATACTTTTGTGTCCTAGAAACTAAATCACCCAAGAAAATTTTATTGAATATACTTGTGTACCTTTTTTCCATCCCTTCTCTACATGTTTCTTTTTTAGAATGGACAGGTAAAAGAGGAATGCCATTTGAATACTATGCTAGAGAACACACTGCCCTGGAAATATGATTATGTAATACCCAAATAATAGAGATTTGATTTTAAAATGTAATATTTCATTTGACAACAAAATGGAATAGCTTTACCTTTTTGGGAGGCAAGATTAAAGTGATATATGTGTTTGTGAGGTTGAGCGTTACTTTGGTCATCTAGAATATTATAATTTTTTTTAAGTCCTGGTTACTAACACATAAGGAAAATTATTACAATAGTAAATATTTTTGGCTATTTGGGCTTGACTTCATAGAGCTGTAAGTTTTAAAATATACCAATTTAAAGCAAAGTCATAGTAGATATGGGGATATCAGGAAACAATTGGCTCTTGTGTTGGAAACAGTAACCTTAACTTTCTTTCATATTGTGCCCATGGAATTGTGTGTGTAACTTTAAAAAAATTGATCATGATTTACTGGAGAAAAAACGTTAAGTCTATGAAATAGTATTATACAGTGAGATATGGAATACATAAACAATAATTTAGAAAAAAATATATGACAAAAGTCATATTTAATAAGTAGGCTTTCATGAATAGTTAAAAAATATCCAACATTATTATTCCATAGTTGTGCTCAATGTATGATCTAAGATATCACAATTGTTAGTTTTTTTGTTTCTAATTCAATTTGATCGAAACAATTTGTTATCTTCATTTCAACCTGATCATCCTTTACCCTTATTTTGGGGAACAATCTCTTCATTTATAAAGTTGTTTTAAGTCATTTACTCCTCTCCAATAATAATCATATCTGGTAGGCCCTAAATTATTAAGATTTCTTTTTGTCCATCTTTATCATTCCTGCCCTAAACATTTCTTATTATTATACTATTGGTTCTAAAGTCTTGCTTTATACAATCCATACCCTTCTTAAAGGAATCTTTCTTTTTTTCTTTTTAGTAGTTGGCTTTATGTAGACAAAATCATATATGCAAGGAATTTTATTTCAATTCCCATTCCCCCCTTTTCCTCTCCTCTCTTTCTCTATTTTCCCTCCTCTACTGATCTTCTTTTCACTCCTTTATTTATTTTTGATTGTGTTTTCTACATAAAGGTGAAATACCCTTTGGAATATATATATATATCATATATAAAAATATATATGTACAACATACATACAATAAATTACACACACACACACATATAGCAGAATTTTGTTAAATTCATTTCATATTTCTTCCCCTTTACCTTTTTCTCTCTCTCTTGTTCTCTTCCTTCTACTCCAGTGGTCTGTCCTTTATCTTTGTGATATCTTATCCCCCCTCCCCTTCTTTCCTTAAAGGGATCTTTTCCAAAGGCAAAATTTGATCAAATCATTCTTTCCCTTCCTCCCCCTTAAAATCCTTTGATAAAGTACCAGACTCATACACAGGACCTGTTATGACCTTGCATGATCTTTAGATTCACATAACCTTGGTTTAGTTCCCAGCTTCTTGCTCTCCCCTTTACCACTACGACTTCTGGAAAATTTAAACTTCTTTAGATTCTTCAGTTTGCAAAAGAAGCATGAGCATAATCCTTCTGCCATATAGGATCATTATGAGGATTTTTGAAAATATGGAAGTGCTTAGTACTTTTCCTAGCATGTAGTTTTAGCTAATGTTATAGTTATCTCTCTAGCTTCCCTCTCTCCACTCTTTTTTCCTCTTTATATAGGATCATCTAAAGCACTTCTTACATTTATTTTAATTCACAGTTTAATTTTGCCTTCCCAAATACATTGAAAGCTTATCTGGGATATATGAACTGCTTTATTTTATTACATTCTCTGTGCTTAACACTATATCTAGTAATATGTAGGAATCAGCATTTGTGGGAATAAGTAATTCTTGTAGGTTTTGAGAGACTGGAAAAGCACAAGATGCATATTGAAAAATTATTCTGTACTTTATATTCCTGAAGAACTTTTGTAAGCAGTGTCTTTTATTGGCCTTTGTGAGCACAGTGCTTAATAAATGATGAATTAGTTGATCAATTTGAAATACAATTTCTAATGTAAGTAAGGATGATTGCATTAGTATGGGAGGTAGTTGTTTTGGTGGCAATATTCTCAGCCTTCCCATTCCATTTCTATTATAGTTGAGAGTAAGGACATTCTACATTGCATATCTTCAGTTCCTTTTCTTTTCAAATAATTCATGAATGAAATTTTTGTTTTTTCCTTTTTGTGTCCTCAACAAACTTCCATTTTGGTTCTCTTATGTTAGCCAACACAAAGGTAGTGGGTACTTCTGTGAAATGACTTGGTTTATGAGCCATTTTACACTTGAAGAGATGCGAAAAAGAAAAGGTGAATCACTGGAACTAAATAAAAATTTATGTGTGTAGAAGACAAACACTTTTTTAACAGCCAGTTTAAATTGGAA
The DNA here is from genome assembly GCF_001458135.2 of Marmota marmota marmota. Lineage (NCBI taxonomy): Eukaryota > Metazoa > Chordata > Mammalia > Rodentia > Sciuridae > Marmota > Marmota marmota. Next base: position 38,681,568 of record NW_026000026.1, read on the forward strand.
TTAGCTGCTTTATCAAATTGCCAATTTAATATCACATTCAATTGTTGGTCAAATTTCTATGCTATGTAATACATACCATTTATATTAAATTTACATCTGGAATTCAAGCATTGAAATACTTAAAAATAACTTATTCATTTTATATGTGGCACTAATTTTTGGTATCATGGTTTAGTGAAGATTCACTTTGCCTTTCATTAAATAAGCAAATAGAATCGTATGTAAATTATAAAGGTATTAAAATTCAATAAAGGTATTAAATAAGAAGAAACAATTTTATAATTTTTTGGATAAATTCATTTTTTTATGCAGGCACATCTTAAAATCAGGATAAAGGATTAAATAAGACTATTATCTATAAACCCATTTTTTAACAGTAACCTATTAAACACTTAAATGTTTTTTCTCTTTTTTATCATTTTGCAATTAGAGAATTCATACTTTTTCTCTGAATGAATTAATTCATCTTTCAATATTAGTACTACTACCACACCACTCCTTTCTTACCCATAGAGATTACTTTGGTTTCTAAATTACTACTTGATCATTGTGCAGATCTTACTTTATGAAAGTTAATTACTTATCTTCCAAAAATTTTAACTTCTCACTCTACTCACCATCTCTAGTTATTCACATTATCAGACATTCAAAATTATTATCAAAGGCAGGAATCTTCCTACTTTAAAAGTTTTAGGAGAAAGTCTTATCAAATGATAATTTTTTTTCCTAAAATAGCTTAAGATGAATATTCATTTGTTAATGTTTTTTAGTTGAATTGCTCATCTTTCTTCAAATAAAATTGCCAGTCACTACCAGATTATTTTTTGACATAAGATTTGCTTACTTCTGTTTACTTTTATTATTACAGTAAAGGTAGATCAGTTTCTACACAGAAGCAATACACAGGCACATTTTTTTTTTTTTGCCTTTGTTTTTTGCCTTTTGTTAGTGTATTCATCAGGACTGTTGGTTTTCATTTACAGTTTAATTAACTGACGTTTTTAAAGCCCTCCTACCTTTGCCCCAGGTACTTAAAAAACAAAGTTAAATGAGATAAAAATTCTAATGTCTTAGATTCTTTTAATTATGAAACAAAATATAGTCCTGTATGAACTATGAGCAGCAAGGAGAAAGAGATAAGGTGAGACACACATTGTAGAAAAGTGAAGGCATAACAGAAAAGAATAAATTTGGGAGAGTGGGTTGTGGTACACCAGGAAATTGAAAAAGGAAGTGCAAAGATTATATACTTAATTGTAAAAACTTGTAGATGACTTCTAAGGGTGGAGTTCTCTCTGGGAAAGTAGCTAGTGAAGCAGCTACAATGGAGTCGGGGACCATCTAATAGTCTCAGTTCAGGGCCTTTTCATGATAATGCAAACTACTTTACATATGAATTGCTTCTAAAATGGGTATTCTGGTTTAGTAAGTATGAGGTGGGACCTTATATTCAGTAGGTAGTGCTTCTGTGGCTACTGCTGATCCCCTAACAGTGTTTTGAATAAGATTATAGACTATTCTGAGGTGTTGTGCATCTATTCTGTGGGGCTTGGAGGAGCGATATGATCAAATTTTCAATTTAAGATAATCCTGCTTTTGTAGAGGTAGAAGAGAGGATATGGTGGTGACTCATTTAGTTTGAAGAGAGAAAAAGAACTGTACTGTGTGACTTGAGTTGATATCTTTGTGCCTATGCTGGGATGAGGGCTGAAAAGAAAAAGTTGTGTGCTAGGCAGTCCCCAAATTGCTCTAAATATGTCATGTCTGTTAAGTAGCTATAGACATTGGGCATTCATGAGGTCATTTCAAATTTATTGAGAGGCTATTCTTTGCCACGTTACTTGCTAATGTTCAGCACATTAGAAGGAATGAAATGGGATCTCCTTCCAAAGGATGTTTACAACTGAGTGTAATCTCCCCAGTGATGAAAGTTATCAGGTTGGGAGTGATTCCTGAAGAATACTAGGGAAACTCTTAGAGTAGGTGACAATTTAGCAGGATGCAGAAGGTTGAAGAGGAATTCCACAGGCAGGCAGTTGGGGAGGTGAGAGGAGAGATAGTATCCCAAACATTCAGCATGGGAAGTTGTCTGCTGAGGATAAGCTGTAGACTCTTTGCCATAGCAGTGGCTCAAAGAAGAAAGCTAGATGGTGAAAGAGGAGAAGAGGAGGTTGCAGAAATCAGCAGGGGTCTGGGATTTTTTTTTTCTTTTTCTTTTTTCTGGGTACTAGGAATAGAATCCAGGGGCACTTAACCACTGAGTCACATCCTCAGCCATTTAAAAAAATTTTTTTTTTTGTACTGGGATTGAACCCAGAGGTGTTTAACCACTGAGCCACATTCCTAGCCCCTTTTTATGTTTTATTTAGAGATACAGTCTCTCTGAGTTGCTTAGGGCCTTGCTACGTTACTGAGGCTGGTTTTGAACTTGTGATCCTCCTGCTTCATCCTCCCCAGTTACAGGTGTGTGCCACCATGCCTGGCAAGCAGGGGTCTGTTTGGTCATAACGTGTCTTGGCCCTATGTAGCCCCTTATCTTAAGATAAATAGGGGGGTCACTTGAAGTGATCTGTTTTGGCTTTTGTATTTCATTTATTTATTTTGCTTTTGTATTTTAAAGAGAAGAGTCTGGTATTAGTGTGGAGGATGAATTGAAGAGTGAAAACTTGAGACTTGGGGTCCAAGTACACAGTCCAAGGTAGTGGTCTAAGCCAAAATAATTAAGCCTCAAACTCAAATTCCTTAAGGAATAGGGCAAGTAATAAGAGTGCTTTTGTAAGGGTCCGGCGAAGCGTCGGAGGAAGAGACCACAAGAGACTGGCTTCATGCAGTAAGCAGGAGGGAGTTTATTGAGGATCCAATTCAGCGCGCTGAGGCTCCAGGCAGGCTCGCTCAAGAAGGGAGGGCAGCCCAGAGCCCAGAGCAGAGGTCAAGCAGTGCTTAAGTACACTTTTTGGGGAGGGCAGGGGGCTTTGCATACATCAGAACAAATCATCATGAGGCGCGGGAAAATTGAACAACAACTCCTAAACATGATTAGTTCATTCATTGGCGGGAACAGGTCGGACGGGGGTGATTGTTCACTCCTAAGCGGGGTACACATTCAAACTGATTGGTTTTAGGGCCTAAATGACTACCTGACAAGTTACACAGAGTCCCAGGTTATTAGACAACCAGGGAGTCAGTGGGAATATTTACTGGGCAGTTCCAGTATTGTCCTAACAGCTACAGGGATTTCAGGTTTTGGGGGTAGCAGAGGAATTTTAACAATACTTGGTCTTTTACTTTTTAACCCAGGCCTTGCAGTTTAGAAGCTTTACAATGCCCGGTCTTTTACATTTTAACTCAGGCTTTGCGGCTTAGAATCAGCTTAGAAATTTTACCCTTACACTTTAAGAGGAAGTCTGGTTCTCTAGAGACCTGGAATGTAACATGCATTTCCTCACCCCAGGAAGGAATTCACATTCAAAATGTTAAATGCCATTGTGCTGTCAAATACAACACTCTTAATGGTCAAAACCAAAGTGGTTGTACTACTGACAGGAAAGGTGATTTGGGAAGTAGCATTTCTGTTTTAATCAGCAAAGAGATTAAGACTGAGCACATAGTTGGTGAAAAGTGAAGAGCTATGTTGGAATTGAAATATTTGTGGAATATCCAAGTAGAGATAGCTGAGGTACAGTTGTGAGAAGTTGGTTTGAGAATGAAATAGGGAAAGCCCTTTGTTTTATTTATTTATTTATGGCACCAGGGATTGAACCCAGAGACACTTAATCACTGAGTCACATACCCAACCCTTTTTATTTTTGTTTATTTATTTTAAAGCAACCTGTTATTTTATTTTTTAGTTGTATATGGACACAATAACTTTCTTTTATTTTTTTGTGGTGCTAAGGATGGAACACAGTGCCTCCCACATTCCAGGCAAGTGCTCTACCACTGAGCCACAACCCCAGCCCCTTAATTTTTTATTTTGAGACAGGGTCTTGCTAAGTTGCTTAGGACCTTGCTGAGTTCCTGAGGCTGGCTTTGAATCTGTGATCCTTATGCCTCATTCTCCTGAGTCGCTAGGATTATTATGTGTGCACCACCATGCTTCTTCTTTCTTTCTTTCTTTTTTTTTTTTTTTTTTTAAAGTAAAAGATATCCTAAGAAGAGGACTAAGGATTGCATCCTAAGGAATTCTAAACTTTAAAAGTGGTTAGTGACAGGGCCAACACAGCGCTTTTCATGACAAAAGAGACCATGGTGGTTTGGGTATGTTGGGAGGCAAGAAATTAGTGTTTCACTGAAGAATAATATTTAGTTGTATTGGATGCCACAGAGAATTGCAGAAACATAAAAAGTACAGAAGGAGTACTTCAGATTTAGTACTGGTAAATTCATCCAGAGCAGTTTCCATTTGGCCAGAAAGCATAGGCAATGATTTTCTTTCAGAAGAATTTGTTCTCTTAATCTTTCATTCAAAATGCTTTCTCAGAGTTTATGTTCTTGAGTGAATTGTTATTTATAGGCTGCCTGAGACTAATTCTATGTGGAATAAATTAATTTTATTAATATAAATATGTGGACAGAAGCCATAAGAAAATATAAAGGAAATGTGATTATTTTCAAACTGAACAGTTGCTATACCAAAGCTAGTTTAGAAAATAATTTTTTATATTTATAGACTCATTTACCTAAATTTACTTTGTTACGGTTGTCTTTGTTTTGTGAAATTCCAAGGGAAAATCTGTATTCATTTTCTTGTTTTAAATGGAATATCATATTTTAAGCATTCTTAAGATTATTCAACCACGTGAAAACATTTTCTTTTAGTATTAAAAATGAACTTAGCTGTGCTTTATAATTTTACTTTAGTTCTTGAAAGGACTTGAGAGTTATTCAGAGTCTTTGCAATGCTGCCCTCCAGTGATAGTTTTTCAAAGTGCGTTAATCTTGAAGTCTATCCCATCTCTTTGATTCCACTGGATCTTTGCTTCAGTCTGTGTAATTTTTGTTGTTGTTGCTCCTCAGTTGAGTTGTGTATTTTTCTTTATATCATTTAGTTTTGTTGTTCTCCCTTAGTGATATTAGGGAAAGATCAGGAACGTTAGAGACAAAAAAAAAAAAATGCGAATGTGCATCCTTAAAGATCCATGGATCATTCTATGCATGAGGCACATTATGTGTCTAGAGGAATGAATAAAAAAGTCTTTGTGTGACACCTGAGAAAGCAAACAATAGGCATTCAAGGTGGGCCTACACTCTCTTAAGAACTTTCATTTAGTTTAAAAAAATTATGAAGCAGTTGTACATAGAATTTTCTTATAGTAGTTTATCCCCTCCTTATGTAATATAAGGCCCTTTCTATTATCAATTTTATGCTTTGTGTTTTATCTTTTTAGATATTTAATCAGATTGAAGGTATGTGTATTTTATTGGTTTTTCTTGAAGCACTGACATTTATTTTCTATTCTGCAACTGAAAAAAATTTACTTATTTCAGGTTTTTCTTTGTAACAATTTAATGTTCCAATTTATTTTTCTTTTTTTGTGAAAGCTTTATTATTCTAATTTTGCTTCTTATTGCAGTTGTGACTAAATGCCATATGATTTGATATATGCTGTTTTTATTTTTTTTAGTTTTCAATAAAATTTAGTAGCTGTGATTTCCTCATTGATTTAAAAGTTACTTAGGAGGGTATCTTAAATTATGAAATGGTCCATATGTTCAAAATACAATTGTTAATTTTTATCTTTATAATAATGTGATTAGAGAATAAGGCATGTATAGTTTCTTTTTTTTGAGAATTTACCAAGATTTTTTTCTTATGAGACATATAATATCAGTATTTAAAATATTCCCCACACACTGAGAAATAAGGTGACACCTCTGTCAAGTGCACAGTGCTATATGTGTGTGAGAGAGTGCGTATGTATATATATGCACATATTACATGCATTATCCTGATAGTCTCAATTTTTTGATTGCTTCAACTATCATGTACTTATAAGAATTAAAGTTTTACATTGTTGTGTTTGTTATTTTTTTCATTGTTTCTAATATGTTTTAGTGCTACATTTTTTATTCTTTAAAATTAATGATATTTTTGTAGAGGATTTTACATTTCATCAATTAAAATAATATTTTCAATAAAGTTCCTGATCATTTGGATACACAAATTGGGAAAATAATGCAGCTTGATCCCTGTTTTTCAGCATGCACAACTAGTTGAAGATCTAAGTGTGAAAAGTAAAATAATTAAGCTTCTATAGGATAAGAGATTATCTTCATCATCTTGTAGTATTTAAGCAGGACAGAAAACTTAGTGGTATAAAGGAAATAATTTTTTGACCATTGACAAATTCAGAACTTTCTGTCATCAAAAGTAACAATGAAAGAGATAAAAGCAAACCAAATAGGTGGAGGATACTTGTAATACATATACTTGGCAAATGGCTTGTGTCTGTATTATCTAAACTCCTATATATCATTTTAAAAAGGACAGATATCCCAATAGAAAAAAATGGGAAGGAGACCTGAACAGGCATTTCACAAAAGAGGATAGTCAAATGGCCCATAAATATATGAAAAGCTTTATTATTTATCAGGGGAATGCAATTAAAATCATAATGAGATAACAGTACAAACTTCACCTGAATGACTAAAATTAAACAGATGAACAATACTTAAGTGACAGCAAATTTTGAAGAGCAGGGCTGGGGATTGTAGAGTACTTGCTCAGCATGCACAATTCTCTACACTGAAAAAGAAAAAAAAAGATTTAAAAAAGCAGTGCAACTTTTACTGCATGTAGGAGTGTAAGCTGGAAAAATTACTTTTGAAAGTTGGTAGTTATTTAATAAAGCTGTGTGTGTGTGTGTGTGTGCACGTGTACACAAGTATGCAAGTTCACTAAAAGACAAGTACCGTTATGTTCAAAGTATCAAAAACCTGGAAATATAAATGCTTATCAGTAGTAAAATGAATAAATGGATTGTGATTTCTGCAATGAAAATGCACAAATTACAGCCCCATGCAATAAAAAAAATAAATTGCACAAATATATACTGTTTTCCAAAATAAACCACACACAAAATGACATATAATATGTGAAGGTATAAAATTCAAAAGATCTCAGGATGGTGCTTGATTTTGTGAAGGAGGAAGGAAGGTGTAGTGATTATGAAGTTGTATCGGGGGACTTTTCTGTTTAGTGATGTTATGTTTTTTGAGTGGTGGTTACATGGGTATCTGACTATGATAATTTACTGAGTTGTATAATATTGATTTGTGACTTTTTTGCATGTATGCTACACTTCAAAAAAAATCAATTGATAGGAAACAAAATGTTTCTTTAGTGTAAAGATATTATTAATATTGAAACAGTTGAAATTCATTATAATTTATCTACAGTTTTATCCCTTAATGAAGATGTCAAAAAATATCCTTTGCCAATCATTCTCCTCTGTTTTCTGATATCCAATTCTACCTCTTTTCTGACCTCCCATTGCAGGGTACATTTAAAACATAATAGCAAAAACCCGTCACAAATCCCCCCCCCCCC